>NW_006160061.1:417597-484609 GCF_000334495.1 Tupaia belangeri chinensis
GCGGTCGACTATGTGGGAGTCCAGCGACATAGCCATTACGCTAACTGCTGGTTCCCAATGTCTTTTTCCTTTTGATGGCTAACAATGCTTTGGATTTCTTCCTCCAGACCCAATCTATATATGATGGCTAGATTTTACTCCTTCTTTGACTTTTTTGTGTATCTATGGGCTAAGCCTGGCCAGTGAGCATATTTCATCCTTCAGGCCATAGTTGCATTGGGGAGGATTATTGACATTCTATCCATTAAGAGTTAGATTTAGATATTTTCAGAACTCCCTCAGACTTTTTAGCTGGAAGGTGGTGTGGGGGTGGGTATCTTCATCTGAATCACAGCACAGAAAATTATTAAAGCAATTGCTTTCTCAGTTTTCACTAAGATAGTGCCCAATTAGTATCATCCAAGACACTAAAAAAAAAGTAACATAGCTATATATGTTGATAACTTACGGTCAAATTTTGGTATTCTCTATTCTCTCATATTGCTTTTACATTCTCAATCTTGATTTGCACCTTGCTTGACTGAATATTTTCTTTTTTAGCAAAAAGTTTTATTTTGCAAAGACTCATGAGCACTATAAACTAAGATTTTACATCCTTCAGAATATATTTATTCTTAACCACATAGGGACAGATCACTTTGCAAAATGTATAATTAAGGGTTTCCAAGGGCTCGTGCATGGTGCAGCAGTAAGTGACACTCTGAAGGCTGATCTACATGGGCATGTTCCAGCTTTTTGTCCAGAGACTTTTCTGAGATGCTTGGCACATGCATGCCTATGATCTGAGACTGGCTATGGGTGAAAGTGGACTGCAGCATCAAGATCCTTTTGTTTCTGTTTTCCTGACCCTTTTCCTGACAGAAGAAATAAACTTAAAAAAAATCCTATTGCAAAAATTTTAAAGACAAAAAAATGTAAAGTTCTCTGTAAATAAATATATTGGCTTGTCATAAAAGTCATGACATATTTTTTCATATTTTTCATGCAAAAAAGGGTCAGGACTTTTTTGACAACCTAATATATATGTACATGTATTTAATACATCATGATGGGGACTTTATATAAAATGTAAAACTAATCTCAGAATTAAAACATTTTAATTTTCTATTGCTTCCAATTTATAAAACTATTGTATTTATTATTTGTACTTAGATAAATAGTCAGGGGGCTCTTCTGGCCCCAGACTCCTCAGCAGCCAGGGTGTTTTGGTGCAGACATGGCCAAGTCCAAGAATGACATCACCCATAACCAGTCCCGAAAATGGCATAAAAATGGCATCAAGAAACCTCGATCACAAAAATATGAATCTCTCAAATGGGTGGACCCCAAGTTCTTGAGGAACCTGTGCTTTGCCAAGAAGGACAACAGGAAGGATCTGAAGAAGATGCAAGCCAACAACGCAAAAGGCCATGAGTGTGCGAGCAGAGGCCATCAAGGCCCTTATAAAGTCCAAGGAGGTTCAGAGAGGTTTCCCGAAGGGCAGCAGCCACAAGCTCAGTCGTCTTGCCTACATTGCCCACCCTAAGCTTGGGAAACATGCTTGTGCCCACATCGCCAAGGGCCTCAGGCTCTCTGGGCCAAAGGTCAACAAGGCCAAGGCTCAGACCAAGACCCAAACCAAGGCCCAGGTCTCAGCTGCAGCTCCGTCTTCAGTTCTGGCTCCAATCAGGCTCCCAAAGGTATCTAGGACCCCACAAAATCTCCATAGTAGAGGCTTCTGCCAGCATGACAGAAAGACTGGTAAACCCTGGGCTGCTCTCGAAGTGGGGCTGGTATCCTCCAGTGCTGTGTGTACAAATAAACCTGAGGTAGGGGGGAAAAACAGAAAAGAAAAGAAAACCAGTCAGGGGACAGCTTTGAGAGAAAATATGAGATAATTGTTGCTCAAATCTTTTTACCTATAGAATGTACTTATGTCCAAAGGGAAATACAAATCTTCAATTCAGAAAAAAGTTTAAACCTGGAAGGTAAGGGCATTAGAGTTGTCACCATATGAGAAATTAGTGAATTTATTAGGAAAGATAAAATTACTCCTCCTCCCAAAAATATAGATAATTAGATGGTCAGAAGTAGGAAGAAATTCAGGAGAAAGTGTCATGGAAGACAAATGTTTCCAAAAGCAAGAAACAATCACCCAAGGCAAACACTATTATACTTGAATAACTACATGTACTAGTAAGCTCTAGAATTTTTTCATCAGAAAGTAAACCTTCATTTGTTACTGTTAGTCATTGGTAATACACAATCGAACAGTTATAAAAGAGTTCTGCGGGGGACCAGCAGGTGGCATGGTGGTTAAGGCGTTGGACACTCCCACATGACCGACCACAGATCGAGTTTTGGACCTGGTGGCTTGCTTCCTCACTTTCCATCTTTCTCTTTCTCTCTGTTTTTCTCTCTCTGGTCCAATATCCATAAATGAATGAATAAATAAAATTAAATAAATAATTATTTTTAAAAAAGACTACCGTGGGCAAACATTACATATTATAATGAAAATTAATATCTATAAATTACATGACCGACCACAGATCGAGTTTTGGACCTGGTGGCTTGCTTCCTCACTTTCCATCTTTCTCTTTCTCTCTGTTTTTCTCTCTCTGGTCCAATATCCATAAATGAATGAATAAATAAAATTAAATAAATAATTATTTTTAAAAAAGACTACCGTGGGCAAACATTACATATTATAATGAAAATTAATATCTATAAATTACATGTATGTGACATTACATATTATAATGAAAATTAATATCTAGAAGTTTTATGTATGTGAGTGTGAGAGAGAGTGAGAGAGGGAGGTAGAAAAAGAATTAAATACATTACATATTATAATGAAAATTAATATCTAGAAGTTTTATGTATGTGAGTGTGAGAGAGAGTGAGAGAGGGAGGTAGAAAAAGAATTAAATATACAAATAAGGACCAGCAGTTGGCATAATGGCTATGTCGCTGGACTCTCATGTAGTCGACTATGGTTCGAGTCCTGGACCCAGCAGCTTAAACTTACACTGGGCATGTGTGCATGCATGCCCAAGATCCCGAGAGGAGAATGGAGGAGAAGGGATTGCAGCATGGCCATTCCCCCTGTGGGTGATTTCTCGCTTTCTGTCGCCCTGTCTCTCTCTGTCTTTTTGGTGAGTGCATGCACCCTATAGCAAAAAAAAAAAAAAAAAAGAAAGGAAAAAAGAAAAAAGAAAAAAATCCTCTCTAAAAAAGAATTAAATATACAAATACATAGAGTACATTTTTTCACATTCATTTGAGTTTTGGATTCCAGAGAATTACCAGAGAAAGGGTAACCTAAAAGCTTGGTCTGGCAAAATGAAATTAGTATTAGTTACTCTCATTAATGTTAATTGACTATCGTTAATAAACAATTACTAAGTATATATACTACATATATATATACTAAGTATATAATATCTATAATGTATATTTGGGTTGGATAATTCTGTGGTAATTTAGTTAAAAACATACCCTTCCCATGAAGTTCCAATCTTCATTAATTTGTGGAACATTATTCCACATGAGGTTTTTTGGTTTGTTTTTGTAAGATTTTTTCCACAGGGTGCATGCACTCACCAGAGAGAGACAATGAGAGTGAAAGAGGCTGAGATCCCAAGAGGAGAATGGAGGAGAAGGGATTAGAGCATGGTGAACCCCTTGATGGGGTGATTTCTTACTTTTCCCTCTCCCTGTCTCTATCTCCCTGTCTCTCTTGGTGAGCGCATGTACCCTAAGATAAAACAGTATTAAAAAGAGAGAGAGAGAGAGAGAGAGAGAAAAGAAATTACCCTCAAGTAAATGGCCATGTTGTAATCCCTCTTCTCCATTTCTCTCCTGAGATGTTGGGCACACACACACACACACACACAGCGTGATTTTCAGGCCACAGTGTCCCAGACTCCAACTACAGTCAGCCATGTGGGGGTCCTGAGCTGTAACCACTATGACATCTGCTGCACACACACACCCAGCGTGATTTTCAGGCCACAGTGTCCCAGACTCCAACTACAGTCAGCCATGTGGGGGGTCCTGAGCTGTAACCACTATGCCATCTGCTGGCCCTGCACATGAAATTTTTAAAGAAATAAATGATCACTAGCTCCTAGGGGAGTTATTATTGCAAAAGAGAAGCAGCAACTCGGTCTATCAGTCCAATGACCCTATTTTATGATACATTCTAGTATAAACATTCAGTGTGGAGGATTGAATGTCAAAGCCTTGCAACATAATTTTTCTAGGTATTTCTGGTGTGAGTGAAAACAGGGTGTGCATCTTTAGTCTCTTCCTCACCACCATCTTGCTAACCATCCTCCGTAGGCTTCCCCATACTCAACTTCACCATAGAGATATTGTTTACAAGGATGGCAAATAAAAAATATTTTATTGAGACAGGAAGCACTTGGAGAGGAATTTAAACAAAAGCAACAGGATTATGAAAGGTTTTGAGAAGGAAAATATTGCTGTTGAGAAAATAAGCAGAAAGAATTATTTAATTGTATGCTTATACAACTGGGAAGTGAAGCAGTTTAATATAATTGACGCATTCATCTTACTATTTCAGTCAGAAACATCTATAAATTCTGTAGTCACATCTTTGCAAAGTCCTGGAGGACACTGCTGCTCATATCTGAACTAGTGCCCATGCTGTGGAATTTAAAGCTGTTCTTGTTTGCTTCTGTCATTAATTAAAAAAATAAGGAAAAAAAGATGAAAACCGGAAACTTTTCTTCTCATAATAATGACATCTGTGGAGTACCAGTTGATTACCTGATCATCTAGCCCTTTTTCTTATATTTACAGAAAAGTCATGAAGAGGCCTAAAATATAAGAGCAGAGCAACAGTTTTGTTTTTCAAATTAGATTTTTTTATGTTAATGCTCCCTTTTCATTGCAATAGTATCAGATTAGTGCATATGAAGTCGCCACTCTATGGATGAAAAATGGTCAAATATCAGCAATTACACATGCTTTGTAATAAAGAATTGCAATTTTATTGCCATATCTCTTAGCACACGCTTTGCAGCATTTGTCTCTCAGCTGCAGCTCTCCTCCATCCTTCTTGGTGGATAATAGCCTATTCATTCCTGGCATCTCAGTTTTAGTGATGTTTCCTCCTAGAAGCCTTCCCTGACCTTCATGCTAAGTTAAATCTATTAAAAGTGCACTCACAGGCACACTTTCTTTACAGCGTGTGTCATAGCTATAATTTCACAATTATGTTTGTGATTATTTGATCAATGCCTGGCTTGCCCACCAAACTAAGCAGCATGAGAATAGCAACCATGCCTGTTTTGGTTTATTGTTTTATGTCTAATACCTAGCACTATGCCTGATGTATAGTATATGCTGAATAGTTATTTATGTGGTGGATAAAATGAGTGATCTTTAAAAAATAAAACATTTTCATATTCAATAAAGGTACTCAGCACTTAGAACTATACAGCCAATCAAGTTACCCTACAGCATCTAAAAAGCAAAAAACACCCTATACATCAAATCTCATAGTTCCTAGAAAATGGATGCTTAATTTCTCAGTCTGTTATTTTTTATTTCAAGGGGATGTATAGTGAATCTGACTCATTTGAATGAGTAAACTGTAGATCATATTTTCAAAGAATCCATAGGCATAAATATTTTTTAAAGAAGCAACCATATTTTTGTATCTATTTAAAAGATATTACTTAAAATGGTGGAAACTGATTGTTAACATTTTAATAGGATTTTAGTTTTTAAAATAGGTTTTGGCTTACTTTCAATGGGAGAAACATTTATTTTGGCTACAAACTTTTTTGTTTGGCTACAAACTTTAAATGATTTTGGAAATTGAAGTCATTAAATTACTGTAAAACCAGAGTTTTATTCATTACTCAGATATAATCAATTCTAATAGACTAATTTAAAAACACTCAGCTCAGGTATTTAAATGGTTCAATAACACATACAACCGAATAATTTTTTACATGGATAAGTAAATCCCTTAGAAATCATGAGGCAGGTCTGCATTTACTCCTGAGATGGTCATCAATATGGAACGTTAATCAAGCCAAGTGAAAACATTGACTGCAATTAATAGCTTAAGAACTACAGATATTTTCTCATCTAACCTGAAAAATGGCTGATTCTGCATTTCTTGGTAAGTATGCTATGAAATCAAAAATATTTTGACAAACATCCAAGAAACTTTAAGTGTTTTTCCAGATATTCTAGAGGGTCCAAAATAAATAAGCAAACAAATACCAAAAGGTGTACAGAATACACTTTCCCCTCCTTATAAGAACTTGTCTCAGGGACCAGCAGTTAGCATAATGGCTATGTCTCTGGACTCCCACATAGTCGATCGTGGTTCGAGTCCCGAATCCGGTGGCTTAAAACTCACGCCGGGCGCGTGTGTGTGCATGCCCAAGATCCCAAGAGGAGAATGGAGGAGAAGGGATTGTGGCGTGACCATCCCCCCTGGGGGGTGATTTCTTGCTTTCTGTCTCTATGTCTCTCTTTCTGTCTGTCCGGCGAGTGCATGTGCCCTATAGCGAAAACCTCTCCAAAAAAAAAGAAAGAACATGTCTCAGCTTTGGTGTATAAATGAGAGCTGAAAAGAAAATACAGTTTCTTGCAAGAGTCACTTTTAGAAACAATAAATGCTAAATCTTTTCCATTTATGAAGAAATATGTGAAGATCAAAGTATAGTGTTCATTAGTGTACAGTTAACTTAAAAGAGAAAAAAATAAATTTATCCTAAATTATTAAATCATGGCAAGAAGAGAGAAGAACAGGGAAATTAAGTGTTATTCGAAGGCAAAACCCGGGTTTTTTTGTATGCTTACAGTCTCTTAAATAGGAGGCATTGCTAACTCTGTCAAATGAATATACTAATATACATTAATAAATAAGTATATTAATTAAAGACTATGAGTCTTTTCCTTATCCATAAAGTTTTATTCATCAAAAACAAAAAACATCTAGAACTTTTCACATTTTTGTAGTAGATTCAATTCTTATGAAATTTTCTTTTTTTTTTTTTTTTTTTTTGGAGAGGTTTTTTGCTATAGGGCACTTGCCCTCACCAGAAAGACAGACAGAGACAGAGAGACAGGAAGCGAGAAATCACCCCCCCAGGGGGATGACAACACCACAATCCTTTTTCCTCCGTTCTGCTCTTGGGATCTTGGGCACACACGCACACACGCCCAGCGTGAGTTTAAGCCAACAGGGACAGAACTCAAATAGCGGTCAACTACATGGGAGTCCAACACACAGCCATTATGCCAACAGCTGGTCCCAATTCTTATGAAATTAAGAAATAAACAAAAACACACATGTGTGCACATAATATATATATGTAAATGATCATAGGATATTTTAGCTATAAATACCAATTTTTGAAAGAAGTGATAGGAACTTTCATTTTCCTTTTGAAAATACTTGCTTTCTATAAACTTGTAAAGAAATATAAGGAAAAATAAAGTAAAAATGAACATCCCCATATTTGCCACTAAAAATAGCCATGGAATAAAAAAATAAATGATTTTACTGAAAGGTTTTATCTCTCATTCCAGAGATGAGAAAAAGGTCAAAGATTCTAATGGTGAACATTCTAGAAGTAGCAATGCCCTGATAATTTGATATATTCAATCAATATTCATTGACTAAACAAATGACTCTGAGTCAAGAAGAGAATTACTTTAAAACTTTGGTACCAGTTTAGGAAAAAAAATGTCCTTTTCGTATCTTTAGTAACAGAATGCTCAGTCATAGAACAAAGCCATGTTCTGCACACTGTGTACATACTGAGAAACAAACGGGGCACAAAGAAGATGCAAGCCCAGCCATGATGATGTAGGTAGCAGTGCACCCATGAGGGTGGAGCCATGTAGGGGTCCTGGGTTTGAGTCCCAGGTGGACCTGAACATTCTGGGCACACCTGTCCTGTGCTGTGATCAGACTGGCTAAGAGGCTTGTGAGTGACTGTAGTGTGGCTAGACCTGCCAAGGGTGTGTGTGTCTCTCACTCATGAAACTATAAACTTTACTAAAGGATATTATATATGATGTAAAGAAGACAAAGACGTAAACAATTATATATGACAATATACTGACCACTATAATAAAAGATGCATAAGAATTTCTTTTCTTTTATAAGTAAAACTTTTTATTTGCAGATGACATGATCACACAGATAATCCTAAAGAATCTACAAAAAAGCTCTTATAACTAATTAAAAACATAGCGAAGTTACAAGACACAAAAAAAATCAATTCTGGTTTTACAGCATAGCAGAGAATACTTTTAAAATTTCCAATAGCATAAAATAGTAATAAATTTAGTAAACAATTTTTAATAAATGTAGACTGAAAATAACATTGCAAAAATGAAATGTTCATGAACTGGGAGATTCCATCTTTGTTGTTGTTTAGAGAAATATTTTTGCTATAAGACGCATGTGCTTGCCAGAGACACAGAGAAATACATAGAGACAGAAAGCAAGAAATCACCCCCTAGGGGGGAAGGCCAATCCCTTCTCCATTCTCTTCTCGGGATCTTGGGCACACACACTTGCCCTGTGGGAGTTTCAAGTTGCTGGGTCTGGGACTTGGACCACAGTCGACTACATGGGAGTCCAGTGATGTAATCATTATGTTATCTGCTGGTCACTAGTGGGCTTGTTTGAAAAAACTTATAAATATTGGCCTACAGATAGACATATAGATCAATAGTGCAGAACAGAAACCCCCGTATTGACCCCAGCCATTTTATAATCAAATGATTTTCAAAAAAAAATGTGTAATGGTAATTTAATGGGGAAAAAGACAGTCTTTTCAGCAAATGATGCTAGAACTAGATAACTAGATGGCAGTAAAAGCTTAACCCTTAACTTACAAAATTCACAAGAATTAAGATAAAAGTAGATCACAGTCCTAAACACAATCTCTAGAACTATTAAACTTATAGAAGAAATAATAGAAGAATTTCTAAGTAGGGAGGATCTGCATTAAATCAGTGAGTTAAAAGAAGAGGTGTCAGGTCCGCAGGCGACATAGTGGTTAGGGTGCTGGACTCTCACATGGTCAACTGTGGTTTGAGTCCAAGTCTCTTGGCTTAAATAATATGCCAGGTGTGTGTACATGCATGCTCAAAATCCTGAGAGGTGAATGGAGAAGAAGGGATTGTGGCATGGCCATCCCCTCAGGGGAGAATGGTCTCTAGCTTTCTGTCTCTTGGTCTGTATCTCTATCTCTTTCTCTCAGTCAAGCACATGCACCCTATAGCAAAAACCTGGGGGGGAGAGGAAGAGGTTTCTTGGAATTAGGGCTTGAGGGATGAATAGGAATGTTACATAAGAACATGAATACCTAACAGTTCAGGGTGGAAAGTAACCCTTTATATAATAGACACCAAGACTGTACATAAGCAGGGCTGGCTGGACTGTGCCCTGCTACTTCAATTGCTATTACCACCACAATGAACATTTTAATGTTAGACGTATTAGCAATCACTTCTGTGCCAACAGTTGTTCCTTTTTATATGATTGTTACAAAAGTCAGTATAATACATTTAATTTCAAAACTATTTTAACCAAAAGGTTTTATTTCCATTTTTGTTTTCCTTGCAAGCTAGAGCAAAAATAAAGTCTTTTCTCTATTTTCATTTTCATCTTCTTTGTATTTATTTTTTTAATTAAGTTCTCTTTGTGAGATCTTCCCATATCAGCTGCACACTAGAGTGCAGATTTTTCTGGCAAAAACTTATTTCCCATACTCCGTTGTCATGGTTCTCTCACCTGCTGTATAAGTGGGTTTTCTGAAGTCAGCTAAAAGCAAACATCCAGGTGGGTCTGTCGATTATTCACTGGGGTCTCCAGAGAGAGCTGAAAACAAGATGGTGTGGCTTCTGTCTAGTGTCACTTTTCTTAGTCAAACGAGTTTTTTGTACTGTTAGAAAGTATTTGTCCAAGTCAGCTATTCTAGAAATTGGTCTATAACCATGACATTTTCTACAGAGTGAAGTAACTTACAGAGAACTCAAGTGTGTGAAAGATTCCTTACTTTGTGAAAAACCTTAGGATCCACATAAATGGTGCATTTTAACTCTCAACCTGTGCTTTGTGTAGCTATGACAATTTGTTTCCCTGAGGAGAGGAGAAAAAAGCAAATTTGAGTCTCTGAGCTAAACAAAACCTCAGGGGAGCTTTTCATGGGAGCTATAGATGAGATCTTTCTTCCTCTGGTGAATTCACAAAGATAGAAGTGGGTTACAATTCACCATATTCAAGTCAGTGAATTATATAAAATTCTCTAAGGAATAAATATGAACACACTCATTCCATTCTACCTCTTCTCTCAAATTATATTCTACCATCTTTGTATTATGCCTTACAGATCACTTTAAACATGTGGCTATTCTATAAGTTAAAAATTTTAAAAATCAAAAATAGCATTATAATCGCAATAATATATTCCTTCCCTAAAAGGTTTCTCTGAAAGACATCTGGCTTTCTCTACCTTATTGACATCACTTCTATCAATGGCTTAATAATAAGTTTTATAACCACTTTGATTATAAATTTAAAAATACAAGACCTGAAAGCTTATATTAGCTAATGAAAATTTGGGATACTTTACTAAAAAAAAAAAAAAAAATCCCATAACTTCTTGATTTTAAAGCCAGAAGACTCTCAGGGGAAAGCCCCTTTGAAGTCCTAGTTAGATCATCCAATAAAACTGGGATTCATCATTACCCAGGGTAAATCTTAATAACTAGATAAGACAGTGACACAAAAATCCATCATTCAACAACAAAGATAATAAATTTACCCACTTCATGAGTTTAAATTTCTGGGAAAGCTAGTTTTCCTGCCCCCTATTCAATGAAAATCAATAAGCCTTAGAAAGACAATAGAGTCTTGGTAAGGTTAAAGTTGTTACTCAAGAATAACTACAATTTACAAGCCAGGTAACTGGCCCAACCAAGAAATCTTGTGTTCACTGTCCAATTTGTCGTGTTCATAATACAAACTCTGTTATGTAAGTGCTCATAGCATTTATGTCCTTTTTTATAGTTCCCTGTGTAATTCTTTTTAAATTACAGGTGATTGCTAACAAGCCCAAGAACTATGCCAATGAGTTTTGCAATCTTAATCAGTTTTAGAATGTCTTAGATTGATGCCATAAAATATTGCTAACTGACCATTGCTGTAGATTCCACAACATTCATACTACTCTGGCAACTTACTGTCCCTGGACCCCTATTATAGTGCAGGTGAAATTGTTCTCATTCTCTGAGATAAAATCACAACCTTTAAAGGTTTTGTTCTCATTTTGTGCCTCCCTAGCTTTAAACAACTAAAGCTACTGGTTTTGTACCTTCAGAATCGTAAGCTCTTTATTTCCACCCTTGAGAGGTCTTCTGTCAAGGTTGCTGCCAATCAGTCTACTTCACACAGTTCATTTTCCCTTTATGAATTCTTATAATGGAGAAAAGATACTCCTTAACAAGTGATGTATCATCTTTTACTCGGGGTCATTTGACTTCCCTGTTGTCTAAGGATATCAACTCTCTTGGGCTGGTATTGCAATGGCTTTGTGCCAAATGTATTGTCTTAGTGTTGATGTTACTGCTTACTAATTTAAATTTCAGGCTATATGCTGGAAGGAAGCTTAAGATCAATATTATGCTGTTTTCCCTAAAATAAAGTTAAAATATAACAATATAACACAAAAGCAAGAATGTATTGACCCAGTTATAGACATAATCTTGAGGAATAACCCCAAGCACTGACATGGAAAATTATTTACTGCATATATCTTGTGAGGTACAAAGGGAATTATTTCAGTCATATTTATTTAGGAATGTAGAGTATAAGACAATCAAACAATTCTAACAGCATGTAAATAATTAGAAAATAACATGCATGTGTATAAAATAATGTATAAACATATATACACACATTTTTATTATAAGTCCCTAAATAAAATGTTTTTATGTGCTTCTATAGGACTATTCAACCAAAAAGTTCATGGAAAATGTATATGATGAAAAAGAAAAAGCATGAGAAACCATACTGTACACCATAATGATGTACAACCATTAGATGTAAATAAAAAATTGTAAAATAACTATACATGGATTCCCAAGCATTTTTGCACCAAATTATACTTGTGTGTTTTTTTATGTTGTTGTTTTGAGAGATTTTTGCTATAGGGCATGTGTGATCACCAGAGAGAAAAGACAGACAGGGAGAGAGAAAGTGAGAAGCCACTCCCTAGTGGAGGGATAGCCATGATGCAATCTTTTCTTCTCCATTATCCTCTTGGGATTTTCAGCATGCATGTAGATGTGCCTGGCATGAGTTTCAAATAGGCAGGTCTGGGACTTGAACCGCTGTCAGCCATGTAGGAGTGCAATGCCTTAACCATGACATCACCTTCTGGCCCCTAAACTTGTGTTTTAATTCCATTTTTACTGTCTTCTTTTTTAATTGCCAGAAAGTGTCGGTGCTCACCAGAGAGAAATAGAAGGACCCAGAAGAGAGAGACAGAGAGGGCAAGATAGAGAGAAAGCATCTCCAAATTGAGCATGGTCACATCACAATCTCTTCTCTTTCATTTCTCTATCCTATTGAGATTTAGGTCATGCCCACACATAAACCAGACATTGTTTAAAGCCTCCAGAACTAGGATTCAAACTAGGATTCAAAGTACTAGGCTATAGGGTTGGTCCCTTTTAATTAAATTTTTCATAAACTATTTGAAGTCCCCTAGTTGTACATACAGACATGAATTATAACTGTGTTTGGAATATAGAATAAATTTTAGTCAAATACCAGTTCAATGGCACAATAGTAACAAACTTCTCAAGCAATGCTGAATACATGTGGAAGGTAGTGGGTTTGGTTCCCCAGTAGACATGTAAATGTTAGCCATGCACACCCATGATCCCAGCTAGCAAGGAGAGCTGGGGAGTGGGGCAGGAACAATAGCGTGGGATTCATAGCGTGACTCTCTCTCTCATAGAAGAAGTAACTTAGAAAAAAATTTAATAGATACATATTTTTATATAATTAAGCAGAAATTTTCATTCAGACATAGGAAAAGAATAGCTTATATTTGTCATCAATATGTTCCATGAATTTTTAAAATATTTTGCCCAGTTAAAAGTCCACAGTATTTTATGGAAGAAATGTATTTGAAATTGTTTGTAGACTAAAGCCGCTAGTGCATTTTTGTCCAAGATGTTTAAAAACACTAATGTCATTTGTAAACATATATGTATATGTATATACATATATGTATATATACATATTTTTGTATATATGTACACACACATACATATATGTACCTAGACTGATGTACCCAATAAAGAAAATTGTGGAGGAACACACTAAAATGCAAGCTTTTTTGTTTTTGATGAAGAAAACACACACAGTGGTTTTTATGTTTTCAAGGGTATAATATTAATACTTATACATATATTAATTTTTTTCTACTTTAGATATAAAAGAGCAGCTCTTCTATTAGCTAAAAGAGCAAAGAAGGGATATTCTCATAACTGATTTGAAGGATAGTGACAAGGGAATATAGATTGTGTCTGAGAATGTAAGAAAATAGCCTAAGTGATTAATTTTTAAGCCTAGCTTAACAAAAGTTACTTAACTGGAGGAGTCCGACCCGGTGAGGCCCCAGTATCTGTCTGAGCCCCCTGACCTTTGAGCTCCGCTTCCAGTCGATCAACACGTTGGCAAGGCTACTGTTGTGCGCCCCCGACCTTGGAACAAAGCTTGGGTCAATTAGCATGTCAGCAAGGCTGTCTGCTATTTGCTCCAGAAACTGGCAGCCTTACTGGGAAGTGACCCCCCTCTGGCTCCCCAATATACTACTATAAAAGAATTACATAGCTCCCCTATACATCCTGAGTGTAAGATAAAATCTTCCACGAAGTCCCCCGACCGCTCCCCTTTGCTCTGATCACTTACTATTAATTACAATGCTTTATCTCCATGGTCACAATAGAGGGTGGGCTGAAGTTCTTTCTAGGCAGAAGTAATCTTGACCTTTGGAAGGCCCTTTAAAATACATCCTTTCTTTACCTAAAATAAGATTAGGGCAAAACTGGCCCAGGACACCTCTGCCCTCTCCAAGTGAAATAGATAAATATATTAGGATTCCTCAAATTAAGTTCTGATGATCACCTCTGCTTTCTGGAACCGCTTTCCCGAAACTGCATTCCATGGAGACCCACCTACAATTGAGGAACTGCACTAGACCCACCTTTAATCCACCCCTGAATAGGAACTGCACTAGACCCACCTTTAATCCACCCCTGAATAGAATCTATGTTCTTTATTGTTAAAAGACTTTATGAGCTGATAATTGAAACACGTAGCCCCTCTCCCATTTACTTGTATGTAACGCATTTTCAATAAAAACGCACGATAATTCCTAGCAGTTGTCACTCCTCAGAGGGCGACCTCTGAGGGGTGTCCGGCATAGGACGTGCATGAGAAAGCATCTAGGCCTCTGTCTTCTGTTCACCTTCGCCGCCTTCGTCGAGATAACCCACCCACGCCGAGGCTGGACCCCGGCACTTAACCAACTTGTGGATGTGAAATCCCAGAACCAAATCACCTTTGAGAAATGACTTCTCAAGAGGTGGTTGGTTACCAGCCCTTTATTCCTTTTTTCTTCCTGGTTCTTCTCCCACCACATGACATTAGGTGGGTCTTTTTCGTAGGTTTATTCTCAGCCTATGCCTTTCCACCAGACAAGAGAGAAAAGGAGACGATAAATACCTTATAAGGGAATAATGAAACTTAGGCAATGTCCAGGAAGTTCATATACCCCATTATACTCAGCCAATGAGGAACTGGGGGAAAGACTTGTACATTAGGGAATAAATTATTTGTTACAACCCTTTCTGGGTGCCCATTAGACACCCAGTCTTGCAAGACTGCCTTTAAAGGCTCACTTTGCTGTACCTTGTGTCTCTGTGTACCTTGTTTCTCTGTATACATTCTTTGGCATTCAATGGGTGAGTGCATTTCTCACAAGAATGGAAAGGAATTTGGCTTTCTAAAAATTAAGCAATACAGCAATGCTCCAACATTCTAAGCCTTGAAAAAACTGTTTAAACCTTGAAATTTTAAGACATATTGCTAGCTGATTTTTTTATTGCAATATAAAATTTAGATTAAGTAAAGAGTTTAGGTATCAGAAAGGTGCAAGTTCATTCTGTAACTATGTCTTACTTTTGAAAATTCCTCTAAAAATACCATGTTGAAAGATATAATTACAGTGCAGTGAGAAAAAGGTGATCTCTTTAAGAAATAGTTCTGGGACAGTTAGTACCTATTTGAGGACTGAAGAAGTAATACCTTAAACTCTTACCACATATTGCACTTGTATATACACACAAAATCAACTTTAATCCATATAGTTCTGGGATTTAAATGTGAAAGATAAAGCAATATGCATTTAGAGGAAAATAAAACATCTTTGCAACCTTAAAGTAGATGAAAATTTTTCAATAAAATATAAAAAGCACAAACAATGAAAGAAAATTATAAATTTAACTATGTTAAAATTAATCTCATCTGCTTATCAAGAGAGACTATTACGAACAAAAAGTAACCCAGTAAATAGGAAAATATATCCATGCCACAAATATTCAACAAAAAACCTCCTATCAAATTACATAAGAATTCAAAAAATCAATTTAAAAATGTAAGAGGTAACGAAACAGAAAAATGCACAAAAGGCTTGACTAGATAATTTAAGAAGAGCATCTCTAAATATTCAATAAACAAAAAATTGCTCAGCTTCAGTCATTAGAGAAATGTAAGTTAAAATCCAAAAGACGGGAACCAGCAGTTAGCATAATGACTATGTCGCTTCATTTCCACGTAGTCGACCGCGGTTCGCGTCCTGGACCTGGTGACTTAGAACTCACGCCGGGCGCATGTGCGTGCGTGCCCAGGATCCCGAGAGGAGAAGGGATTGCGGCTTGACCATCCCTCTGGGGAGTGATTTCTCGCTTTCTGTTTCTATGTCTCTCTCTGTCTGGTGAGCACACACGCCCTATAGCGAAAACTTCTCAAAAAATAAAAAATAAATAAATAAATAAAATCCATAAAACATCAATACACAGGATTCAGAATGGCCAAAATGATAAACATGGAACATAACAAGCATTGCCAAAAATGTAGAATAACTCAAACTCTCAAGCACTGCTTATTTGGCAGCTTCTACTAAATTTCAATAAGAGCAGAATGTATGGCCCAGCAATTCCACTCCACTCAATAGTAATACATACATATGTTTCCCAAAGGACATGCATGAAAATGTTTGTATCAGCACAGTTCACAACAATCTTACATCAGAAACTACCGTCATCAGGATAAGTAATTATCCAATATCCATCAAACGCAACATTACACAATGAGAATAAATGAACTATAAACTTATTTTAATGTTACAGGTGAATTTTTAAACAATATTGGATGAAAAAATTTAGAAACGAATATAAACTAAATCATTCCATGAGTACTCACACACACACACACACACACACACACACACACACAATTATAACAAAACTGATCCAAAATCTTACTGTTTCATAACATCACAAGTTTGGATAGTGGTAACTTTGGGAATGTGTTTGTAGACTAGGGGTTGATATATTTACTTTTTCTTAATTTCAGATCTACTTATACAGGTGTGTCCTGCTTTGGGAAATTAATTGATCTGTACATTTATAATATATGCTATTTTATGCATAGCAATTCAATTAGAAAAAGTGCCATCTCGGGACCAGCAGTTAGCGTAATGGCTATGTTGCTGGACTCTCATGTAGTCGACTGCAGTTTGAGTCCCAGACCCGGTGGCTTAAACTCACTCTGGGGGCTTGGAACCAGCAGGTAGCGTAACGGCTATGTCGCTGGACTCCCACGTAGTTGACCGCGGTTCGCTTCCCAGACCCCGTGGCTTAAAACTCACCCTGGGCGCGTGTGCGTGCATGCCCAAGATCCCGAGAGGAGAATGGAGGAGAAGAGATTGCGGCGTGACCATCCCCCCTGGGGGTGATTTCTCGCTTTCTGCCTCTATGTCTCTCTTTGTCTGTCTGGAGAGCACACACGCTGTATAGCGAAAATCTCTCAAAAACAAAAGCAAAAACAAAAACCTCACTCTGGTCGCATGTGCGTGCATGCCCAAGATCGCAAGGGGAGAATGGAGGAGAAGGGATTGCAGCGTGGCCATCCCCTTTGGGGGGTGAGTTCTCGCTTTCTGTTTCTCTGTCTCTCTCTGTCTTCCTGGTGAGTGCACGCGCCCTATAGCAAAAACCTCTCCAAAAAAAAAAAAGAAGGAAAAAAGTGCCAACTCTGAAATGAGTATTAAGGAATTTTACTTTTCAGGACGTTGGTGGCATGGTGGTTAAGGAAGCTGGATCCCATATGATCAACTGAGCCATTTTGAGTGCCAGACCTGGGAGCTTGGAAAACACATTGGGCATGTGTGGTATGCTTGTCCAGAATCCCAAGAGGAGAACGGATTGCGGTGTGGCCTTCCCTATCGGGGAGTGCTTTCTCACTATCCCTGTCTCTCTCCAGAAAACACATGCACTCTCTAACCAATTTTTTAAAAAAATATAAAGAAGCATTCATTTTATTCAATTAGGCATAGAAAATTTTCCATTGTAGGTGAGGTATACAAATTTTTTAAGACAAACTTTTCATTACTGTCTAAAAAATCAGTGCTACTTAATGGCCATGTAGCCAAGTAACAGTTTTAAGTTTTCCAGTGTTAATAAAATTTCCAATAAATTATTTAAATTTCAAAATGCCAGAGAGAAGATTTAAAGAAACAAATAAATACTGGCCTCATGATGTAAGTTAACCTATACTTAATATTTGAAGTGTATATTTAAACAAACTCTCTTTTTTAGAGTTACTCCAATCTATTATTTGAGGATTTCTTTCAGTGAAGTTATAAATAGAAGCATAAATAATATAAAACACCTGACCAGAAGAAGAAGTTTCTGATACATTTCTAGACTAGCAATGTAAAAAACGATCAGCTCTCGCTTTTTCCTTTTTATTTTATTTTTTCTTATTTTTTTACATTCTTACCTAACACTCTAGTTCCTATTATTTGGTTTCTGTTTTGAGTGGCTGTCCAGAAGTATCATGCTCAGTGTCGCTTCTCACCTTCTGGACAGAAATCTCACTCAGCTTCTTTCCTATTCTTCCCTCGAACAACAATGTTTGTGGTTCTCATTGGACTTGCCTGGTGCCGATAGCTTTGCAATCTCTGGAAAATGTTTAATTATCTGTTCCCAAGCTTTTCTAAAACCATAGTCTGCTGCAAACTAGGAAATCTATAGGTCACTCGCTCCTCACCAGATCTCCATGTCTCCACATGGATTTCCACCAATGATGGCTTGCTGGATTTCCATGTCAGGCTTCTTTTTCAAACACTTTACCTCACCTGAGAAGATAGCCTCAGCCTGACAAGCATCATGCATCTGCATCTCTAGATGACCCCACTGAGCTGATTTCTGATTCCAGCCGCTCTTTCTCACTTCTGGGTACCAATCATCAAAACCTGTTCTCCTGACAACTCCAATGAGAAGAAACAAACTAATAACAGAAGCCATTTATTCTGCCTCAGTCATGCCCAGGGTACCACAAGAAACAGCATGAAACTCCCCGTACTTGACAATGTTTACCAAATCCTGCTCCAGTCCTGCATTTAGTGTAAAGCATCTGCGTCAGTGTGTTTTCCCTTTCTCCTCTCCCCTTCCCCTTCTCCTCTCCCTTTATTTTTATCTTAGCAATGCTGTGTTTTTCTATTGGTATACAACACACTACCAAATGCACATCTATTATCACAGCTTCTGTAGGTCAGGAATTGAGGCACAGCTTAGATGAGCCCTCCACTTCAGCTTTCACACATTTCCAACTAGGTAAGATTTGCATTTGAGGTCATTTAGATTATTAGAAGAATGCAGTTCCGATGGCTGTTGGAAGATAGCCTCATCTAGAGACTACCTACAGTTCCCTGACTTACGGTCCTCTCCATAGGCAGTGCACAATCTGGCCATTTGCCTCTCCAAGGACAGCTCAAGAACCTCTGACAACATTCAGGGGAACAATTTTCCATTACTTTTGCAATATTATGTAACTTAAGATGGCAGGATTGACCTTATCCACAAGTTCAGTTAGGGATATCTGCTACACTGTATGATAGTAATTTGGTAAGAATCTTTTCCCAAAGAGTAATAGTCCAACTTCTCCACACTACTGACCTTCAACCTTAGAAAAGACCGTGTTTATTTAATGTTTCTAATTTATGAGAATTTCTTAATGGTACATAAGTAAATTTGTCAATACTGAACTTGAAATGCACAATGAAGAAAGATTTACAAGTTTACTTGAGTTACACAACTTTTCATAGCACTCAGCATCATAATTCTGAAACAAAAATAAGCAACTGAAGTATGTACAACAGTTACTTAAACTGCACACAAGAAGCTGCTTGGTGTGCATAAGGATGTCTTTCTGGGGAGAGGTTCCATAACTTTAATCAATGTAAGAGGCCCAAAGAGACGAAGAAACAGTATCCGATAGAATTCTCATTGTCTGCACTCTATGGCAGAGACTGAAAGATTAGAGGATACAGAGGCATGGAAAATAGTTATGGATACAGGAGACAGTGTAGGAAGAGGGTGGGAGGTGGGAGAGAGTGAGAGGAAAGGAACCAAAGAGAAAAATAGAGAGGCAAGACATTTAAGGGACACAGAAATGGAAGCCTGTTGGTGATAACATGTATGATATCTTCAACTGGACTGGTGTGAAGTGCGTTCGCGTTGGGTAATTCATTTTACAAGCTGTAGTGATGTACAGCGCTTAATCTGTAAAATATATTAAAATTATAAAAGAAAAAAAAATTCTCATCTCCTCTACATTTTCAGTAATAATAGAAGCTGTGAACCACTCAAGGCTCACTTTCACACATCCAAGAGTCAATATTAATGGAAAAGGGTAAAAAAAAAAAAAAAATCACAAATTCTAACTTGCAAAGATTGGGCAGGGGAATAAAAACAAAATGTCATTTCCTGTATCAGTCTGGGTTAAAAAGAGGAAATGGGGTCATAATGGTTATACAGACCAGAATCAAGGACACTCCAAGGAATTTTTCAAGTCCCTAGGAAAACCAGCCTTTAGTGTAAAGCAATAGCATGAATTAGAAATGTAATTTAACTCAAGTCCAATTTTCATATTCCACATAATTTTAAAAAGCAAAAACAATGTTTTTAACTCTGAAAAAGAAACTAAAACTAACATGTTGACCTCACTTGAACTTTAACTCCACAGGTCATTTAATATTTACATCTACTTTTTTCACATATTTGATTGTTAACCACTTTATAAAGTACTGATGTAAAAAATGTGGTTTTTCATGACATTACTTTTTGTGTTAAAATTTTTGTTCTCATTTATAATAATGAAAATACAATTCTACTTCTCTTTTTCTCTTAACAGCTGATATGAATGTTATTTTAGTGTATTATCAGCATGTATATAAAATTGCAAAAATGGAAAAAATGGAGTTGAGAGACCAGGTAGCATATAGTAAAGAAATTTATTAGTGTACTTTTCAAATATGCTCAGTCTTCTCATAAACAAAGAAACAAAAAGTACAGTGAAAATAGTATATATGGATAGCTTCAAAAAAATCTATTGATGAAATATCTATATCAATGTTTGAGAAGACAACTGGATTGATCTGAGAAGTATTTCATGTTGGGTAAAATCTTTTACAAGCAAAATGAGAAATAGTGATTGACTGGTTAAAAAAATAATTGCAGGGAACCAGCAGTTAGCGTAATGGCTATGTCACTGGACTCCCACATAATCGACCGCGGTTCACATCCCGGACCTGGTGGCTTAAAACTCATGCTGGGCGTGTGTGTGTGCGTGCCCAAGATCCCGATAGGAGAATGGAGGAGAAGGGATTGTGGCATGACCGTCCCCCCTGGGGGGTGAATTCTCACTTTCTGTCTCTATGTCTCTCTCTGTCTGTCTGGCAAGTGCACGCGCCCTATAGCAAAAATCTCTCAAAAACTTATTGGAATAATAATAATGATGATGGGGAAAAACAATGAAAACATATTGAATGAAGTAGGGATTTTAATGTCTCTGTATTGACTGACATGCATGGCATTCCCTCTGGAAAAAGAAATGTAATATACTGTAAAGTTATATGCAATTCAGTGTAATAAAAACAAGATTATGATGATAATAAATAAATTTTAAAAAATTATTTGAGAAGACAAGTTGGTAGTGTCAAACAGCCATGAGCAGGATAATCTATTCACAACAAAGATGGTGTAGGGTAGAGAAAGGGGCACGCTGGTGGTATAAAAAGCCCAGAAACTGTAAGTAATCACAACATTTGCATGCAAAAGGAGAGTGCTCTCTTTTTTGAATCCTTAGCCATAAAGATCTAAGAACAATCCATGAAAGATGGAGGGATGAAAATGCACGGACTCCAATGTCAGGGTGTGTACCAGAAAACATGTGAAATGACTACGGAAGATATTAGAGGACTCTAGTTAAGTTGACCCATGAAAGATTTTGGAATTAATGACCAAAAATACTTTCATAAAAAAACAAAGACCCACTCTCAGGATTATGGGAGAAACTTCTGTGAATAGATGGTATACAAAATAGACAAAAAATGGAGGAGGGAAGGAGAGAGAAGTTTCATATTCTGGGTAGTAAATGAGGTGGTAGTAAATGAGGGAGCCTTCCAAGGAGGCAAGTCCTAAACTCTGGACATTGCTACACAAGAAACTATGATTTTACTACTTTACAGTTACAACAGAGGAGAGAGCTCTCTAAGAGTGAAGCTGCCCTGATCTGATCCACTTCACACATAGCACATTTCTCTAAAAGCACAAGAAAACTCCTCATTTATGGGAACAATAACAGTAGATTGTGATCAAACTTTATACAAAGATATTGGATAAAAGTGAACTTAATATAAATATGAAAAAAAAGTTCTCTAGAAAGTCTAATCGTGTTAGAAGAAAACTATGACATAACATGTAAACAGAAGAAAATAAAAATTAAAAATTAATAAAACTCTAAAGTGCTTAATTAAAAGTAAAAAGTAGGGACTAGCAGATGGCATAATGTTACATCACTGGGCTTCCACACAGTCGATCACAGTTCGAGTTCCAGACCCAGCAGCTTAAAACTCATGCCAGGTGCTTGTTTGTGCATCTGTATCTAAAATCCTGAGAGGAAAATAGAGAAGGAATTTCAGTGTGGCCATTCCCCTGAGGGCATGATTTTTCATTTCTTGTCTCTCTGGCAATTGCATGTGCCCTATAGCATAATCTCTTTTTTAAAAAAAGTATAAACAACAACAACAGCAAGATTTCAAAAATAAGAATACACAGTAAGAAGTGGATTTAAAATTTAAGCTTTCAAACTAAGAACAGATAGAAAAGGAAATTTTTTTTTCAGTAAGGAAAGCTTAAGTACAATAAACTTGAAAAAATATCATGGAAGGTAAGGTAAGTAAAACAAAAAGCAAAAAAGAGAAAAATAGCAAATAAAATTATATGGAGAGATAGGAGTTAGGTATAGAGAAGAAAAGACAGTATAACATAGATGTAATATGTGTTCCTATGAAGCAAAAAAATATAATCAGCACAAATATTAAATATTATAATTTATCATTCACCCTGAAAAATAAAAGGCTAAGCCTACATATTTACAAGAGCATATCATACAGTTGGGAAAATTACTTTCAGAATGGTCACTCTGAGATAAATTCTAGTAAAACAATTGGACTTCAGAATTAAAGAAATAATTCTTAAGCATCTAAATAGATTAAATTAGTAATGATGAAAAAATAACTGTATTGGCGAGAGGTATCTGTAGCAATACTTTTCATCATAAAATAATAACCACTTAAACACTCAAAGAAAACGTCTGAACTCAGGATTTAAAATGAAAACAAACTGATTTTCAATCACTGTTATGAATTGTGAGAGCCACAGGGAATATTGAACTCAAGATCCATTCTTGAGGATTTATTAAAGATGAAGTCTAGGCTGGCTCCATAGCCTACTGGTTAAGGCACCTGGATCCTATGTGGGTGACTATGTGGTTTGAGTCCTGGACTCAACTCAATGTCTTGATAAACACAGGTCACCCAAAATCTCAAAGAGAGACTGAAATGAAGGAGAAAAGATTGCAGAGTGACCATTCTACATGAATGGGTACTTTCTCCTTTCTCTCTCTCTCTCTCTCTCTCTCTCTCTCTCTCTCTCTCTCTGATGAGTGCACATGACCTCCACCACAACAGTCTACCAAAGATTCACATGAGGGGCATAATGGTTACATTGCTGGACTCCCATGAAGTCGACCACTGTTTGAGTCTGGGACCCAGTGGCTTAAACTCACGCCTGGCACTTATGCGTGTGTGCCTAAGATACTGAGGAGAATGGAGGAGAAGGGATTGCAGTGCAGCCATCCCCCATAGGAGGTGATTTCTTGCATTCTGTTTCTCTGTCTTTCCAGCAAGTGCACATATGCCCTATAGCAAAAATCTCTTTTAGGAAAAAAAAAAATAGGTTCACATGAAGTTTTAGCAATTATTTTTCACTAAAACAATTAATAAAATAGGGACCAGAAGATAGTGTAATGGTCACTTCACTGGACTCCCACATGATCCACCATGGTTTGAGTGATTGAGTCCTAGACCTGACAACTTCAAACTCATGCCGGGCATGTGTGTGTGCATGCCCAAAATCCCAAGAGGAGACTGGAGAAGAAGGCTTTGTGGCATGGCCACACCCCCAGGTGGTGATTTCTTGCTTTCTTTCTCTCTGTTTCTTTCTGTCTCTCTGGTGAGCATGCACATCCTATAGCAAAAATCTCTCCAAAAAAAACTAACCCCCCCAACCAAAAAAACTATGCCTAAAATAAACATATATGTAACTATAAAGCTAACATCAATTAATGTGGTAATGTAACCAATAGACTGTGATATAATGTTCTATGATAAAATAATCCAATAAAACAAGCAAATAATAAGTAAGAAAGACAGAATTAATGGATTGTATTAGTTCACTGCTTCCTAGAGTGAGTATTATACAACAAGATTATCAATATCTAATTAAATTCTGGGAGGAAGAAAGAGGGGAATTAAGATGTTATTAGCTAATTTAACTGTTATATTATTTTAAAAAGTAGATTATACTGATAAGATAATGGACTAGGTATAAGTTTAAAGCAACTTGTAGAAAAAAAAAAAACACCAGTATTCACTATTCACTGAATTATGTTGTGGTAAATAAGCATGATATCTCCAATTAATTACAAATGGTTCAAAAAAAAATACATACAGATGCTCCCCCCACACATAGCCATACCACACACACACAAACATACATGGGGGTGGGAGGGATAGGAAGAATAATAAATCAAATGGGCAGAAGTGGCAAAGTATAAAATTAACATCAAACCAATAGCTTTAGTATTTACAAGCAATAAATAGCAATAACCACTTACAAAACGTAATGGAAAGAAGGGTCTATTTCCAATAAAATAACAAGAAGAAATAGGAGAAACAGGTTAAGAAGAACAAGAACAAGAACAAAAAGGCCAAAAAGAAGACAGAAATGAGGGGGAGAGAAAAGAATCTATATATGCATAAATTTTTAAAGGTGAGGTAAAATATATGAACAATCTTTAGATCTTTGTAAAAGATGCAAAGGATGTATGAACAAATAGAACTGTATATCCTGTTCCTGAATATGAACATTCAGTTTTATAAAAATATCATTTTGAGACTGGCCTTATTGTGCCATGCTTAGACGCTGTGTAAAAGAAGCCAGATTCCATATGGCAAATATAACTTGAGTCCCAGCTCTGGTATGACGAGCAGGCTCAGGATTCTGACAGGATGGATGATGGAAAAAAATGAATTGTAGTATGACCAGTCCCCACTGTGGAATGCTTTCTCTCTCTCACTGTCATTATCCATTTATCACTCATAATTTGCATATGTCCCCTTCCATAAAAAAGAGAGAGAGAGAGAGAGAGAGAGAGAAATAAGTGGATTGGCTTCTAGCCTCTGATTAAGGAAACTGGATCCCACATAGCCCACAGTAGTTTGAATTCTGGCTTTGGAGGCTTAAAATACATGCCATATATGTATGTGTATGTGTATGTGTATGTGTATGTGTATGTGTATGTGTGCACTCACAACACAACAGGCTGAAGAAATGGAGGATAAGGGACTGTGACATGAATACACCCTATTAGGGAGGGTTTTCTCGTTCTCCCCTTCTCTTTGTCTCTGTTTCACTATAGTGAGCACAAGCACCCTCTGGTGGTTAAGGAAAAAAAGGAGCAGATATCATGCTTAGTTAAATTTATACATTTAATCAATCCAGGATACTCTTCACAGAAATAGAAAAACCAATCATAAAATGTGTCTCAAATCATAAGAGGTCCTGTACTCCAACACAATACTATGCAAAAGGATAAAATAGGAGACATCTCATTTCCTGACCTCAAAACATATTGCAAACTCATGATAATCAAAATAGCATGGTATTGTCAGAAAAACAAGCATGTAGACCAATAGAACAAAATAGAGAAACCTGAAATAAACTCAAAAACTATGGGGATTTTTCACAAAAGGTGGTACAAAGCTAGTGGGGAAAAGACAGTCTCTTCTGCAAATGGTGCTGGAATAACTGAATATTCACCTGCATGAAAATGAAACTGGACTCCCATATTTCACCATCAACAAAATTAACTCAAAATGCATCAAAGATCTAAACATAAAACCTCAACTACAAAACTACTGTTGGAAAACACAGGGAAAACTCTTAAGAGAGACATCAGATTTGGCAAAGATTTCTTAAATAAAATCCCCAAAGCACAGGCAATAATCCCAAAAATAGACAAAAGAGATTACATCAGGTAAAAAGTTTCTGCACAAAGAGAGGCAGTATTTAAGGGGAAGAGAAAAACCTTCAGAAAGGGAGAATATACTTGCAAACTCTCTTGGATAAGGTACTGATGACCAAAATGTATAGGGAACTCAAGTATCTTATCTGCAAAAAATATAAAATCCAGTTAAACAATGGGCAAGCAAGCTGAACATACCACCATCCATGGTAAACATATGAATGGTCAAAAAGCAAATAAAAAATGATTATCTCTTATCACAAGGGAAATGCAAATCAAAACCACAGTGAGATACCACTCAACCCCAATAAGAATGGCTGTTTAAAAAAATAAAGAAGGGTAAGTGCTGGTGAGGCTGCAGTGAAAAAGGAACACTCCTACACTGTTAGTTGAGAATATAAATTAGTAGAGCCACTGTGGAGAATGATATGGAGGTTCTTCAGAAACCTACAAACATAATACCATATGGACCAGTAACTGCACTACTATTTATCCAAAGGATAGAAAAAGATTAATTCAGACAAACACTTGCTCATCCATGTTTACTGAACATTTTTCACCATTACTAAGACATGGAACCAGCTGAAATGTTCAAAAATGAATCACTGAATTGAAAAAATGTGACACATGTGCATTATGGAATATTACTTAGACATACAAAACAATGAGATACTAATATTGATACAACATGGATAAATATGGCAGATTTAATGGTAAGTGAAGCAAGCCAGACTATGAAAGAGAGACATTGTATGTCCCCACTCAGTATACACAATGCACTCCTATAATCCATGACACAACCGAAAAGGCAGAAAGTACAATAATAGCAGGGAATGGAACTGCCTTTGGGGGGAAAAGATGTTAGTCAAATAAAGTTCTTCTTTACAGAGGAGTTATAGCTAATAAATACCAAAAAATGATAAAATTAGAAAGTTGCCATTTTGAAAGTTTCAAATATTAATATGAGTAGGTATTCATCAATAGATTTTATAATAATTAGGTAAGACATTGGGAACTTTTTAATGGAAGGATTGGACTGTTACTACTTAAATGCACTGGTAAATTTAAGCATTACTGAAAGAAACAACCAGACATTTTGTGCCTCTTAATGTGTTGTACTAGAAAGTAAGGAGTGTTGTGTATCAGGATGTCTTGTTTAATAATTGGATATGAATTCAATCTCTTTATAGTATAGTTTTATTAAAAAATAGAGAGGATAGAATGACAAAGCAAATGACACTACAAGAAAATAATTAGACAAAGCCTAGGATAAAAGACTCAATATATCTAACTCATCTGGTCCATGGAGACAGTTGGAATGGGAGACTGAGGAACACAAGACACTTTAGAGACATAAAAAATCAAATGCAATATATTGTTTTGTTTAGAGCTTTACTCAAATCAACTATAAAAAAGCATCTACAAGACAATTAGCAAGATTTCAATATAATTGGTTATTAAATAGAATTGAGGTTCTTATTAATTTTGTTAACTGTTATAATGGTGATTATATTGCAAAAATTAATGTCTCTCTTCATTAGAAGTGCATACTCACGTTTTTATGTGGGAAATAGCATAATATTTGGGATTATATTTAATATATATCCTTAAAAAGGGGCCAGATGGTAATGCAGCAATAACACAACAGACTGGACTCACATGGAAATGCCCTGGTCTGTATCCCAGAGCATCCCTGTGTATATTAGGTGTGCATGCCAATGATCCAAGTCGTCTAGGGCTCAGGTGGATTGTGGCATGGGGACCCTGTCGGAGGTGTCTGCTTTTCTCTGTGTCTTTCTCTGCCTCTCTTCTCAGAGGAAATACATAAATAAACTTAAAAAACATATGTTCCCTGGGCCAGTCAGTTGGCATGGTGGTTAAGGAAGCTGGATCCCACATGGTTTAGTGTGTGGTTCAAGTCTTATACCCAGTGGCCTGGGAAACACACAGGGGTGCACACAATTCCAAGAGGAGAATGGAAGAGAAGGGACTGCAGTGTGTCCAAACCCCCTAGGAAGGTGATTTCTTACTTTCCCTCTCTCTGTCTCTCTCAGTTGAGCTTACATGCTCTATAGCAATATTTATATTTCCCCCAAAGGAAGTAATGCATGTTGGGTTTTCATAGTTTCTAACATCACTTTTATCACCTCTAAAATATTGTATTATATATGCTAAAATATTCAACTTTCCAGAAAGACAATTATATCTTACTGGTGTAACTGGCCATTGTTCCAGACTTTACTAATACCAGTGCTTATGAAATTTCCAGCACTGAATTTGTCTGGTGAGAAGAAACAAAAGCAAAAGAGACTATCACATAATCTTCAAGAGTTTATGAATTTTCAGTGGAGTTATAACACATAATGTATCTCTTTCAGAGGACTATGCAACCAATCTATTTTGTCAGAAGGTATCCATGTCCAGGAATACTATAGTATTATTTTCCCCTTTTGGAAGAGTCATTACTTAATGAAGGCAGTATATCACTCCTGTACCTGTCTCAGATTATTGTTAAGAACCATAGCACTAGATGTGGACTTAAAAATACCAAGCTGTAAAGGACATTGGGAGAGGGAAGACAGCAGAGCTCAATTTGCTACTTAAAGTACAAGCCACTGTTAGAAACCACACTAAGGAGGTCAGCAGCAAATGTTTATGATGCCATCTCTAAGATATGTGGGATGCAGCTGGAGGAGCTATTACAAATGACAAAACAACTCTTCATAAGCTGCTGCTGGCTCTGTTCTCAGTGAACCCCAGTTAGTTCTGCCCACCAAGGATATATAGAGTGCCGAAGGCTCAAGCGGAGCAGTGGAAAATAACAGCATTTTCAGACAGCAAATGCCGGAGGAGCTCAGATGCTTGTCAGGTATCAGTACAGCCTTTCTGGTTGCAAAGCAGTGTTTGCACTGAGCGTTAGGTTGTAGTTTTATTTATTTAAACATATTTTCACTCAAAAATAATTATAATGAATATAATCTCTGAGCAACAACAGGAAAATTTTGCTCTAAAGGAGCTTCCAGTCAAGTGAAAGAGATAGATTTCCACCAAATAATAACACTGATAACACATAATCAAAAACTGTAATAAAGAAGCCAGTTTCTTCATGAGTCTATGGCAAAGGAAACATTCTTTAGTCTGTGAGGTCCAGAGGAAAGGCTTTCCTAGGGAAAATGACACCTGAGGCTTGAAGGAAGAAAGGTGTACTCAGGGCAAGAGGGGTAGTACGGACACTTTGTAGGCAGAGGGGATTTGGGGAGTCTAGGTACTGCTAAAGGAGGCCAGATGAGCTATTGTGCAAGCAAATGAAAGGAGAATGATGCTAGGTGAAGGTTGAGAACAAGAGAGGCCTAAGCCTAAGGAACTTGGTAGCCATGGTAAAGAGTTGGCATTTTACTTTAGGAACAATTGGTAGCCATTAAAAGACTAAGCAGAATAACACTCAAATTTTTATTTTAAGATCACTCTAAGAACCAGATGGTGGCACCATGGTAAAATGCATGTCCTACCAGGCTGACCTACATGTGAGGGATCCCGATTCTTGACCAGAGGGTTCTCCAAATACATACCTATGACCCGGAGTTGGATGAGGGCTGGGATAGATCTCGGTGGCATGACTCTGTTGAGGACATACTTTCTCTCTCTCTCTCCCTCTCTCTTTTATGGAATAAATATACTTTTTCTTTAAGACTTTTTTTTTGCCTTAGAGCATGTACACTCATCATAGAGAGAGACAGAGACAATGAGAGGGAAAGTGAGAAATCACTCCCGAGGGGGGATGGCCATACTACAGTCTATTCTCCATTCTCCTCTGGGTATCTTGGGCAGACAGTGCACATGTGCTCAGTGTGATTTTCAAGCCATCAGGTCTGAGACTTGAACTGCAGTCACCTATGTGGGAGTCCAGCCATATAACTGCCATACCACCTGCTGGTTCCAAGAATAAACAAACTTCTTAAAAAGAATATCATTCTAATTTCAAGATGGAGAATGGATTGTAAGGACAGCTGAATAGATAGATTGAAAATGAGAGTTCCTAATGTCCAAGCAAGAAATGGTAATAAATGAAACAGGGTTAGTAACCATGAAGGTGAGCAGAGAACTAAAGAGACATCTCAAAAACATAACTGGCAAGCCTTGGTATGGAATCAAAGAGGAGAGGGGAAGAGAGGAAGGCAGGGTTGTTGAGGACACCCCTCGATTTCTTGTTTGTGTAGTAGAATTACGAGGGGACCACAACTGTGGAGATGCAGAACACTGCAAGAAAGCTAGATTTCGAGGAAATGTTTGGTCTGAGAAATGCTGAATTTAGGACTCCTTATTTGAAATGTCAGATGGGCAGATGAATGTAAAAATATGTAGCACAAAGAAATGTCTAGAAATATGGGAGTCATTTGACCAGATGGTAAATGAGGCCAGAGGCATAAATGAGATTTCCTAAAGGGAGAGCGTAGAGAGCCAGGCCTCGAGTAGAATCAAGCCAGCGAAGATGTTGATTGTTTTTACCAGTCGAATGCTTCAAATTTTTCTGAATTTAAGAATATTTAGGTATGACATGCATTTTCCAGTTTAACAATTTTCCTTCTCATCTACCAGGTCTCTTAACACATTTGTACTACCTGCTGGCTTTGAAGACATTTAAACTTTTAAAATGTGACTTGAAAAAGAAGAGGATATAGTACAGCCTTGAGTAATTTCTCTTTTTTATTTTTTTCTTTTTTTGAAGAGGTTTTTGCAATAGGGCGCATGCTTTTGCCAGAAAGGCAAGAGAGAGACAGAGAGACAGAAAGCAAGAAATCACCGCCCTCCCCCACAGGGGGGAGGGCCACGCTGCAATCCCTTCTCCTCCATTCTCCTCTCGGGATCTTGGGCACGCACGCACACGCGCCCGGCGTGAGTTTAAGCCACTGGGTCCGGGACTCTACCATGGTCGACTACATGGGACTCCAGCGACATATAGCAATTATGCTAACTGCTGGTCCAAGTCTTGGGTAATTTCATCATATACTATACATTTGGGTAGAGACAGACAAAGCGTATTAACATTGTGAAAATAGCTAAAGTGAGGGACCAGTAGATGGTGTAATGTTTACATCACTGGTCTCCCACGTGGCTGACTATGGTTCGGGTCCCAGACCTGGCGGCTTGATGCTCATTCTGGGCACGCATATGTGTGCCCCAAATCCTGTGAGCACAAGTGCCCTATGGTAAAAATCTCTCAAAAAACAAATAGCTAAAGTGATAAAGATTACCAAGAAATATTTTTAATGTATTATATCTTCAAAAAGTATGAAGTTATGTTACAAAAGTTGTATTTGTTTAAATATATATTTTATAGTATCAAAGACATAATCATTTATGCACTACAGAATATTAGTTTTAAGCTTTTTAAAGGTTTTTTTTCCTGATAAGTAAAGAACATGAAGTTTATAGTCTAGAACTTTTTAAAAACTGGGGTCTAGCTTTTAAAACTCTGTAGCCACTTTATAAGCTCAAGCATCACCTTCTATGGAAAGAGAAGAAAAAAATGAAACTTACTCAAAGTGTGTGGAAGAACCTGACTGAAAATAAAGTTAATTGGAGAAAAAGATACTCGGTTGACAAAAATTATCTTCCATTTGCAATCTCTATAATAAAAATTTATAAGTGCATTTGTCCTTTCACAACAAATTTCTCTTCCCCTGAGGCAAAGACATCATGCTGCATTTAATGTAATGGATTCATGAATATTCAAATAAGCTATATGCTAATAATAATCTTACAATCTTATGTAATTGCCATCTTTCTATTTTATTTTTAATACTGTAATTGGTTGAATTATATATAAAAAGAAAATTACATTTATCTTTAAGAACAATCATTCAGAAGCAGTAAAACAGCAATTAAAAGCATGGACTCTGGGGCTATAGAAATTGGGTTTATGTGTTCCACTCTGTCACTTTCCAACTATATGACTCTATTTCTTATGTCTCAGTTTTCTCATATATAAAATGGGATAACAAGGGTAATTAACTCATAGCATTGTCATGAGAATGAAGTTGGTCATCATGAGTTGTTAGAATAATGACTATCACATAAACATTTAATCACTGTTAATATTTTTAGTATTTGAAATTGTAGCTTCTGTTTCACTTTAATAAAATGATAATCACAACTATACTAAAGTTTACTCGGGGGAACAACACAAGGGTGCACTTCAAAAAGTTCAGGTAAAATGGAATTGATGTACAAGTTTGCTTTAGTACAAAAATTCTGAAATTCAATTTGTAATACACATTTTTAGTTTGTTTGTAATACACATTTTTGAAGATCCCTTACATAGGCTTCTCTCCAGTCTATTCAGACAAGTTATAGAAATACATTATAAAGTGAATTATCTTTGAAAACACTACAGAGTTGAATCTTTTTTTTCTCATTTATTTGAGCACATATTGAGCGTCTACTGTGCAATAAGTGATATACCGTGCGTTGGGATGCAGATTAAACGCTACCTGCTATACAAGAATTTATAGTCTGACTGAAGAGACATACATTATATTAAGCAGATCCTTTCACTCTCTGTCACATGTGCACACACTCATACATACATCAACTTCACATTTTTAAAAAGGATTCCATGGGCAAGTCCCATAGCACCATGGATCCCACGTAGGTGACAATGGTTCATACCCTGACTTTGGTGACTTGAAGGACACACCAATGCAAGTGTGTACACTCCCCAAATCCTGACTAGATGGAGAAATAGAGAGAAAAGGATTATGGCATGACCATGACCCATGAAGGGATGCTCGTTCTCTCTCTCTCTTGGGCAAGTGTGCACAGCTTGGCAACAACAAAAAATAAGTGACAAAGAAAAGCAAAGATTATGTGAGTATAATAAAGAGGTCTGATTTAAGTTAGCTGTTAATGGGGCCTATAGGTAGTGTGGTGGTTAAGGCACTGAACTCCCACATGGCCAACCGTGGGTCAAATCCCATAACTGGTAGCTTGAAGATCACACTAGGTGCGTATGCATGCATGCTCAAAATCCCAAGAGGAGAATGGAGAAGGGATTATGGCATGGTCATCTACCCTGGTGTGTGGGGGGGTAATTTCTCACTTTCCCTCTCTCTATCTCTTCTCTGCCTCACTCTGGCAAGGGCATGGGCCCTATGGCAAAACCTAAATAAATAAATAATATAAGACTTTTAAAAAGTCAATTCAACTCTGTAATAAGACATACAGAAAGACACACTAAAATGTATATATTATGTGTATACATATATGTGCACATGTGAGGTATAAACATACATGCAACATCCCAGGTTTCTGGTTTTAATAAAAAGTTCCTATTTTCAGCTGTTAATGTTATTTAGTTCAATTCAATATCTGGTCTATAACATAAGAAACTGGATTAAACTTCAGATGCATTTCTCTCAAATATGTTTTCAAAAAATGCATCATAAAAATGCTAAGGTAGGAGAGAAGTAATTGCATGATAGAATCGTACTTAAATAACTTCTGTCACTACTGCCTTTCTCATTTGTGTAGCCCCAAATGTGTAGTCACCACTTCTGAGGCAACTTACCAAGTATTGTTTCCTTTTTACTTTGATCTTGAAAGTTCGTTCTTAGAATGCACAGCAGCTACTTCTCATTATTTCCTGTACTGTATCCCTGTTTATGCCTTCACAAGGAACCCAGATGCCCAGAGTATTCCTCATCCTTAGAATTCATATCAATGCAACCATTCCCCTCACTACAGCCTGGGAAACCTGGAGAGGCTCTACGGCAGAACCACCTTGGGTTCTTGCAGTCCATCCTCTGCAAAGCCCCCTGAATCCTCAGCATCTTCACCTCTCTGCCCTGTTTGCAGCCTGGCTCTCCCCTGGAGACACTGCTCTGAACCCTCTCAAGTGCTGTTTCTTTCTCCTCACTTCTCCCCCACCCCCAATTTTCTTATTTCTGGAAGTGGATAGGTGCCATCCTGGATCCTCTGCCACTTCCAGACCTTTTCTCTTTCTTTTCTCTCAAGCCCACAGTTCAATGTTATGTCTTCAAAGTCTACCATTCAGAAGACCTGTCATCATCCCTTGATAAGCTCTACAATCAATTTTGAATCTTCTAAGAATATTTTTATATTTATTGGATGTTTTAAAAATTTTAAAGAATATTTTCACTATAGGGCATATGCACTTGCCAAAAAGAGAGAGAGAGAGAGTCAGAAAGTGAGAAATCACCATCCAGGGGGAATGGCCATGCCTCAATCCTTTCTCCTCCATTCCTCTCAGGATTTTTGGCACACAAGCACATGTGCCTGGCATGAGTTTCAAACCACCGGGTCTGGGACTTGAATACAGTCAGCCATGTGGGAGTCCAGCAATGTAAGCTTTATATCATCTGCTGGTCCCTTTATGGAAGATTTTAAGTTTCATCCCATGATACAATCATTCACTGACCTGCTCTGCTCTCTTCCAATGATTTTTATTTATTTATTTTTTAATGCAGAAAGTGCACATATGGGTTTAAGGGGGAAGAAAGGGTGCAGAGTAGAAGGAAAGCACCTCACAGCAGAGCATAGTCATGTCATAATACTTTTTCTTCCAGCTCTTCATCTCATCAGGATCCTGGACAGTTATGTGAGCCCAGTCTATTTTTCAAGCCTCCAGGGATGAGTCTCAAACCCTGCTTGGCTATGTAGAATCCACTTTCTGTGAATAGCACTTAACTGCTTCACTATGGGGCTGCTCCCTCTGAATCTTATTTTACACACAGGATCATGATCTGCACTTTATTATCACTAATAAACATTACTACTCTTAGTGTCCTCTTACTCACTGACCACTGTCTTCTTGTTTTCCTAGTTTCTTCTTTTTAATATCTCCAGTTTAATGACCATTATATTTAATTTCAGCCCAAAGGCCAAGAAGCAACATTTTTTTAAGTTTCTTTCTTTCTTTCTTCCATGATCAAGAGAGAGAGAGAGAGAAAGAGAGAGAGCATTTGCAACAGGTAGCCTGTATTTATGCTCTGATTTCTATGTCCAACTACCTATTTAACATCTGTACTCTGACAGAATGGACCTCACACACTTCATGTACCCTGAACCAAATTCCTGTCCCTCTCACAAACTTCCTTATCTCAGAAATGGCAACTTTTTCAGTGATTCAGTCTTCCAAATTTAAAGTTATTGCTTGTGTTCAATTAAATTATTATGACCTAAAATAACTGCTGTACCCCCACACTCAGATTCCTATGTACAAGCTGAAATCATACATGTTAGGCTGTTTTCCTGAGCTGATTGCTAAGTTATAGCCAGTCACACCGGCCACGCCAGTCAGTCACAGAAAGCCCACCTTTTAGGCTGTTTGTGCAGCCTACTATCCACCTGCAACCAAGTCATTGTTGATCTACCTCATTCCTTCACTTTCATTTTTGTCATCTTCCCTTTTCCAGAACTTAAATATCAATTCAACCACAAGGCTAGCCAGAGTTGTCGAGAAGTCCAGGGACAACTGCAAATTTAAATCATGTTAATATTTGCTCATTTAAAACTCTATTAAATTGGCTGGTTTATTTTAATATTAGCAATGGCTTTCTTTTCCTCATATTCCATATTCGATTCATCAGTGTGTACTGTCAGCCCAACCATCAAAGCACAGTCAGAGTTTAGTCTTTCTTACCATCACCATTGCTATGACCATGGTCCAGACCATGACCATCTCTCATCTTCTGCCCTGTGTCCTTCCTTTTACCTTTATTGTCCTTAATTTTTCTCTTGTCCCTTTATGCCACAGTAATAAGTAGTAGGATTCTTTCACGTCAGCCATATCTTGTTACTCCTCAGTCCTAAATGCTCCTTTGGTTCCTTAATAGACATGAAAATATTCCACCTATATCCTCTTTCAAGCAAAAAATTGCTACCAAAATATGGAAAGTTTGGTCAACAGACAACCTCTAGCTGCCAATCCCTCAGTATCTGCCTCAGATACAAGAGCCACCCTACAAGAATTGATGCTCTGCATTTAATGACTAAGTAAAGCATGTGTATAAGGACAGTCACTTTGGTCTGATGAAAAAAAAATTTGATAGATAATATTTGCTGTAAAAACCCCACAATGGGTTCGTCAAGTTTTTTGCTGGACCTACATTATAATTTGTCTTCCCTACTTAACATGATAACGTTCTATCCAACAGCTCTCCTTAGCCCTTCTCAGTTTTTTTTTCTCTATAGTTTTTGTCAATTTCTGACATATCTTATAATCTATATATTTAATTTCTTTTGTCCCTTCACTAAAATATATGCTCCAGAAAGGCAGGCATGTTTTGTTCATTGTTGTATCACTTATTACCTATTGCCCTGTTACTCTTCTATTCATTACAGCAATCTCCTCAAAAGAGTTACCTTATTCACTATCATAAAGTCTTCTACTCCCATTCTTTCCTTCCAGAAGGAAAAGGGACTAGAAAACTTCCAAGATAAGTAGTTACTCAACTAATATTTGTTGAATGAACAAAATGGAAATTTTTTTCATTTTTCTTTTTTATTTTAATTGTTAGAAAATGGTTAGGTATTATTACAGACAAGGCTTATTGTCATTTAAGATAAGGAATTATATAGATTAGATAAAAGTGAGCGTTATCAAACAATACAAGTGTTGCAGGACTAGCCTGAAGTTAGGGAAGTTTTACTACACTTAATAAGCAGTTAAGAAATTCTTGGTGGTGATAGCAATCATGAAGGGCAGTGATACCTACAGAATACCCCAAAGCCAGAGAACACTGCTCTACAGACTATAATAGCTAAATCAAGGCTAAGAAACCAAATAGTTATCAAAATTGCTTTTATACACTGTCAGCATGCAAACATATGTGGAAATATCCCCAATGACAGAAAAAAATCACTTTGCTGTGAGCTAGCTGGCATGGTGTGTAGACAGGATTTTAAATGGTATTCTAGGAAACAAGTAGTGGAATAGAAATGACCCTCTGGTAATTCAGTCAAGTTCATTCTCTCTAATGCAAGACTAGCTGCCCATTTGGACCTATCCTACCAAGTCTCTCAAAGATTTCTTTTCTTTCTCCTTCTTTCTTCTTTCTTTCCTTCTTTCTTTCTTTCTCTTTCTTTCTTTCTTTCTTTCTTTCTTTCTTTCTTTCTTTCTTTCTTTCTTTCCTTTTCTTTATTCCTTTCTTCCCTTTTTTTTTCTTTTTTTCTTTCAACCAGAGAGGGACAGACTGAGAGAGAGAAAGTGAGAAAGGAAGCCACCTGGTCTGGGACTCAAACTACGGTCAGCCATGTGAGAGTCCATCACCCTTAACCACCATGACACCTTCTGGCCCAAGTCTCGCAAAGATTTCTGTACTCTCCTGGTTGTACTTTCATTTGGAAGAAGACTGAGATAGCCAGATCTTTTTATTAAAACAAAAGTCAATGAACAAAAATAAAGTCTGGCCAAAAGCTGAGTTTTTTTAGACTTTTTAAATTTGTTTTGTTTGTTTTTGTTTTCACCATAACGCATGTGTGCTCACTAGAAAGAAAGAGAGAACAGAGAGAGACAGAAAGCGGGAAAGTGAGAAACCACCCACATCCTAAGAAGATGACCCTGCCATAATCCCTTCTTCATTCTCCTGGAATTTTAGGCATTCTCCTGGAATTAATGCCTGGTGTGATTTTTTCAAGCCATCAGGTCCAGGACTTGAATCATGGTGGGACACATGAGAGTCCAGCCTCTTAATCACTATGCCAATTATTGGCCCATCTTTCTTATTTTTTAAAGGATTATTTACTTAATTTTATTTATCACGATTAATATTTTTAAATTTGCTACAGAGCATGTGTGCTCACAAGAGAGGAGAGAAAAAGAGAGAGAGAGAGAGGAGAGAGTGAGAGTGAGAAAGCAAATCACCAGGACTAGGATTCAAAAAATTGTCAGCCATGTAGGAGTCCAGCACCTTAATCACCATGCCACCTGCTGGCCCCAGGCTTTCTCATTTTTAATGTGATCATCAATGAAGTTCTATAAGAAATAGAATCTATTTCACCTAACAGGACCTTGCTATATAACAAACAACCTCAGAACTCAGGGATAAAAAAGAATCATTTATATGCTCAGGATTCTACAAGTAGACAATTTTTACTAGACTCTATAGGAAAAGTTTGTCTCTACTGAGCCCATTCTTATATTTAAGACATTGTAATGATTGGGGTCCTGGGACTGATCTCCACAGGATATCTCTTTTTCATGTTAGTCACATGACTATTGTTTCCCGAGAAAGCAAGAATAGAAGCCCTAATTTCTTCCGAGGCTCAGACTTGGAGCTCTCACACATCACTTCTGTCATATACCATTGGTCAAGACAAAAGGCTATTGCAGTTTCACTTTTTAGACAAATTATAGTCCATATCTCAAGATGATGAGTCACAAAAATTCATTCTTTTTTAGTTTTTTTTTTCTTTTGTTGCCTGAGAGCATGTGCACTCACCAGAGAGGGCAGAGAGAGAGATGGAGAGGGAGAAAGCATTCCTCAATGGGACATGGTAATGATGCAGTCCCTCATCTTCCATTTCTCCATCTCATCTAGATCATGGGCATGCACACATGCCCAGTGTGTTTTTCAAACATCAGGAACCAGGATTGGAACCATGGTGGTCATATAGGATCCAGCTCCCTCATCCACTATGCTACAGGGCTGGCTTCAATCCTATTTGAAATATGCCATTGAACTATATGATGAAACTGTATCCTTAGAAAACGCAGTTAAATAGCATTAATGTTCTCATTTTATTTGAAGTTCTCCAACTGCTGAAGTATCTGGCACTTGACATATTTTAAATGTTTTGCATTTTTATTGAGATATAATTCAGAGAGCATAACATTTACCATTTTAAGATGTGCAATTTGATGGTTTTTAGTACATCCATAGGGTTAGGCAACTATCACCACTATTTAACCTCTCTGAAATCTTACCAACTTGAAAAACAAGCCTCTACCCATTAATAATCACTCCACATTCTCCACTTCCCTCAGTCCCTGGCAATTAGTCTGTTTTCTGTCTCTACAGATTTGCCTTTCCTGGACTTTTCTGGAAGTTAAATTATATAATATACTATCATTTGTGTCTGGCTTCTTTTGCTTAGCACAATGTTTTCAATTTTAACCTATATTGTAGCATGTATCAGTACGTCAAACCTTTCTACAGTTGATTAATGTTCCATTTTATGAATACGCCACATTTTTATTTTTAATTTGCTGCAGATATGTGTACTCAACGGAGTTAGACAGAGAGAGGATGGACGTGAGAAAGCACCCACATGGCAGATGGTCATGCTGGAATTCCTTCTCCACTATTTTTTCTTTTGAGATTTTGGGCACACATGCACGTTGTCAGGCACGTCCCTCAAACAGGTCAGGACTCAAAATGTACTGTCGGCTATGTAGGATCCAGCCACTTCAACCACTATGCCTTGGGCTGGCCCTGAATATACCACATTTATATCCCATTCAAACAATGGACATTTAGGTTGTTTTCCCTTTTACTGTATTATAAACAAGGCTGTCATAAATTTGTGCTTAAACTTCTGTGTGAATGGATTTTTTTAGGTTATTTTTTCTTTTTAACATAGGGTGCATCCACTCGCCAGAGAGATGAGAGACAGAAAAATGGAAAGAGAAAGGGAAAGTGAGAAATCACCTCCCAAGGGGGGACATCTGTGCCATAATCCCTTCTCCTCTCTTTTCTCTTTGGATTTTGGGCACACACACACACACACACACACACACACACACTCCTGGTGTGAATTTCAAGTTGTCCTGTCCAGGACTCAAACCATGGCCAGTCATGTCAGAGTCCTGCACTTTAACCACTACACCAACTCCTGGCTCCTGAATTAATTTTTTTTTTTTTTTTGTAGAGGTTTTTCCTATAGGGTGTGTGCACTCACCAGAAAGACATAGAGAAGCAGAGAGACAGAAAGTGAGAAATCACCCCCTCCCCCCCACGAGGATAGACACACCACAATCCCTTCTCTTCCAGTCTCCTCTCAGGATCTTGGACACGCATGCACACATGCCTGGAGTGAGTTCAAGCCACCATGTCCAGGACTCGAACCACAGTCGGCTACATGGGAGTCCAGCAACATAACCATTATGCCAACTGCTGGTCCCCTGAATGGATATTTTTAAATTTCTGGGATATACTCCTGGAAAGGGGATTGTTTGGTCTTCATGTATTTTTATACCCAGTTTTCTCATTATGAGGATGTTTAAGTCACACCAATGAGTTGCATATATTCTTATAGATGTAGAAGATGAGGATTACGGTTTATTTTTGCCCATTTCTCTGGTAAATCAGGCCAAATAGAATGCTTTATCCCAGGAATCTTAAATTCATTACTGTGGCCTAAGGTAGCTAGGATAGGATGACAATTCTCCAAATACAGCAGCCAGAGGACAGTGACACCTGCTCACAGTGACACCTGCTCACTTTATAAACAAAGTGTCTCCCTTACTGTCTTTTAGTTTATTAATTTGCCTCAACAATTGAGATTATTGACATCCTCTAGTGTTTGGAGGCGTGCACTTAGTTTAACACTGGCCTACCTTGCCAGATCTTACTGTTTCTATTATCAACCTCAAATCACAGTGCTTTATAACATTCCTACGCAAGTAAACCCCACAGAGCAGTAATCACATTACCAGAGTCACCTTTAAGCTCCTTAGAGATGCAAAATGTCCGCCCCTTCACCCCACTTCAGATCCACTGGATAAGAACCTACATTTTAAAAAGATTGCCATTGATTTGCATTCACATTGTAGTCTGAGAGTCAATGACTTTATGGCAATTTTCTATAAGAATTTAAGTTCTTATAGAACTTAAGCTGGAGATTCAGTCTTAATCAAATCTTATGAGGTTACAGACATTAAATAATAGTACTACCAATTATGCCCTTCCCCCAAATTCATATATTGAGATTCGGTTATGAAGGCAGTAAGAGGAAACTTAAGAGACCAGCAGTTGGTGTAATAGCTATGTCGCTGGACTCCCATGTAGTTGACTACAGTTCAAGTCCCAGATCAGGTGGCTTAAACTCACCAGGTGCATGTGCATGTATGTCCAAGATCCTAAGAGGAGAAGGGATTGTGGCATGGGCATCCCCCCTGGCAGGGGGTGGCGATTTCTCTCTTTCGGTCTGTCTGTCTGTCTCTGACTTTCTGGCAAGCACATGAGCCCTATAGCAAAAACCTCTCTCAAAAAAAAAAAAAAAAAGAGAGGGACCAGCAGTTAGTGTAATGGCTATGTCGCTGGACTCCCACAAACCGAAGTTCGCTGGACTCCCACATAGTCAACCGTGGTTCGCATCCTGGACCCGGTGGCTTAAAACTCACGCTGGGCACGTGTGCGTGTGTGTCCAAGATCCCGAGAGGAGAATGGAGGAGAAGGGATTGCGGCGTGACCATTCCCCCTGGGGGATGATTTCTAGCTTTCTGTCTCTATGTCTCTGTCTGTCTGGTGAGCGCACACGCCCATAGCAAAAAAAACTCTCAAAAAAGAAAAAAAAAAAAGAGGAAAACTTAATACCCTCATGGAACAAACAAAACACTTAATAGACAAAAATGTAATCTGTTGATGATAATGTATATTGTGTAATACCTTTGACTTGACCAATAGTCACTATATTCATGCTGGGAAAAGCCATATTATACAATATAAATACATACAGTGATTACAGTTTATGAAAAAGAAAAGAAAAGAAAAAGAAGAAGAAAATTTTAAAAAAAAAAGAAAAGGAAAGAAAGATAGAGCCTTTGGTTGTGTTAAGGTCATTAGGTGGGTCCCATGGTTGAGTTCTGGTGGGTTTATGAGAGCAAATGAGATCAGATCGGAGCAACGAATGTACACAGCCATTCTGCTCTGCTCCTGCCCTCATCATGTGACCAGAGCTCTATATGACTTTTACCTGAACTAGCCCCTTAGACCTTAGACCTCCAAACTGTGAGCTTAATAAGCCTCTGTTTTAATAAATCACTCAGTTTCAGGTGTTGTCTGTCACTAGCAACAGAATGTGCTAGAATGCCAATAATAAACAGAAAATCATTATTGAGTGTGAACGATACTTCAGGCACTATGTGTACTTTCCAAGCATTATCTCATTTCAACCTTACAGCAATGAAGTGTCTTTGTCCCATTTACAAAAATCAAAACCTAGACTCAGAGAGGTCAAGCTACTTTCTAAAGATTAAGAGTAAGTGATTTCAAGAAAAAGAGTTAGGAATGAAAGCCCAATTTACTTAATTCTAGGGTTCAAGCTTCTCACTATTGCCTTGTCTTGGCAAATAATTTCTGCAAATAGTGTTTCCATGATCTAATTCATGAAAGAAAGTCAAACAACTTAAACTGCCTTATCTAATAATATGTGCCTTATCTATTCAGGAAAATATAAATGCCATGAAGGTGATCATTTTTGCCAAAGTCACTGCAATAGCTCCAGTATCAACTGTACAAGAGCACATAAGCCATCACTAAATTTGTTGTTGAATGGACAAATGCATTTCTATAACTAAATGCATTTCTACAATGACTTATGAAAATGAGTGAAATTTTCTCTTTACTCATTTCTTTTCCAATTCATCAGCCTTGGACTTAACCTGTAATATGAATACTAATGACTGGTTTGTTGTGGCACTGATATATTTATCTTCAATGAAAACAGAAGTAATACGGTGCTATACATCAGCAGCAACTCCTCTGAATGCCATCTAATCACAGAGTATTTTGACACAGTGCAACCTTGAAGGAGCTGTATTTGTGGCTTAAAATGTATCTTGTCAGCTGTTGTTTTATTAGGAAACATCTATGTGGAAATGTGAGTCTGGGCCAAGCATATTGGTGCATGTTACAAGAACGGAGAACGTGCAGCACTATGGTGGTACAATATGCATTGGGAGAAGTTGAGCTGTATTACCCAAGAGACTAATTGTGCAGAAAATTCTTGAAACCAAACATTTTACTTCATCTGTCTTGTACATGATTATTTTACTATGGGACCACTTGTTATTCACTTCCATTCCATTAGGCAACCAAATTACATGCCAAGCGAGGTTTATAAATAGAACCCTGAATAGGTGGGCCATAGCCAAAGGAAAACAAGACAATAAATTTATTTACATAATCTCATCTTTCAGAATAGAAATTTTCTTCTTTTGTATATATAGGAACTGACAGACTTACTTGGATAGAGGTAAGAAAAGACACAATTATTCAAAAATGCTTAGGGAAACAGAAGACCTCCAATATTTCTTTAATGTAATAAAAGGATATAAATCTATATCAGACAGGCTGAAAATTACATTGTGGTTATTAAGGCAATATATACACTGATTTATTGACAAGATTATTTTGCATCTAATGCTAATACCAAACTTGATCTGTACACGAGTTTTATTGGGATTAATAAGAACGTCTCATTTGACCATGGTTCATGAATGGTTACATATGTAATGATATGAGGCAGAACAAATAATCTCTTTTGACACCTGACAAGAAAGATATACCTGGACAGATAAAGGGTAGCTGTTCTAATACTTTCAAGAAATTTTACAAACCTGTCTTCAATATCTCAAAAGCAAGATAGTCTTACATTGCAGTAGGTAAATTGTCCAATTGGACCAGCAATATAATATGCAGATACAGTGCAAAAAGCAGGGTGTGGAAATGCCACTAAAGATGCTAAAATGTAAAGCTCTTTTCTCTCGTCTCCAATCACTCTTCCACCTTGTCATGGTGTTTTTATATTTGCTACTGAGTTTGATTCTAAGTAAAGAATTACTCTGAACATTTAACTTTTAGTATGAATTTTACCATTCATCTTTATATAGTTTTTAGTGCAATCATCAGATCATATTAGGAATTGCTGAAATTCCTGGTTTATCCCCTGAAGGTGGCTGGAGCTGGTCAGAAGAGAACAACACTAGTCAGGTTCAGGATAGTTGGAAAAAGAAGAAAGTGTACTTCAAGGTCCATTGGGATACTTTTGGAATAAGTGCAGACTCCATAGGTGCTGAGGACCTCACTTGTGCCAGAGACCTGAGCACAGTTTGGTTCTGCTTCCTGCCAGCTTCCAGGTTGATGTGCCATGGTAGGTAAGTTGAGCCAGGCAAATCCTCTTTTCAATGGCCACTACAAACCAGTGACTAAGGACACTGCAGCCTCAATGCTGGCTGAGAGTGGGTGTGTCAAGAGCTGACATCATGCCCTGGCATTGGCCAGCCCAGAGCTAAGACAGTTGCCAACACATCCTCCTCGACCTTCCCATATGCTAGAACACTGCCTCAATATTTGCCATATCCACATGGTCTCTAATGGCAGAGTGGCATCAGTGACTGGTTGATGGTGAAGAAGAAACCAGGCAAGAGCCAGAGTGCCAGGAAGTGGAGAAATGATCACTCAGAAGCCAGCCCAGGGAATGCCAGAACCCAAACAATGCATACATTCTCTCCTTGCTTACCTAACACATCTTTTCTATCGAGCCTGGGAATGAATTGCTATTTGCCCTCCAATATCCATTCTCCCCTTCTTTAATTGTAATGGAACCATTAACTTGTAGCAGGACATTTTCCTGCCCATTTTGCAAGCGTTTCCCTGTCAGTCTTACAGCAACATGTGCAGTGTGGCTGTATCACGGATAAAGATGTGCAAACAGAATCAGCACAGGGCAGTGGTACTCAACCTTTACCCTCTTCTTTGTCTTTGCTTCTGCTTTGCAGAACACGTGGACATGATATCTGGAGCTCCAGGTGTCATACTGAACCTGGAGAACAAGAGCCCTCACTTCGGGATGACTGAACAGAAGCTTGAAGGAATTGCAATCCCACTCATTAGCTGTGGACTGCCACCGCCGGATTAAGAGAAAGAGGCACATACATCTAACTTGTTTTAACCCTTTCTGGATCTCTGTTAGGCATCACCAAACAGTAACCTTAAGGACAGCAAAGAAAGTATAATCTGATTTTTGTGCTCCTGCACGAACCATTGAAGCTATTCAGAAAATAACTTATCCAAACCAAAATCTCTTTCTATTTCTATCCCTGCCTTACCAATCTTTGCCTTTAAGCTATACAAAAAGTATATCTCTAATATTTGCATTTTCCTCATAGCTTTATTCTACTGTATTTAATTCAAAATGATTTTAACTGATTTTCTTAATTTAGGATTCCATTGTGACCATTGAAGACCATTCTAGAAATGTCAAACATTTTTTCATATGCATTTTGGCCATTTTCTGTCTTTTTGGGAGAGCTGTCTGTTCAGATCATTTACCAATTTTTAAACTGAATTGTTTAATATTTGCAGGTAAGCTGTTTGACTTCTCTTTAGATTCTAGTTATCAGTCCCTTATCTGAAGGATAGTTTGCAAATATATATTCTCCCATTCTGAGGGCTATCTCCTCACTGTAATTATTGCTTCTTTTGCTGTGTGGGAGATTTTTAGCCTGATATAGTCCTACTAGTCAATTTTAAGGATTGTTATGCTTAAAATATACTGAATGTCTGCACTCTATGGCAGAAACTGAAAGATTGGAAGGAATGAAAGCAGAGAGGGCAACTGTAGATACTAGAGACACCATGCGGGAGAAGGGGGATAAGAAGGAGGGAATCAGGAGAAAAAAACATTTAATATGCAAAAATGAAGCATTATCTGGTGATGATAATGTATATGATAATATATTTGACTGTACCAATATACACTGTATTAATGCTCAGAAAAACTTTTCTACGCTGTAAAAATATACAGTAATTAAATGTCATTTTAAAAAGAAATCAATAAATGCTGATGAGCACAGACAATAAAACAAGAATGACTATTCTTCAGTCTTACCCAATCTTTTCCATGATAAAGAAGTTGAATTTTTGGTTGCAAAATAGTTTATTATAGTATCCTAGTAGAAAATTCTTAGGAAAGTTTTTCAAGTCAGTTCTAAATAAATAATGGAAAAGCCTCATTTGAATCATGGATTACTATCTAAATTGAACAACACTTTCTTTAAAATTTCCCTTATGCAGGCTTTGTTTCTTTTTTAAGAGGTTTTATTTTGGATTTTTTTGCTATAGGGCGTGTGTGCTTGCTGGAGAGACAGAGAGAGACAGAAAGCAAGAAATCATTTTTCAGAGGGGATAGCCATGCCGCAATCCCTTCTCTTCCATTCTCCTCTCCAGATTTTGGGCAAACATACACATGCCACTGGTCTGGTACTCAATCCATTGTCGACTACATGGGAATCCAGCAACATAACTATTACACCATCTGCTGGTCCCACATGCCTTTTCTTAAGTGAGCATTTAGGAAGCAAATTAAAGTGATTCACCACTCTGTGGATCTTAGAAGAAAACAATACCCTAAATTGAGATGTATTCAAGTATCCAAGTGATTAAAGTGTTAAATTCCTGCTTAAGTGAAACCAACAAAGATTTCATGCAATGTTAATATCATGATTAAACTGTTAAGCATGGTTGTAAGTGTTGTAAGCTCCCACAGACATATGAATTGTTAGCAAAGGGAAGAGATCAAAATGCAACAGAAGAGATAAGGTTGCTGTATAGAATTATTTTTCCCTAGATATTGGGGATTTAGGGAAATTCTTAATAATTATCAGCAGACTTTTTATAACTTGTGCACCAACCCAATATTCAGATTTGTTTTTTTTATTTTTTTTATTTCCAATATTGCAATGAGGGTTGTGTGCTTGATGGAGAGAGACAGAGAGAGAGAGAAAGTGAGACAGCACCCCTCATGGGAAATGGTCATGTCTCAATCTCCTGTCTTTATATTTCTCCCTCCTTTGAGATTTTGGGAATGCACACACATGTGCCTGACATGTTTTTCAAGCTATCTGGTCTGGGACTCAAATCTTGCCTTCAGCCATATGGGATCCTGCTGCCTCAACCACCGTGCAATAGTCTGGCCCCAGTATTTATTTCTTAAATCTAATAGTGCCAAGTAAACTTGATTTTTGACCTAGAAATTATACATTTTTGTATTTATTTTCCATTTTTCTCTGTACATTGTGTGATGAAATATACTGATGTCGATCGATCAGCGCAGAGGAAGATAAAACTGAATATTTATGTGGTGCACACTGAAGGACCCTGCTGTGAGCTATTAGCTCAGCTGGTGACGTGTGTTCCCAGTGGGAAGCTGAAGGGATGGTAAGAGTACTGTGCATGCCTTTATAAAAAGCGCATAAAAAGCACCTGTTTGCCTGCTTCATTAAACCTCCCCTAATCAACGCCTCCAGGGAGCAGAACTGGGGAACTTCTTTCCTTTCCCGCTATAAATAGAGAAAGGTATTTAAAAGTGCTCATTTAAATGTGAGTACTGTTATCTGTAACAATTTGCAAGGATGTAATACAGCTGGGGAATATGAAGGAGCTAGTATGGTGTACTTGTGGTGATGACCCGGTGATTTTATTTTCCTACAGGATCAGAGTCAGAGGTTTAAGCTTTCTCTACCTAACTCCTGCTTGATCAAAAAGGGAGAAAGACGGGGCTAAGAGGTGGTGAGGTGGTTACATAACTGGACCCACACATGGTCCAGTTCAAATCCCAGGACCTCCCTGAGAATGCCCAGTATGTGCTTGCCCATGACTCGGGCTGGATCAGACTGCTGTGAGAAGACCCAGTTTAGGGTGCCTGTCTCTTTGTCTCTCTCTCACTCTCTCTCTCTCTCTGTTTTTCTCTTTCTTTCATGGAAGAAAAAACTGAAAAGGAAGGAGAGGAAAAAATTCAGTTCGGCCACTACATATTCTGAGAAACTTTCTTTTTTTATTTTCTTTTTTAGAGAGAGATATTTGCAGGACCAGCAGTTAGTGTAATGGCTATGTCGCTGAACTCCCATGTAGTCGACCATGGTTCGAGTCCCAGATCCAGTGGCTTAAACTCACGCCAGGTGCGTGTGCATGCGTGCCCAAGATCCCGAGAAGAGAATGGAGAAGGGATTGTTGCGTTACCATCCCCCGGGGGGTGATTTCTTGCTTTCTGTCTCTCTGTCTCTATCTTCCTGGCAAGTGCACGCACACCCTGTAGCAAAAACCCCTCAAAAAAAAAAAAAAGAGAGAGAGAGAGAGATTTTTGCTATAGAGTAAATGCACTCACCAGAGAGACAGAAAGCAAGAAATCACACACACTCCCGGGGGTGGGGAATGGCCTTCTCCTCCGTTCTGCTCTTGGGACTTTGGGCATGAATGCACACAGGCCTGACCTTTGTTTTAAATCACTGGGTACAGAAAACGAACCATGGTTGACGATGTGAGAGACCAGTAATGTAGTCATCATGCCATCTGCTGGTTCTAAGAAACATTCTTAATCATCTCACTTCCCAACCATGCATAAACACATACTCTGTTTGGAATGCATACTGTGTATGCTTTTATTAAAGCACGTATCACCTTTTACCATAATCATCAACTTAATGAGTGCCTGCCTGTGTTTGGCAAGAACCATGTCTCCAGCTCTCCTAAATGTGGCTGTCATAGACCATGCACTCAGTAAAGTATGGGTGGGTACACTAAACATGAGAATCATTGTTCTGTGAGATGGTTCTTAACCTCTCTGGCCACTCCTTCTCAGTCACCTTCATGACCTTGTTTATAATTTCTGAATTAAAGAAAATAAAACATTAACGGGGAAAGACTAAAACCCTAAAAGTTGCTGGGGGTGGAGGAGGGATCTTAGCAGTTGAAAAACAAAAGAATTATTCCTGTCTTCTCAAAAACCATGAAAACAAGGGAACCAGCAGTTAGCATAATAGCTATGTCGCTGGACTCCCACGTAGTTGACTGCAGTTCACGTCCTGGACCCAGTGGCTTAAAACTCACGCCGGGCGCATGTGCATGCGTGCCCAAGATCCTGAGAGGAGAATGGAGGAGAAGAGATTGTGGCGAGACCATCCCCTCTGGGGGGTGATTTCTCGCTTTCTGTCTCTATGTCTCTCTCTGTCTGGCGAGCGCACGCTCCCTATAGCGAAAATCTCTCAAAAAAAACCAAAACATGAAAACAAGAAGAGAGTGGAATGAAAATTTGAAATGTGAAAGAGAGAAATAAAAGAAAGAAACATAAACCCAGAATTCTGTACCCTTCCAAAGTGATGGAGAAGTAAAAATTTTCTCGGACAGTAACAGAATGTACTTTGCTCTAACGTTTACATGTAACACGCACCAAGATAGACCACATAAGAGCCATAAGACAAACACTGACAAATTTAAAGGATAGGAATCATAAAATGTCTCTTCACATACAGCATTGGAATTAAATTAGAAACAAATAATAGTAAAATAACTATAAAATTCCCAAATAAGGGGACCAGCAGATGCTGTAGCAGTTATGTCACTGTACTCCCACTTGGTTGACCACAATTCAAGTCCCAGACCTGGTGGGTTGAAACTCATGCTGGGGTAGTGTGCATGTGCATGCCCAGCATACCAGGAGAAACATGGAGTAGAATGGATTGCAGTGTGGTCTTCCTCCCTGGGGGAGGAAGGGATGATTTCTCACTTTCCCTCAAACTTTCTCTGTCTCTCTCTCCAGCAAGCACATGTACCTTAAAGCAAAAATCTCTAAATAAAAAAAAAATCCCAAAATACTTTGAGATTAAATAATATAGTGCTAATTTTTTTTCTTTTTTTTTTTTAGAGGTTTTTGCTATAGGGCATGTGCACTCGCCAGACAGACAGAGAGAGATAGAGAGACAGAAAGCGAGAAATCACCCCCCAGGGGGGATGGTCATGCCGCAATCCCTTCTCCTCCATTCTCCTCTCGGGATCTTGGGCACGCACACACATGCACCTGGCTTGAGTTTTAAGCCACCGGGTCCGGGACTCAAATCGCGGATGACTACGTGGGAGTCCAGCGACATAGCCATTATGCTAACTGTTGATCCCAATATAGTGCTAATTAACATGTGTATCAAAGAAGAAACCAAGAAATATTTTCAAATAGTTAGAACGAAATGAAAATGAATATATGGCTTACTCAAATTTGTGAGATGTAGTGAAAAAAAGACTTGGTAGAAAATTTACAGTATTAAATGCATATACTAGAAAAGAAGAAATTTCTAAAATTAATAATTATAGCCCTGTCTTTGAAAACTAGAAAAAAGACCAAAAAAAAAAATAAAGCAAGTAGAAGACAAGACATAAGAAAAATTAGAGCAGAAATTGAAAACAGAAAGTCAACAGAAAAAAATCAATAAACCCAGAAGTTGATTTTTAGAAAATATAATTAAAGTTGATAATCTTTTAGCCAGAATAACTTGAAACAGGGGAGTCATAACACTAGAAATTAAAGAGCATTGTTATAGAACCTTGGTCATCAAAAGGATAGTAAAGGGATATTATAAACAATATTGATACAGATGATATCAACCAATTCTTTGAAATAAATAGTCTGCCAAAAATCACACAAATATACACTCTGACTAGGCATACATCAATTACAGAAGTTGAATCGTAACTAATAGCCTTCCAAAACAGAATGACTATACCCAGATGATTTCATTGGTAAATTTTACCAAACATTTAAGAAAAAAATGTAATTTACCTACAAACTTTTTCTGATGATAGAAGCAGAAGAAATATTTTGTAATTCATTCTATGAGACTAATATTGCCCTTATATCAAAAACAAAGACATTATAATACAATAGAACTAATGTCCAATAGCTCATGAATATAGATGCAAAAATCCTTAGCAACATAATCACAGAATCAAACCATGAACAGAAATCATTATACACTACTTCCAAATGGGACTTACTGTAGGTGTGTAAAGTAGGTTTGACATTTGAAAATCAATCAATATAAGACATTACACCAATAAGCTAAACAAGGAAAAAGCAGCTTATCAACTGACACAGAAAATGTAGTTAGCAAAATCCAACACTCATTCATGATTTAAAACTCTCAGTAAACTGTACAATAAAGGCAAAATTCCTCGATTTGATTTTTTTTAATCTAGAAAAACCTACAACGAACATCATACTTAATGCTGAGCAACTTTCAGCTCAGTAGCAAGAGCTTTTCACCACTGCTTTCCAACATCATATTGAAAATCCTAATTAATGTAGTAAGAGAAGAAATGGAAATAAAAAGTATATGGGTTGGGAAGAAACAAATGGAACAGCCTTTGTTCACAGATGACATGATTATCTATGTAGAAAATCCCAAAGAATTGAAAAAAAACTTTCCTTGAACTAATTACAGCAAGATTACAAGATTTAAGATTAATATATAAACTCAATCACTTTCTTATACACCAGCAATGAATAAATAGAATTTGAAATTCAAGATGCATTATCATTTGCATTAGCACCTCAATAAATGAAATACTTACATGTAAGTCTTAACAAATCTTTGTATTGTTCTTTTATTTCTGAGAAATTTGTAGTTTTCTGCATATAGATCTTGTATATCAATACAAAGAACTTAAATAATGGAGAGATGTTTCATTTCACGGACTGAAAATTCAATATTTTTTTGAGGTTTTTGACATGGGGTGCCAGAGACAGACAGACAGTGAGAGGGAAAGTGAAGAAACACCCCACTAAGGGGGATGGCCACACTACAATCCCTTCTCCTCCATTCTCCTTCTGGGATTTCAAGCAAGCACTCCCACATGCCTGGTGTGATTTTCAAGCCTCTGGACCCAGAACTCAAACCAGAGTCAGCCATTTGGGAGTCCAGCCTTTTAACCACCATGCCACCTGCTGGCCCCAAAAATCAATATTCTTAAAATGCCTGTTCTTTTCAATATGATTCTATAGATTCAATCCCAGTAAAAAAACACAGCAGGTTATTTGCAGATATTGACAACTTAATTATATACTTTCTAATTAGCAGTGAAAGTCTTAATCAATATATTATTTAAAGAGAACAAGGATTAGAGATTGGAGTACTGGTACTACCCAACATTGAGACTTAATACAAAGTTACAGAAATCAAGACAAGGTGCCTGACAGTGGCACAGCAGTAAAATATCATGTTCTGTGAGGCTGACTCACATGGGAGGATTTGGGGTTCACACTCAAATACCTCCTGGGGTGCTCCAGACATCATGTGCCCATGATCCCAGGCTAAATGAAGCTAAGAGTTGATCATGGCATCAGGGCCCTGTTGTGAGTGCTATTTTTTGTCTCTTTCTTCCTCTTGGGGAGAAATAAATAAATATTTTTAAAAGACAGGGTAATATTGACTAAAGAGTAGACAAATTGTCCTTTTGGTCGTAACCACCATCTTCTAGTCATTACACAAAACAACGAACACAAAGGGCAAGAGGAGAGGCACCCTATATATGTTCTCCAGGCCTTTTAGAAAACATGGAGTGGTTCCTTTGGCAACATATATGCAAATCTACAAGAAAGGTGGTATTGTAGACATTAAGGGAATGGGCACTGTTCAAAAAGGAATGTCCCACCAATGTTACCATGGCAAAACTGGAAGAGTCTACAATGTTACCCAGCATGCTGTCTGCACTGTTGTGAACAAACAAGTTAAGGGCAAGATTCTTGCCAAGACAATAAGTGTGTGTATTGAGCATATTAAGCATTCTAAGAGCAGAGATTGCTTCCTAAAACATGTAAAGTAAAATGAACAGAAGAAGAAGGAATTCAAAGAGAAAGGTACCTGGGTTCAACTAAAGTGCCAGCCTGCTCCACCCAGAGAAGCAGACTTTGTGAGAACCAATGGAAAGGAGCCTGAGCTACTGGAACCTATTTCCTATGAATTCATGGCATGATGGCTGTTAAAAAATAATCTGTGATCTATAAAAATGTTTGCCTTAATTGAGTAGAATTATGTTTCCTCCCCAAAGCTAATTTTTATTGGGCTCCAATTCACTTTGTAATATCTTTATTCAAATTTAGTATTTTTTCACCTGAAAGATATTAGGTGGTTTATAAAACAAATAAAACTCAGTTGGTTAGAAAACTGTCAAAAAAAATAGACAAAAAGATCAATGAAAAAGAATAAAAAACACAGAAATAGACACACAGAGTTAACTGATCTTTGACAGAGAAACAAAGGTAATACAATAGAGAGAAAACAACCTTTCAAGAAATGGTGCTTGGAACTGGACATTAGGAAATCAAGGGGAAAAAGAAAGAAGCAAAACATTTAAGGGACACAAAATGAAAATGATCTGTTAATGATAATATGTATGATAATATCTTTAACTAGACTAATATGCAGTGTACTGATTTGGGGAAAAATTCATTTTACATGCATATATATATATTTATGCACATACATACATAAATTCATATGTATCCATATATATTTTTGCATGCATGTATATATATATATATGTGTGTGTGTGTGTGTGTGTGTGCGCATGTGTGTGTACACTAACTCCATAGCATTACTGAAGAGGGACTCTATTGTTTTTGAAAAAAATAAATAAATAAAAAATAAAAAAACTGGACATTAACATTTGAGAAATAAATGTATACACATACAGAACTGACACCCTTCACAAATATCAATTCAAAATATATTACAAACCTAAATGTAAGACACAAAACTGTAAAGCTCCTAGATAATTATATAAACTTAAGTTTGTCAGTAACTTTTTTTTTAGGAGAGATTTTTTTCTATGGGGCACACGTGCTTGCCAGAGAGAGACAGAAAGTGAAAAATCACCCTGCAGGGGGGATGGCCACACCACAATCCCCTCTCCTCCATTCTCCTTTTGGGATCATAGGCAGGCAGGCACATGCACCCGGCATGAGTTTTAAGCTACCAGGTCCAGGACTTGAATCGCAGTCAACAATGTGGGAGTCCAGCTATATAATCTGCTGGTCCTCTTGTCAGTAACATTTAAGATACACCTCTAGGGAACCAGCAGTTAGCGTAATGGCTATGTCGCTGGACTCCCACGTAGTCGACCGCGGTTCGCGTCCCGGACCCAGTGGCTTAAAACTCACGCCGGGCGCGTGTGCGTGTGTGCCCAAGATCCCGAGAGGAGAATGGAGGAGAAGGGATTGTGGCGTGACCATCCCCCCTGGGGGGTGATTTCTCGCTTTCTGTCTCTATGTCTCTCTCTGTCTGGCGAGCGCACACGCCCTATAGCGAAAAAACCTCTCCAAAAAAAAAGATACACCTCTAAAGGCACAATTCATGAAAGAAAGAACTGATCAAGGGGACTTCACTAAAATAAATAATTTCTACTCTCTAAGAGATGCCAAGACAGTAAAAAGACAAGTCACAGATGAGGAGAAAATATTTTAAAAAACATACCTGATAAAGAACTGTTATCCAAAAGATACAAATATTCTGGAAACTCAACAATAAGAAGATGACCTGATTAAAATTAAGCCAAAGACCTTAACAGATATATCACCAAAGAAGATGTACACATATATTCTCCGATTCTAAGGGTTGTTGGTTCACTCTAATTATTGTTTCTTTTGCTGTGCAGAAGTTTTTAAACCTTATGTATTCCCACTTGTCTATTTTGAGGATTATTGCCTTTGTTTTGGAGGTCTTATTTAAGAAGTCTTTGCCTATTTCAATGTCTCTAAGAGTTTTCCCTGTGTTTTCCACCAGTAGTTTTATAGTTTGAGGTCTTGGGTTTAGATCTTTGATCCAGTTTGAGTTGATTTTTGTTAGTGGCGAGAGAGATAGGGGTCCCCTTTCATCCTTCTGCATGTGGATACACGGTTTTTCCAGCACCATTTACTAAAGAGATTTTCTCTTCCTCAGAGACCTAGAAATAGAACTACCATATGATCCAGCAATTCCACTCCTGGGTATCTATCTGAAGGATAGAAATGCAATCAATTGGAAAAACTCTTCCACATATATGTTTATTGCAGCATTATTCACAGTTGCTAAGACATGGAACCAACCCAAATGTCCAATGAACAGATGAATGGATTAAAAAGTGTGGCACATATACACTACAGAATACTACTCGGTCATTAAAAAAAAAAAAAAAACATCTGGGTAATAAAAAAAAAAAAAAAAAAAAACAATGAAACCCTGGCATTTGATAGAAAGTGAACAAGCATGGAGGACTTACTGCTAAGTGAAGCAAGCTGGGCTATGAAAGAGAGATTTTGTATGTCCCCACTAATAAATACCAAATGTCTGCACTGTATGGCAGAAACTGAAAGGTTGGAAGGTATAAAGGCACAGAGAACAACTGTGGATACTAGACATGGTGTTGGAGAAGAGTGAGAAACGGGAGAGTGAGAGAGAGAGGATCCAGGGGGAAAAGAAATGAGCAAAACATTAAAAGACACAAAAATGGAAAATTATCTGTTAATAATATGCACAGTGATATCTTTGATTGAATCGGTGGACAGTGTATTCAGGATGGGAAAATTCATTTGGTATACTGTAATGATACACAGTAATTAAATGTAAAAAATAAAATTAAAAAGATATACAGATAAAATAAACATATGAAAAGATTTTTCATAACATATATCATTTGGGAAATGCAAATCCAAACAATGAGAGTCAGTGATCAGCAGATGGCATAATGGTTACTTCACTGGACTCCCACATGGTTGACTGTGGTTTAAGTTCAGGACCTGGCGGCTTGAAAGATGCTGGGTGGATGTGTGTGCATGCCCAGAATCACAAGAGGAGAGTGGAGAAGGGACTGTGGTGTGTCCATCCCCACAGGGGGGAATTTCTTGCTTTCTTCTCTTTGTCTCTCTGTCTCTCTCTTCAGCAATCACACACACCCCATATAGCAAAAATATCTCTTTAAAAAAATGAGAACTACTATGTACATATTTAAATTCTAAATTCAGAACACCAACACCAACAGTAACAATGGGAACCCTCATTCATTTCTTGTAGAAATGCAAAATGCTACAGTTACTTTGGAATATGGAATATGATTTGGCTATTTTCCACAAAATTAAACACACCCTTATCATATGATCTAATAATCATACTCCTAAGTATTTACCCGATGGAGCTGAAAACATGCCCCCCCCACACACACACACACATGCATGGAGTTGCTTGTAAGAGCTTTACTTATAATTACCAAAACATGAAAAGACCCTTCAGAAGGGGTATGGGTGAGTTCATCTGCTTTGTACTATTCAATGTTAGAGAGAAAAGAGCTATCAAGCCTTGAAAAGACCTAAGGGAAACTTATGTCTCCACTTAACATATACCAACTATTCACACTTATACGTTGTATATGTTGCAGGTATCTCAGAGCATAGCCATTCTTATGAAGGAGTTCCAGGTGTTGATATTTTTGAAAGCAGTCTAATTGATTTACACAGGGATACTACCTACGTTAAGCTGACAATAGACACTATTAGATTATTTTCCTAAAGGAAAGTTTCACCATAAAATTAAAGTACTTGCCTAAGTTCTTACAGTCCAAGAACATGGAGCAAAGGACCATTTTTAGAGCTTTTAGGTTCACAGTAAAACTAAGAGGCAAGTATAGGGGTATCTCACAAAGCCTCTGTCTGCAGACACGAAAGATCGAAAGATTGGAGGACACAAAAGCATTGAAAATAACTATGGACACTGGAAACAGTGTGTGTGTTGGGGGGGGCAGAAGTTAGGGATGAAAATTAGGGAGAAAAATGGAAAGGCAAGACATTGTGGGGCATAGAAATGGTTTATTACCTGTTGATGATAATGGGTATAGTATCCTCAACTGAACTAGGGTGAAGTGTATTTCATATTGGACAAATTCACTTTGCAAGCTAAGTGGTGTATAGTGATTGGATGTACAAAATAAAATAAAATAAAAACTAAATACATATTGCTAAGTGAATGAGATCAATTTATGGGCCAGCCAGGTAGTACAGTGGTTAGGCAGCTGGATCCCACATGGTAGAGGGTACAGTTTGAGTCCTGGACTGGGTGGCTTAGAAAATATGCCAGTTGCAGAAGTGAGAATGCCCAAAATCCTGAGAAGAAAATAGAGAAGAAGAGATTGCAGCATGGCTATTACTCCTTATGGGATAATTTCTCACTTTCCCTCTCTCTGTCTGTCTCCAGTGAGTGTATGTACCCTATAGCAAGAACAAAAAGTCAAAGCCAAAAGCAAAAACAAACCAAGAAAAAAAAAAAAAACTAGACTTAAAAAATACGGCAAACTTGAAAACGTATCATGTTGTATGATTCCAACCATATGACATATTCTGGGAAAGGCAAAACTATGTAGTTTGTTGCCATGGGTAAGGGGAGAGTAAGGAATAGTCAGATCATGTAGGATTTTTAGGGCAGTGAAGATACTCTGAGTGATGCCGTACTGGTGGATACTTATCATTATGCATTTATGCAAACCCATAAAATATGCAACACCAATAATGTACCGTAATGTAAACTATGGTTTTTGGGTGATAATGATGTGTTAATGTAGGTTCCTCAGTATTGAGAAACATACCTATCTGGTGGGAGAGGATGATAGTGGGGCAGACTATGCATGTCTGCAGACAGAGGCTTTGTGAGATAACCTATACTTGCCCCTCAGTTTTACTGGGAACCTAAAAGCTCTAAAAATGGTCCTTTGCTCCATGTTCTTGAACTGTAAGAACTTAGACAAGTACTTTAATTTTATGGTGAAACTTTCCTTTAGGAAAATAATCTAATAGTGTCTATTGTCAGCTTAACATAGTATCCCTGTATAAATTAATTAGACTGCTTTCAAAAATATCAACACCTGGAACTCCTTCACAAGAACGACTATGCTCTGAGATACCTGCAACATATACAAAAAGTAACTCACAGGTATACTTTACATCACCATTGTACCATTGTAGCTATAGCGAAAAAAAAAAAGGAAGGCTTATAATTAAATCTATTATGCACCCAAAGGGAATTTTTGAGCTATAACAGATGTCATAAAAACCCACTAATAAAATGTACAGTTTAAGAGAAATTTTTACTCAATTATCCTTCTGAGTTCCTCTTTCTTAACAAAATAACCTATTTGTGATTTATACATTCCATAGGCTCTTCTAGTCATACCTTTATCTATAGACAGGAAATTATTCAGATTTGGTATTATAGTGAAGTCATTTCCATCAGGATAATAACTTACCACTGGAAGGGCTCTTAAATCATTTTGGAAATTATCGAAATGGAAGAGAAAATGTCTTTAAAACGAGTGATAGCGAATGAAAAGCAGTAAGATGGTAGCTCACAGGAAAACAGCAGGTGCCAATGGTGACCCTTCAGCATTTGCTCTTACTTCTCAAGCATCAAGATAAAATCCACTCCTAGGAACCACTAATGCATTCTTATTCTTGGACTAGAAAAAGAAACAAACAAACAAACAAAAAAATGAAACAAAGAAATGAAGTATTCTTGAGATCAGGCTGAGTTCAGGTTCTTTCAGATTGTAGTTTTGCATAAACCCTTAGATTTTCCATGAAGCTAACAATCCACAAAATTTTGAGAACCTGAACTAAGCTTGAAAAGAGGTCACTGTTTATAGATGACCCTAAAATTTTATAGAATTGTAAATGTCAAATAACCCTCTGAGGTCACTATATTTGGCTGCTAATCTTCCCAATGAATTAGTACCCAAACCAACCTGAACTGTTTAGTGTCTCTCTTATTTTTATAATCTGGAGAAAACCATGCAACCATTCTCCATTCCGTTAGGTGCCTTATCGCCCCAAATAATCATTATACCTACAAAGATAATTAAAATAAACAATACGTCAAATATGTTGCCATATATCATTTTTAAATGGGAGGATTCTTCTTCTAGTAAGACAGGTGGCTGTCCAGCTCATATTAACATCATCATATGTTTAATAGTTTAATTTGGCATCTGGAGCCTTTGCTGCCAGCACTACAAGGAAAGAGATTAAAGATGGGCCACATCTGCAGTTAGTAATAGCCGACCAAAGCAGTCATGCTTTAAAAAAACAAACATCTTTAGGCCACATTATGTGATGCTGGGACACTTGACATCATTTATGATGGATCAGAAACACTCCACAAATTTTAGATTCGTCCAAAAAATAATACTAAGCTTGAGGAGCTAAAAAAAACTGAGAGAAATGAAATAGAATACATTTTGACAGTGCCTGGTCATTCTGTTTTCAAAATTCCATAACCATAGCGTCTAATAGTGGCATTCTAGTTGTAATATGAGATAGAACAAATAAGGTGTAAAATTTTTATTGCGTGAAACGTTTCCAATTCAGGCCCGTTTCTGTATCGTTTAGAGCAGGAATAAGCTGGAAACAGAAAGACTTTATTTGCCAATCGATTGAAAAAAAAATTATCTGAATAAACCCTATACACATGGAACAAACAAGCAAAACACCTGGGAGGGGGAGACAAGCGGAAGAACAGTAAGAAAAGGCAATGCTTATGACCAGCAGGTGGCGCTACAATCCACCGTTGTTAGCCAATTGGTGATTTAAGAAGTACTTGCACCATCCTGTTAATTTATGCATAATTTCTTATCTGAACTTTCCTCTACCTTTTTAACTTGGTGCATTATGTCATGTTATGCTCAACGATTTTCAATCGACAAAGAATTCAAAGGAAATTGATAAACCTGCAGGATTGATTAACTGCTAACAATAAAAATTTCACAAGCATGTTATCAACCCTGTGTGTTATTAAATAAAGTCATTTAAACTCTGCAAAATGTATTTTACAGTTTATCAATAGAACCATATTAGGATATGTGAAAAAGGAGTAATCTTTACTAAGATTACTAATACTGTACCCAAGGCTCTAAGGACTTTTAGAGACCAATTTAGTCCAAGTGGAACTAAAGTAAAGATTATTTCTTCCCAATCAATTAGTACCCAAACCAACCTGAATTAGTATCTGTCTTGTTTTTATAATCTGGAAAAAAAAAACATGCAACAATTCTCTATTCCTTTAGGTGCCTTATTGCCTCGAATAATCATTATACCTATAAAGATAATTACAATAAAAAATAGCTCAGATATGTTATCACATATCATTTTTAAATGAAAGTAATCTTTAAGTCTAAGTAAATCTTTACTCTAGACCCATTTGGACTAAATGGGTCTCTAAAAGCCTGTAGGAGCCTTGGGAACAATACTAACTCCCTAGCATGTGTCTTATAAATGGAAGTAATTTTGCATACGTTAGAATGGCATAAAAATTAGTAGAAATTTAAGGAAAGTCACAAGTTCTTTATCCCAAGGATGGAAATGCTTTGACTAGTATGAGTCTTACACCCCCTTGCATGCCCACGGCAGATAGCACTAACAATTACAATCTTGTATTGTACTCAGCCCTACAAGCCTCATCCTTTTCAAACAGCTCTCACACAGGATGAAAGCCACTTTCCATCTCTGGGACTGTTAGGGAAATTGAGGCCAAGAGAAGTTCAGCGTTTTTCTTAAAATCTATTAGAGACTTATAGAACTGTAATGAGACTAACGATGCTATGATTTAACATAATAATAACTATCCAGAATGTATTGTAAAATAAATTCTTCATTCTATAGGCTTAGTACCTAGAACACAGTAAGATAAAAAGATACTTGACTAAAACTAAAGTCAGTCGGTAACACACATGATTCAAACCCTGTTTTCTGATTTGTTTTCCAAGTGTATTTTCGATATCTGTTTCAGGAGTTTTTCTTCTGCTTGGTCACTCACTCATTCGTATTTTCATAAGATATTTGTGATTTCTATATGCATTTCAGGAACCATGTCCAACATCAACTATCCTTGATGAGGAAAACACAGCCCTTCGCTTCAAGAAGCGTGCAACGCAGACAGTGAAGTGGATGGTCTGTGATTCTCAACAAGAGGAGGTTACAAGGAAAGAACTATGGGTAAAAGTAGTAGGAGGACACGTTTAGATTGTTTAATCAGAGGATATACTCTCAAATCATGGAAGAGGAGTACTAAAAATGAGGAAGAAGCAATTGTAGTAAGAATAGAGGGGGTCTGGAAATGGAAACTGAACAGCCCAGAGAAAGAAAATACACGCAACTACCGTGAGGCACCAGATTTTCTAATTACCGTGGAGAAAGGAACCATTTAACCATGATGTCGCCTTCTAAGTGTGTCACAGCAAGGGTTTCAGAGTTTGGTTTGTCTGTGATTGGCAGCGTTTACCTTGATCACTCATAGTCACTACGTGCTGAGTTACTCCACTGTAAATGTACTGTTTCTCCCTCTGTCATTGATAAGTATCCTTGGGGAGGCACTTTGAGACTATACGACTCCTGTTTCCCTTCGAGGTTTTTACCCATTACCATTGGCATATATTGGTGGACCTTATCTGTATATTTATTACTATAGTGTTTGCCCAGTGATGGTTTTCTATTAATATTTCTCTTTTCCTTCCACATTGATTGAAATTCTACTGTGAAGAAGAGTTCTAATTTACATACTTATTCACTTACATTAGTAAGGACTCATGGAAATTAATTTTATTCCATAGGTTAAAATTCAAAATTGTCAGGGCCAGCCAGGTGGCTTGATAGTTAAGGTAGTTGGATTCCACATGGCCAATTGTGCAGTTCAAGTCCCAGACCTGGTGATCAGTAAAACACACTGAGAATGTACGCGTGCATACGTGCCTAAAATCCCAAGAGGAAAAATGAAGAAGGTCTTTTGGTACTGCCATCCTCCCCTGAAGGATGCTTTCACTCCCCCACCCCCGTGTGTGGGTCTCCAGCAAGCACAAGTGCCCTATAGTAAATTAAAAACTAAAAATTCAATATTGTCAATAGTTATCTTATTGTTGAAGTTGCTTCAGCATTAAACATTAGTTCTTTCAAATTTGTCTCCTACGTTTTTCTAAGAAACTTCTATCTTTTCCAAGCATGTTTGGTTTTTGGAACAAGGAGTCTCAGGCTCAATATTGTATTTTCTTGTTCCAGCCTTTAAGTCAATCACTTCTAGAAGATCTAGTTTCTTTGATTGGGTATGAAAAGTAACTCTTAATTAGGAGTGCATGTTAGATTTTGAAAACACTCATAGTGAATTACATCTGAATTTTTGAAAAAGCTATACAGGTAAGCAAGTGTATTTTCCTTGTTGTAATTCATTGTTCTAAAAGGCAGCGACAATATCTGTGCATTGTTACATACAATATGGTAAAAGTGAAGGCAGAAATGCTCACACTTACCTATCCATCACCACCAGGATTCAGCATTAGTACTCTCAATACATTTCCTTTCCCAGATTCTGACCCACTTACCTAGGTTAGTTACTAGTCTCCTCTGACCTGGAGTCAGAGTCTGGACAGAGAAGACTGGCCACAGTGGAAGATAGACAGTAAGAAAATAATAAAGATGAATAGTTACTAATTTAAGAGGTGGAGAAGTTCAGCGTTTTTCTTAAAATCTATTAGAGACTTATAGAACTGTAATGAGACTAACGATGCTATGATTTAACATAATAATAACTATCCAGAATGTATTGTAAAATAAATTCTTCATTCTATAGGCTTAGTACCTAGAACACAGTAAGATAAAAAGATACTTGACTAAAACTAAAGTCAGTCGGTAACACACATGATTCAAACCCTGTTTTCTGATTTGTTTTCCAAGTGTATTTTCGATATCTGTTTCAGGAGTTTTTCTTCTGCTTGGTCACTCACTCATTCGTATTTTCATAAGATATTTGTGATTTCTATATGCATTTCAGGAACCATGTCCAACATCAACTATCCTTGATGAGGAAAACACAGCCCTTCGCTTCAAGAAGCGTGCAACGCAGACAGTGAAGTGGATGGTCTGTGATTCTCAACAAGAGGAGGTTACAAGGAAAGAACTATGGGTAAAAGTAGTAGGAGGACACGTTTAGATTGTTTAATCAGAGGATATACTCTCAAATCATGGAAGAGGAGTACTAAAAATGAGGAAGAAGCAATTGTAGTAAGAATAGAGGGGGTCTGGAAATGGAAACTGAACAGCCCAGAGAAAGAAAATACACGCAACTACCGTGAGGCACCAGATTTTCTAATTACCGTGGAGAAAGGAACCATTTAACCATGATGTCGCCTTCTAAGTGTGTCACAGCAAGGGTTTCAGAGTTTGGTTTGTCTGTGATTGGCAGCGTTTACCTTGATCACTCATAGTCACTACGTGCTGAGTTACTCCACTGTAAATGTACTGTTTCTCCCTCTGTCATTGATAAGTATCCTTGGGGAGGCACTTTGAGACTATACGACTCCTGTTTCCCTTCGAGGTTTTTACCCATTACCATTGGCATATATTGGTGGACCTTATCTGTATATTTATTACTATAGTGTTTGCCCAGTGATGGTTTTCTATTAATATTTCTCTTTTCCTTCCACATTGATTGAAATTCTACTGTGAAGAAGAGTTCTAATTTACATACTTATTCACTTACATTAGTAAGGACTCATGGAAATTAATTTTATTCCATAGGTTAAAATTCAAAATTGTCAGGGCCAGCCAGGTGGCTTGATAGTTAAGGTAGTTGGATTCCACATGGCCAATTGTGCAGTTCAAGTCCCAGACCTGGTGATCAGTAAAACACACTGAGAATGTACGCGTGCATACGTGCCTAAAATCCCAAGAGGAAAAATGAAGAAGGTCTTTTGGTACTGCCATCCTCCCCTGAAGGATGCTTTCACTCCCCCACCCCCGTGTGTGGGTCTCCAGCAAGCACAAGTGCCCTATAGTAAATTAAAAACTAAAAATTCAATATTGTCAATAGTTATCTTATTGTTGAAGTTGCTTCAGCATTAAACATTAGTTCTTTCAAATTTGTCTCCTATGTTTTTCTAAGAAACTTCTATCTTTTCCAAGCATGTTTGGTTTTTGGAACAAGGAGTCTCAGGCTCAATATTGTATTTTCTTGTTCCAGCCTTTAAGTCAATCACTTCTAGAAGATCTAGTTTCTTTGATTGGGTATGAAAAGTAACTCTTAATTAGGAGTGCATGTTAGATTTTGAAAACACTCATAGTGAATTACATCTGAATTTTTGAAAAAGCTATACAGGTAAGCAAGTGTATTTTCCTTGTTGTAATTCATTGTTCTAAAAGGCAGCGACAATATCTGTGCATTGTTACATACAATATGGTAAAAGTGAAGGCAGAAATGCTCACACTTACCTATCCATCACCACCAGGATTCAGCATTAGTACTCTCAATACATTTCCTTTCCCAGATTCTGAGCCACTTACCTAGGTTAGTTACTAGTCTCCTCTGACCTGGAGTCAGAGTCTGGACAGAGAAGACTGGCCACAGTGGAAGATAGACATTAAGAAAATAATAAAGATGAATAGTTACTAATTTAAGAGGTGAAGAATTGAAAAAGAGATGGAAGATAAACTAAAACTAAGTCCTGCAAAAGAATAAGTAATTTGTGGGGAGAAAAAAATACAAGGTGTCTGTGTACTGTGTAAGAGAGAACTAGGAAAGAGTAAAGGGAGTCAGGACCAGCAGTTAGCGTAATGGCTATGTCGCTGAACTCTCATGTAGTCGACAGCGGTTCAAGTCCCGGACTTGGTGGTTTAAACTCATGCTGGGTGTGTGTGTGTGCGTGCTCAAGATCCTGAGAGGAGAATAGAGAAGAAGGAACTGCAGTGTGACCACCTCCCCGGGGGGGTGATTTCTCTCTTTCTGTCTCTCTGGCGAGCACACGTGCCCTATAGCAAAAACCTCAAAAAAAAAAAAAATAGTAAAGGGAGTATAGAAGTATATCTTGTGGGCCCCAAATTTGATCCTTGTTAATAATCTATAAACCAAATAAAGAATAGACTATATATTTAACTATTTACATTATTTAACAATTTCTTAAATATATATAGGACTCAGTGCTGGTGCTTCTGCTATAATTTCCTAGGGAGAGTATTCTCTTTCTCCCTCTCTAAAATGGCTATTGAACATCTGCTCTCACCTCAAATCCTATACTCACATTTCCCCTCAAATCATTGAGAAAATAGAAGCAACCAGACATTAAATTCCTGCTTTTCCCACCATCTAATCTGCAATATACTTAAGGCTATATTTACACATCTGTTTCTGCCTTATTACTATAAATAGCTTCTTCATTCCTATGAAAAGCCAACACTCATTTTCCCCATTCCTAACTGTTTCAAAGACTCCGAACTGGCTAGTTCTCTGAATTCTGACTTGCCATCTGTTTTTTTATTTTTAATTTTTAAAAAATTGCCAAAGGGCATATGCACTCACCACTGAAAAACAAAGGAAGTATATTCCAATGGGGTGTAATCACACCACAATCCCCTGTCTCCATTAATTTGGGATTTGGGGCATGTATGCACACATGCCTGTCATGTTTTTCAAGGTGTTAGAGTAAGGATTTGAATCATGGTCAGCCATGCAGGATCTGGCTCCCTTAACTACTAGTCTATGGAGCCAGTTCTCCTCACCTTCTTAATACATTCTGCCAAATTAACCATCAAATAAGATCATTCACTCAGTCATTTTACATGTAACAGTAGAAAATTTATCACCAAGTACGTTAGCATCAAGTATGGAGAATTCATATTTTACAAATATATTAATAATTACTCAGTTCAAGTCCAGTTTTAGAAACAAAATGATTAAAATATTATAAACATATTATTTAAGTATTACACAGCAAGTATAATAATAATGATATATGTCTAGTCAAAAGTAGCATAGAGGAAAGAGAACTTTGCCCTCAACACTTCTAATTTGTTGTATCATTTACTTCAATGAAATATGACAGCTTTGTAACTGTGTTTTCTCTTAGATCACCCCGATTCTAAGGCTCTTCTTGTATACAGTACCCAGAGCAATCCCTCAAAAGTAAATTTTAATCCTATAATTGCTGTCATGGCCCTTTGTTAGGATACAGAGGCAATACTCCCTAACATAATAGGGTCCATAGAGGGCTGAAAGCTGTCAATCTATCCAGAATCCTGCCACTTTTACAACCTATATTTCAACCAAAATAAGCCCTTTAAGTTCTTCTGATACTTTTTTCCCCTCCCAGAGTCTTTAAATATACATTATTACCTTTGCAGGGAACATCGGGATCCCTCTGTCCAGCTAACTCTTAACTCATGAGAGGTTGTTTCAAGTAGAGGGTTCCTTAATTACCCTAAATCACATTGGGCACCACCACTAAATGGTCCCCTAGGGTCAAATACTTTATTGTCTACTTTTCACAGAGACTACCTTGCTAATTCTTGTTGCCTTAGTGTATATCCCAGTGTTTAGTAGATGGCTGTTGTTCAGCAAATATTTATTGGATAAATGAGTGATCAGGATTGCTCAATGTTTATTTATGATAAACAGATGGATAAACATTTTCTAGGAATTTTGAGATAAATGAGGAAGGTTTTCATAGCAAATGGACTAGCAAGTGCAGAGTGCAGAAGCCTGAGATAGCAGCATATGTCCAGGGAACTGCAAAGGGCTCCCTATAGCCAGAGCAGAGGAACCTGGGGCACTGAAGTGGGGTCATCAAGATGGGAAGAAGAAGGACAAGAACAGAAATGGACTCTATGATCTATCAAGTAATTATACTTTAGTGTATCATAAGAGAAGTCGCTACTAATGGATAAAAGATGATGAACTAACTTGGGATACAATACCCCTCCTTTCCAAATACAAATCTGGAGATGGACCAGAAAAAATTAGATTAGAGTGACACTCAGCATCTAACCAAAGCACATAAACAGCCTTCAGGGTCTTGCAGTGGGGGATGATAAAGGATATTCAGGAGGGAGAAGGGCCAGGAACCTCAGATAAGGCTAGCAGAGGGATTGAAATGCATGGACAAGCATGCTGTCTGCATACTTTTCTCTTCCCACATTGTCTGACCTGGATATTGACTAAGATTTCTGGTCACTACTGCCATATTCAGATCAGAGCGACTGCTATAGGTAGCTGAATCCAAATGGGCACCTGATAACACAGAGGAAGGAGCTGCTAGTGTAAAGCACACTCACCTGAGGGTCCCTTAACCCACTTCCTTATGAATAAGGAGCAATTGCAACATGAACAATGACCTCTGGAAAATGGCAAAGACCCAAGCAGAAATCCTAAGAAGTTCCTAAGGAGGAGTGACAAAG
>NW_006160061.1:484640-516740 GCF_000334495.1 Tupaia belangeri chinensis
GAAAGGAGAAGAGATAACTTGAACCCAGATTGTAATCATAGAAATTCTCATCTGTAAAAGGCCCTCATTCCTACCCCCTGCAACTCTCCTGGAGAAGTAGAAACCAAGAGCCATGGTTTTACTCACACTCCCCTCACTCCCAACAGAAGATATATTATTAGCTAAAAATGGCTGATAGGCTTGGCCGGTCATTACAGAGGCAGAACTTTAAAAAATGAAATGGGCAACAGAACTATGAAACAGAGAGTGTAAGAATATAAAATAGCCATTTGCCTTCAGAAACATGGGAAGGAGATGACAAAATAAAGCAAGAATATGAAGTATGAAAACAATTCATTGGTAATGGTAGACTTGAAAAATACAGTCAGTGAAATAACTTGATGGCTATTTAGGTATATATGTATTAAAAACTTGATAGACCTAAAAAATTATTTCATAAGTTGGAATATTCAGGCAAGAAACTCTTCAAATAGGAATGAGAAAGAGCTAAAGAGGAAAAAATGGAGAAAAGAAATTAAGATGATAAGTGTTAGAGAAGAAGAAATAAACAAGATAATTTGAAATAATAATAATAATAAAAAAATTCCTCAGAGTGAGAAAAACAAAAGACCTCAGATCGGAAATAATGTAATGTTTATAAATAGCCTTTATAAAACAAATCTTGAGGCAAAGTTTACAGACTAAAGATTTTTTGGAAACTGCAATTCTAGGTGGCAAGAGTGAGTGCAAAAGTAAAATAAAGAAAGAGCAAGAACCAGTACAGGTAGTGTGTTCTCAATTTCCACACAGCTTCACACACTTGCAGGGAGAATTGGAGCTCGTGGCTGTTATGCTCATTACGTTCCAGACTGGCGAGTGTCTCAGGTCATAGGAAATAAGAAAGCTTTCATCTTCCAGCTCCTCCTTCCTGTCCTTCCCAGGTTATAATTTACCTCATAGAGCAGTGACTTCTCTGAACTTCTGGTTTCTACTAGCCCAGCTAGGACCCATTCCTCAAACCTCTAGACTTCGGAGTTTGTAAGCAGTGGGAAAAGCCGAAAGTATGAACATGGAGAAGTGAAAGAGCCATGGAATCAGTAAGATGTTTTGTTCTCTGGATGAATGATGACCAATGGAACAAAATAAAAACAAAAACAAAAAACTCCAGACTCAGTTACCAAATGGAAGAAGTAGGTCAGATAATGAAGGAACTAAGAAATAGTTCAAGTTCATTTCTTATTAGGAAATAGACACATACATTTACAATTTCAGAGACTAATAAAAACTAAACATTAGTTTGAGTCTGAGTACTTTAGGGGTAACCACCAGATAAATAAAATTTAAGTGTGTACCTTTCAAAAGAGCAGAATAATTTTACTTGTTCAGGAAAGAAAAGGAAAAAAAAATATTATGAAAAATAAAATTCCCTAAACAAGAGGGCAAAATTAAGTTTTGGAGAGCTGCACTATCACTGACTAGAAAGCTGTAAAAGTAACTAAAGAATCAGACTCATACTGGAAGGAGACAGGACCACATGTAAGTTTTATATGAGAAAAATATTTAACCTAAAAGAAAACAGAGACACTGAAAACAAACAAAAAAAAATAGAAATTCGATTATTGAGTTATTTATTTCTGTCAGTATGTTCTGGGCGGGCATTTATTTTATAACATGGGTTAAAATTCAACATTGTCTTGGGGACTTGGACATCCAACAGGTCATCCCATTTTGTGACATTCTTTTTCCCAGAAGGTGTTAGAATTTTCTTAAAATTAGCCAATAACATATGTTGAGAATTATTAATACTACAGAGGCCTGATGTAACAGAAGCCAAATATATGTCATACGGAGACCAAATGTTCAAGCAAAATTGGAGTAAACTCAGCTGGGCAGGAAACGGGTTTACGTGGTTGTTGCCAGGCATCTGTTTTTCTCTCCCCAAAAACAAGTTAAAGATGAGTAATAACGATAATAATAGCAATAATAATAATCTTTTCTACCTCTCAAAGGAAAGTTTTAAAATGAATAATCATCACCATGGCTAAGATTCACTAACTCCATATATTTAAAATATGCCAGGTGTTATCCAAGTTTTTTAACACGTACTAACCCATTTACTCTGCACAGCTACCCCGTGAGACAGGTATCACTATTCTCCCCATTTTATAGAAGAAAATAAGGCACTAGGCATTAATGTTATAAAACCAGTAAGTAAAGGAGTTGTGACTACAGCGTAAACAATTAGGTTCTGGAGCTCACTTTTTTTTTCCCCTAGAAGGCGCATGCACTCACTCAGAGAGACAGAAAGAGAAAGAAAGTAAGAAAGCACGCCCTGCCCCATGTGGCATGATCACGCTGCAATCCCTTCTCTTCCATCTCTCCCTTTGGGATTCTTGGCATGCATGCACACGCGCCTGGAGTGTTTTTAAAGCTGGGTCATGGATTCAGTTGCTCAGATGGCCATATGGGATCTATCCACCTTAACCACGATACCAGTGGCTAGCCCGTGGCTCACACTCAGGCCATCATTGCTGCTAGCAGTGAGTTTACAAATAATTGCTTTTACTCTCATCTAGTGTGAAAAGTCTGTAGCCATTTCAAGTGGTGACTGTTTTCTCTTCCATAGATGTCATTCATTGTTCTTAAAAATGTGTAGGGGGACCAGCATTTAGTATAATGGCTATGTCACTGAACTCCCATGTAGTCAACCACGGTTCAAGTCCTGGGCTTGGTGGCTTAAAACTCACGCTGGGCGCATGTGCATGTGTGCCCAAGATCCCAGGAGGAGAATGGAGGAGAAGGGACTGCAGTTTGGCCATCCCCCCAGCCGGGGGTGATTTCTTGCTTTCTGTCCCTCTCTGTCTCTCTGGGGAGCGCATGCGCCTTGTAGCAAAAATCTCTCCAAAAAAAAAAAGAAAGGAAATGTGTAGGTGCTCTTCATACTCAGCATCATTGTATGCAAGCATTCAAAGTTTGCACCACCTGCTACATTGCTGTATGGCAGTCAGCTTTAGAGCCTAGGGTCAACCTCCTTTTCCTTGAAGGCCTGCACCTGGATGGCTGTCATTCTCCCCCCTTTTTTATTTAAGAATTATTTATTTATTTAATTCCACTTATTATTATAATTATTTTTAATTTGGCCAGAGAGAGACAGAGAGAGAGAGAGAGAGAAACAGAAAGGGAGAAGGAAAGTTGCCAGGTCCAGGACTCAAACCGTGGACATTTCTCTTTGAACCTCCCTATGGCATGTGTTTCAGTGATTCCACAATCATTATAGGTATGTTTTCCAACCCCTTTCCCTCCTAGTTCAAGTATTCTCAACTACTCCAATGTCCCTGTTGCCATCATATCTCAGCCCCTCTTGCCCACAGTCATAAGTAGGTCAACATGCATAATCACCAATAATTGTACCTTCCTCATAATCTCATGTTCAAGCAATGTCCTCTCCGACCATAACCTCTCATCTTTACAGGATACTAAACTCCAGATTCCACTTACTGCTCAACCCTATTTGGACTTGATTTATTTTATTTGATGACCTATTCCTACCTGTTACCGCCTTCCTATTTATTTATTTATTTATTTTGGAGAGATTTTTGCTATGGGGTGCATGTGCTCACCAGAAAGAGAGAGACAGAGAGATAGAAAGCAAGAAATAATGCCCCCGCCCCCCCAGGGAAATAGCCATGCCGCAATCCCTTCTCCTCCATTCTCCTCTCGGGATTTTGGACATACACGCACACGTGCCTGGCATGAGTTTAAGCCACCAGGTCCAGGACTCGAACCACAGTCGATTACATGGGAGTTCAGCGACATAGCCATTACGCTAACTGCTGGTTCCGTCTCCTTCCTATTTTAACATTCCTCTTACCAATGTAAAATTACATGGTCTGTCATTATGTATATTCCTTTGTATTTACCCAGAACACTCTTCTGTGTTTTTTGCTGATTATGCTAATTTAACAATAATCCAGCCCTGATAAAATTAATTCTCTTGCTTATTCGCTTTATTTAATCTGAAGATATACCACACAGGTGACTGTTGCTAACTAAAAGTACAGATATGCAGTAACTGGCATAAATTTAATGTCAAGACGACTAACCTCATGTGGTCCTGGCCTATTAACTTTCTCTTTCTCCTAGAATTATGTTATTTTCTTTCTTCAAACTGCTAACACATGTACCTCCCTACTTTCTATTTTACTGACACAAAAGAAATACAAAAATCATTTAAAGAGAAGTTCTGCCCTCTCTTGAAACCTCTCCATTCTGCCTTCTGTCCTATTACCCGTGGGTGACCTGCTTAGGTCTAATCTGTGGGCATCCTCTCCACTTTTGCTCTAGGTCCAAGCCCCACAACTATACTCAAGGTCATTCTAGAGATTTATCCTTTCTTACCTCATCAGTTTCTTCTTTTCTGCTAGATAATTTCCATGACCAAACATACTTTAAGAGTGTTAGTCAAAGAGATCAATTTTTTAAAAAATCTTCCTCCTCCAGCTCACATCATTTTCTGCCCATTTCTCTGCTCCAAGATAGAGCAAAGCCTTGTATGGTATTGTTCTTGCTTGCTCTGTCTCTGGTTTTCCCTTGTACCACTCTGATACATCTGATACGGCTCAGTCCCGCTCACTTCTAAATCAGAGCTTCTCTACTCTGGCTGAACGTAAGTATCTCTTGGTAAGTTTTTAAAAGGTGTTGATGTGCAGGCCTCAGTCAGATGGCTTAGGCAATTCTGTTAATAATCTTCAAGTGATTCTAATGTGCCACTAGGACTACTGAACACTGGGTGCCCAGAGCTCTGTCTCAGACCTTGAGTACATTCCATCTACCCTTCCCTAAGCGACCTCATCCAGTCTCGTGGCTTCAAATAATGTCTGTACCTGGTGCTTTCTCAATTTATATCTTCAGCCAAATCTTTCTCTTGAATTCTGAAGTTTAACTTCCTCTTTTTATCTACATATGGGAGTACAATATAGTCCTCAAAGTTAGCATGTCCAACACCAAGCTGCTAATCACCCCCCAAAACTTCTCCTTCTGCATTCATCCTCTCTATGTAACTAGCCATTCTTTCTACTATACAGACCCTTCCAGAGGTTGTTGTTATCTTGGACTCATCATTTATGCTGCCATTACGCTCATAGCTCACTTCAATTCCTTCACAAAACAGACTGAGGTTCTGATTACTTCTCTCACCGCTTTCAGCATCACCGTGACTTGAGGCCGGGCCTTCTTTCTCTGCTATGAATATACTTTATAATGGTCTCCTTGGCACTGCCGACGTGCAGAAAGCAGCAGCCAGGGTGATCCTTTCACAACATAATGTAGATCATGCCACTTCACTGCTTAGTGCCCTCCAGGGGCATGGATCACCGAGACCTCCTTTACGACTCCCTACTACCTTTCTGAACTCATTTGCTCCCGCTGTCTCTCCCTCCCCTCTTACCCTTCCCACTGCAGGCACAGCAGGTGTCACAGCAGTCCTGAAGCACTTGGGCACCCCCTTGCCTTTGTACTCAGTGTGATATCTGCCTGGTGCAAAATTCTTTTCCAAATATCTTCCCTGATGTACTCAAATGTTACCTATTCACGAAGGCCTTCCCTGATCACTTTGCATCAAATAGCACCTCCTCTGGTGCAGTGCTTAATGTGTTGGACTCCCACATGGCTGACAATGGTTTGAGTCCTGGACCTGGAGGCTTGAACTCACTCCAGTCATGCCTGTGTGTAGGCTCAAAATCCTGAGAGGAGAATGGAGGAGAAGGGATTCCAGCATGGTCATTATCTGGGGAAGGAGGGGCAGGCTGGATTTCTCACTTTCTATTTCTATTTCTCTGCCTCTCTGGTAAGCAAAAATCTCTCTAAAAAACAAACAAACAAACAAACAAAAAAACACCTCCTGAACCAACTCCCTGTTGCTCGTGTTTTCTTCATGTATGTGTTTTCAGTCTCTCCAGATGCAGTACAAGTTCTTTAAGATCGGGGTCTTTGTTTAAGGTTGGAATGGTTCCTAATACATGCTAGGCACTCAGTAATCACTTGCTGAACGAGTAAGTCCAGAGTGGGAAGTGAAGGATTCTGCAATTGTCGATGTGCTGCTTTGTAAGTAATAAAATGTCAAAAGCCCTGGCAAGGCTTCTAGAAACAATATATACCTTAGAAACCTTTCCCAGTTCCTTCTTTGTTAGAATTATCCCATAACTTGGATGGAGATATGAAATTGGAATGAGACTAAAAAAGATATTGAAATCCTCTGATTTAAAATGAATCATTGTGCAGTTCTTTGGGTCATTCTGAGGCTGGAACATTTTCTGCCTGCATTTAAGCACGCTCTGTCCTTTTTCTAAATTCTCAAGGCCCTAAAAGGTTTCAGGTCTGATGAGACAAGTCCTGGTATTGGTACCAAAGTAGTTGTCAAATAAGTAATATCAAACAACATAGTGCTGGGTAAAATGAAATAAATATATATTTCATAGTAAAGTCATATCTTACTAAAAATCAAACTAAGTCCTGCATCTGAACCCAAAATTCTAAATTACAAATTCTCCACCTTCAATTAATTAAAAGAAGCTAGAAAAACTTCTGAAAAAAAGAACTATAATCTCCTGAGTCAAAAAGGAAAAGCATTTTACCAGTGTTAGGTCTGAGAGCCTCCCTGGGGGTCAAAGCTTGGCGTGTTATAACCCTGAGAGAAGAAGTTAGTTGTAATTAGTGGCTATTAGAGTTAGCTGCTTCCTTGGCTAAGTCAATGTCACACACACACATACACACACACACACACACACACACACACACACACACTGTTGAATGCTGAAATTGGATACCATCTATTTATATAAGAGAAACTAAATGACCATCCACACAAAAATTGTAACAAGAAGTTCTAATATAGTCCATTTATTTACAAAATGTTTGAACTATTGAGGGTCAGATGAGTATGTGGATCTAAATACTATCTCCTACACACACTAGATGTCACTGCATGACCTGAAATATTGGCAGTAATTTGATCCTTTTCTTTATTATTCTTATAGACAAGATCAGTGCATGGTACAAGATAATCTCTAAGGACTTCTCTAAAATAACAGTGCTTTACTTAGTTTGGCACATTGCCTTGATAACAATGAATTTTTTTTAATAACTGCCCCAGCAATTCTATATATTAAACTTAAGTTTAGCATCATTATAGTTTATCTTTTCATCATCAACTCTCTCCTTCCCAAGTGCTGATATCAACCAGAAGTGTTTGGATTTGATAAATAAATAATAGAATATTCTTTTGTTTCTTTTTTTTTTTTTTTAGGATTTTGCTATAGGGTGCATGTGCTCACTGGAGATAGAGAGAGAGAGAGGGAAAGCAAAGAACCGTGGAATGGCCATGCCCGGATTTCTTCTCCTCCATTCTCCTCTCCGGAATTTGGACACACATGCACATGTGCCTGGTGTAATTTTCAAGACATCAGATCTGGAGGTCGAACCATAGCCCACCATGTGTATGCCCAGTGCCTTCACCACCATGCCACCTGCTGGCCCCAATAGTCTGTATTATAAAAGATGGTAGGGGACATTTAAAGAGAATAAACGTTACCCACTGAGCTTTATGGTGTTTCGAATTTCATATACAGTTATTTAGTGCTCTCTGTATGTCAAACACCAGTAGGATCAGGAGACCTAACTATGAAGGAGATATAAACAAACAACTGTGAGAACAGAGGAAGAGCCTCATAAGGAAATTAGACAAGAGAAGTCAGTTCCAAAAGAGATATAGCTTACCTTCATTTGAAAAGCTCATATATTTGAGCTTGTTTATTACTTGGTGTGTGTTAGGTTTATAACAGCATTTATCAACTATATTTAGTGCTCTGTGAGATGTAAATAATTGTTTAGCAGAAAAGAACCCCACAGTCAAATAAGTTAGAGAAACCACTAGGCACTTTTTAATTTCAGAATTTCTTAAGAGTTTCTGGTTACCTATCATGTCTTCTTTAACAAGAGATATCAATTTAAGATATAGTACTATTCTACTGAACAGAGTTCCACTGAAAAGTGATGAAAGAAGTAACAGTGGATATTTGAAATGTGAAGATTAAAATTTATGGCTCTTAATATGTTATAGATTCAGAAAAAAATCATGCTATTTTTACTTAATTTTTAGAAATTGGTAGATCTGAAAAGACTTGGACACATATTAATTTGATTTTTCCTTTTCATAAGTGATTTAATCTAATATCAAATAAGCATCGTATGCACACAATTCACGTAAATTTATTTCTGTTCCTGTTTATAGATAGAGTCTTGCTGAGTCACAGTCCTCCTGCCTCACCTACCAAGGAGTTGGGACTGCAGGGTGGCAACCTCTGTACACTAGCTTATAGCAAGGGCTGAGAATTGAACCTGGGCCTTCCATGTGATCTCAGCGTGCCAAGCAGCAGTGGGCTTCACATCAATTATTCAGCTGAAACAAACAAAGAAAAACTTGGAAGGAAATTGTTTGCACAGTAAATTTCAAGCTATGCTCTCAGATTTCTTAGAGGTTAAGTATTGATTGCTCTCTGCCATTAGGGGTTCCTTAAAAACAGAAAGTTCAAAAAGCTCTGTCTTGGGAGAAACCATGGTTTATGTGAACTTGTTGAGCTAAAGAAAATGAAACAATCTCATGATGACTATATTGCATTAATATTTGTTTAGGAAACTTAAGGAAAGTCAAATCCTAAAATCTAGTCTGAACATTGGCAAGTGGTAAATGCTGGGTATCTCCCATGTGCCCTCCTCCTTTGTCCTTTCTGCTACCAGAGATTGAGCTGCCCAGACAACCCCAATATGGCTGGCCCAATATGTGTTTTTGTGTCAGTTTAACCAGTAGGAGCCCTGCCCGGCTAAACACCAACAGGCAAAAGAAGAGTAAAGTCAGGATCTTTATTTTCCCAGTTCCTTCCCTGCAAGGTTACCTCAGATTAACTTGTCTCTCAATAAAAGATCACTGGGAACCAGCAGTTAGCGTAATGGCTATGTCGCTGGACTCCCACGTAATCGACCGCGGTTCGTGTCCCGGACCCGGTGACTTAAAAAACTCACGCCAGGCGCGTGTGCGTGCGTACCCAAGATCCCGAGAGGAGAATGGAGGAGAAGGGATTGCGGCGTGACCATCCCCCCTGGGGGGTGATTTCTCGCTTTCTGTCTCTATGTCTCTCTCTCTGTCTGTCTGGCGAGCGCACGCGCCCTACAGTGAAAATCTCTCCAAAAAAATAAATAAATAAAAAAAAAAAAGATCGCATGATTCTCTTAGATTAGCCTTGGGTGAATTTTGACAAATGTAAATGCACAGGAAACTCAACACCACAAAAAAGACACAACATAACAGTTTCCTGACGCCTTCTTTGTATTCCATTATTCCCTTCACCCTGATCAGCAGAAACCATTGGTCTGGTTTCTCATACAATTTAATAGTCTGTATTCTCTAGAATTTTATATTAACAAAACAAACACTATGCCTTTTGTGTGTATGAATTTTTTCACTCAGCATTTGAAATTCATCCAATTTGACATTTATATAGTTTGGTTTTATTGATTTTTGTTTGTTTACTTTGCTTTGTTTTGTTTTGTTTTGTTTTGTTTTTTTGGAGAGGTTTTCACAATAGGGCACGTGCGCTCGCCAGACAGACAGAGAGAGACAGAGAGACAGAAAGCGAGAAATCACCCCCCAGGGGGGAAGTTCACACCGCAATCTCTTCTCCTCCATTCTCCTCTCGGGATCTTGGGCACGCACGCACACGCGCCCGGCGTGAGATTTAAGCCACCGGGTCCGAGATGTGAACCGCGGTCAACTACGTGGGAGTCCAGCGACATAGCCATTACGCTAACTGCTGGTTCCCTACTTTGCTTTGTTTTTAAAAAAGTATTCTTGGGAGTGGCAGGTAGCATGGTGATTAAGAGAGCTAGATTCCCACCTGGTCAACCATGGTTTGAGTCCTGGACCTGGAGGCTTGCTTTCTCACTTTCTTTCTCTCTTGCTCTTACTCTGTCCCTCTCTGCTCAAATTAAAATAAATAAATAAATAAATAAATAAATAAATAAAGTTAAATAAAATAATTCTTAAAAAAATAGGAAAATATTCTTTTGTACTGCTCAAAGAAGACATACTTACCTACTTATATCTTGAGAGGAATTATGGCTATTTCCAGGTTGGAGCATTGTGACTTAGGCTATGATTACTACTCTTTGATAAATCTTTCAGTGGACAAATGGTTTTATTGTTGGGTAAATGCCAAGAAGTGGAATGGATTAGTTTTATAGTAGGTAAATGTCCACTATTTTAAGAAACTGACAAATAGATTTCTAAAGTAGTTACTCTGGTATATGAGAGTTCCAGTTCCAGATTTTCATAATTTTCCATTTTTTTTTAAAAAAGACCATTGTCATCAAGGAGGGGAGGGAAAAATAGAAAGGCAAAATAATTTTTAAAAAGGAAAAAAGAAAAATTGTTTCAGTTTTCATATGACATAATTGGATGGGCTACATGGTAGTAGCTGATTGTGATTTTAAATGCATTTGACCAACTTAGATATTGAGAATCTTCCTCATTTTACTTATTAGTCATTTGCTCATCTTTCCTGAGGAGTGTCTGTTCAAGTATTTTCCCTGCTCTAATTAGGTGGCTGGTCTTCTTATTACTGACTTATTAAAGCATTTATTCTGAATATGCACATTATATCCCATTATCACAATTATTATTATTTTAGTTACTGTTTTGCTAAAAATGCCTTTTGAAAAACACTTATTTTAAATTTTAATGAAGAATGGGACCAGCAGTTAGTGTAAAGGCTATGTCGCTGGACTCCCATGTAGTCTACCGTGGTTCAAGTCCCGGACCCAGTGACTTAAATTCAAGCCGGGTGCATGTGCATGCATGCCCAAGATCTGAGGGGAGAGTGGAGGAGGGGGATTGTGGCATGGCCATCCTCCCTGGGGGGTGATTTCTCTCTTTCTGTCTCTCTGTCTCTCTCTGTCTTCCTGGCGAGCGCACGCACCCTATAGCAGAAACCTCTCAAGAAAATATTTTTAATGAAGAACAGCTTACCACTTGTTCTATACTTTTTGTCTTATAATTTCTCTTTCTTTTCTTTCTTTTTTTTTTTTTTTTTTTTTTTTTTAAGGGTTTTGCATACTATAGGGCACATGCGCTCGCCTGAAAGACAGAGAGAGACAGAGAGACAGAAAGTGAGAAATCACCCCCCAGGGGGAATGACCATGCTGCAATCCCTTCTCCTCCATTCTCCTCTCAGGATCTTGGGCACTCATGCACAAGTGCCCAGCATGAGTTTAAGCCACCAGGTCCGGGACTTGAACTGCAGCTGACTACATGGGAATCCAGCGACATAGCCATTACGCTAACTGCTGGTCCCATTATACTTTCTCTTTCTTATCTGACAAATTTTACTTAAATGAATATCACAAAGATTTCTGTTTCTATTCTGTTATAATTTTATTGATTCACATTTAAGTCAATTTCTTTTCAGTTTTTTAGTACAAGGTAAGGTAAGGGTACTCGCTCATTTTTCCTAGTATATTTCTCTAGTATCCCAGCAACGATTAAAAAGTTTTTTTTTTTTTATTTTTTTCTATTCCCATTAAATTGTTTTGAGGTATTTGTTAAAAACCACTTGGCCATATATTTCTGAACTCTTTATTCTAATCTTTTTTTTTTGGAGAGGTTTTCACTATAGGGCGCGTGCGCTTGCCAGACAGACAGAGAGACATAGAGACAGAAAGCGAGAAATCATCCCCCAGGGGGGATGGTCACGCCGCAATCCCTTCTCCTCCTTTCTCCTCTCGGGATCTTGGGCACGCACACACACGCGCCTGGTGTGAGTTTTAAGCCACCAGGTCCAGGACGCGAACCGCGGTTGACTACGTGGGAGTCCAGCGACATAGCCATTACACTAACAGCTGGTTCCCTATTCTAATGATCCTTAATGCTATGTTTTTATCAGTGGCACACATATGGTATTATATGTTCACCAAGGTTATTCTTTGTATAAATCATTCCAAGTATTCAAGATCATTTTAATTTCAACATAAATTTTAGAATCATCGGTTTAATTTATATTTTTAGAAGTCTGTGGAAATTTTTCATTGGAATTTTGTTGAGAAAAATACACACACAGAGTAAGGAAAACTATCATTTTAATAATACTGATAATACAAATGCATGAATATGGTATATCCGTTCAGTTTCTTAGGCCTTTTCAATTTCTCTCGATGATGTTCAGTAGTTCTAAGTGAAGGGATCTTGTTACTCTTTTGTTCAAATTACCCCAACAGTGTCCTTTGTTGCTAGTGTCAGCTTAAGAGGTCAACTCAGGCAGTATGTAAAGCTAAAGGATTTATTCAGGTCAAGTATTAGAACTGCAGTTCAACATGCAGCCGAGGTGGACATATTCAAGTTGCCTTGAACACGTGCATCAAAGTGTAACACTCCCTAGCAAGTTTTGAAGGCCAAATCCCCATACGAGAGAGGAGAGGACGAAGAGACTCTATTAATTATTTGGGGACACTTTTCCCTGCTAACAGAATCAGTTACAAGGGTGACATCTGTCTGAGGCTAGACTGGCCATCTGTAGGCAGATATTTATACAGAAATAGTCTTTGCATCAGGTCGTTGTGTAAGATAGTGGTTATGGCATTGTCCTTGTGACAGATTTTTTTTTTTATCAATTTTTATTATAATCCTGAGAGAATACAGCCTCTCATAGCCTTCCCTGGCTTGGTTTAGTCAGGATGTAGCACAATTTGACACAAATGACTCCATTTTGATTCCAATACCTTTCACATTACACGGAAGTTCAGTTGTTTTTGCCTACTAACCCTCCCATTTCTGTCCTTCATTTGTTCTAGTAGTTCTTTACAGAACTTGTCTAGGGTACCCTATATAATATGAAGTATACCACTATGAATAAAAAATGGCGTTATTCTGAACTTCATAACTTCCATTGTTTTTCTTGCTTTACTTACTGCAATAGCTAAAATTGCCACTACCATACTGAATAGAAGATATAAAAGCATACATGTTTGTCTTGCTCCCAATCATAGTGATAGATGTTTATAAAACTCACTGTAAGTTTTTTGTAAATGCCATGTTTCAAATGAGAAAAATACCCATTTGCTTTGTGATAAAATTAATGTGATTTATAGGGTCTAATTTCGGGGGTTGGTTGTGTTTATTATTTAGTTTTAGTAGTAATAAGAATCAACATGTCTAGACTTTTAAGAAAACTATGAAACCTTTCATTAAATTAAGTAAAACGTAAATAAATGTTCTCACAAAATATTGCAAATACTTTTGTTCAAGAATATGTGTGTGGCTGATAGTTTGACCATATGTTAACCAGTGATGTTATGCTGTAGTCAATAATAAAAGAGCAATATGGAAACATTTCAAGTTATTTTTAAAGGAAAACTTTGAACAATAAAATATCATGTAATTTATGCAAAAAGAAAGTTAATTTTTCACACATACAAAAATACCCTTTTATTCCTAGTTTATTAGCATTTTAATGAAAATTGGTTAGCTAATGCACATCTTATCTAATGCTTTTTTATAAATGTATTTCTCAAAACAAGTCATTCTCATTTATTTTATTGTGATCAACCACATTGCAATTTTTCTTTTTAGTTTTAAAACCAAAGTTGAATTTCTGAGTTAAACTCTGGCCCAATCTATCTTGATTTTTATAGTTTTGATTGCTAATTCTTTTTGTTTGGTTTGGTTTTGGTTTTGGTTTTTGCCATAGGTTGCATGGACTTGCAGAGAGACAGAGGGAAAGTGAGAAATCACCCCCTGGAAAGACGGTCACATTGCAGTCTCTTTCCTCCATTCTCCTCTTGGCATTTTGGGCATGCACACATACATGGCCAGTGTGATTTTCTTTCTCTCTCTTTTTTTTTTTTTTTTTTTTTTTTGGGGGGGTTTTTTTTTTAGGGGGGGGGCGCCCGCCAGAAAGCGCGGCTATAGGGTGCGTGCGCTCGCCAGAAAGACAGAGAGAGACAAAGAGACAGAAAGTGAAAAATCACCCCCCAGGGGGGATGGCCACGCTGCAATCCCTTCTCCTCCATTCTCCTCTCGGGACCTTGGGCATACAAGCACACACACCTGGCAATGAGTTTAAGCCACCAGGTCCAGGACTTGAATCATGGTCAGCTACATGGGAGAAGTTTACTCTTTTTCCATAACCTCAAAGAACAATTTTTGTATTAATTTTTCTTATTATTCATCTGCCTTCTTTTTCATTTATTTCTGTTCTCAGCTTGATTTTCCCTGGCTTCTTCTTATTCTGGTCTTATTTTTATAGCTTCTTCCCTGGTACTTTAGGTCATTAATTTTAGGTGCTTTTCTTAAAACTCTTAAGTGTCCTCCTAAATGCTACTTTTGCTATTTCTCCTGTATTTTGATACACTGTTTTATTTTTTTATCACTCAGTTTTGTCCTGACTCATAGATTTTTTAGAAGTGAATTACTAAATTTCCCAGTATTTGATTTTCCAAGATATTTCATGAGTACTAGTTTAATTCTGTCATGATCAGTGAATTTGTTCTATAATATTTCAACACTTTAAAATTTAGTGAGATTATTAGGTCCTATAATATTAGGACCAAACATGGTATGTCTTAGAAAATGAATAAATAAAAAATTTATTCTGCAGCTTATGAGGGTGGATAACAATTGAGTCAAGATGGTTACAGCTTAATCTGAGTCTTCCTAGGTCTGATCCTATCCCCACTTTTGTAGCCCATATCACTTCCCTTTTTTTTAACCTATTGCTCATGGTCTACTCAAATGATTTTCTATTCACAGCAGTATGGGAGATTCAGTTGGTTCATTCTGAGTTCAAGGACTCAGTTTCTCCTGCCAGCTCCTTCTATCTTTAATGTGGACCACTTCCACTTCCCCATTCTTGGATTCTGCAAACCAACCACTAGAGTATTGGCTGCTCTTCTCCCAACTGCTTCTCTGAGCTTTTGGATGAGTACTTGTTGGTAGATTTGGTGTTATAATATCCTTCCTTATACCCTGTGACTTTCCTCTGCTTCCTCCTGCATAGATGTGGATACTATACTAGTTTTATGGCTGTTGGTGATTTCTTCCTGCTCACTCCTATTTCAGGGTTAACAGGAATGCTTCATCTCATTTTGTTCCAGACACTATTCTTAGGTTAGGGTTACATATCTTAATTTCTCTTTACATTTTAATGGATTCAAGATTAATAAACTACCTCAGCATCACCACCTCCATCATCTCCCCAGAATCCTCTGGGCTCTTTTAGTATTTTACTTATGCGTCCTCCTTTATATATAGTTTACCATTTTAGTCACTCTTTACATTTAATGTTTTTAAATTTTATTTTATTTTATTTATTTATCATTATTTTTTAAGTTTGCTATAGGGCACTTGTGCTCACTAGAGAGAGACAGAGAGAGGGGGAAAGTGAGAAAGCTCACCACCAGGTCCAGGACTCAACCATAGCTGGCCATGTAGGAGTTCATCACTTTACCACCATGCCACCTGCTAGCCCCTACATTTAATTTTTAAATTGGAATCTGTTTTTCATAATTAGCCAGTTTTTCTGATTTGACATATTAAAATAATTCACCGTTTGACTTGAAATTCTTAACACAGAAACAAAGATAATATGGTTTGAGTCTGTTTCTGAGTTTTCTTCTTCTATAAAAAGAATTATTTATTTAATTTTTATTTTTTCTTCATATTATTTTTTTTAATTCACCACAGAGAGACAGAGAGGGAGGGAAAGTGAGAGAGCAAGACATTAGATCTGGGACTCAAACCATGGTCGGCCATTTGGGAGTCTAGGCCCTCAACTACCATGTCACCAGTTGGCCCTGAGTTTTCTAATATCCTCTTCTGGCCTAAATTTTCTTTCACTGGAGCCATAATGCTCTATTTCTTATTGTGAAAATCTATACTATTAGCACCCCTTCCAGAATGATTTCAATTATTTTCATAATTATGAAAACAAATGACTTTGGGACTTTGACTTAAATCACATTAGTTTTAAATAAAATTCAGATCTTCACTACATTATCTCATTCATGTTGGGTAAATTCGCTTTACAAGCTACAGCAATGTATAGTGATTGAATGTATAAAATAAATTTAAATATTAAAAAATAAATAAAATTTTAAAAGAGGCTTTATTCAAATACTTTTTATATTTATTATTAAAGTTTTCCTTTGTATGGCTTTACATTTCTTTATATGTTTATTTAATGTTTGCATATTTTCCCTTCTGTTATGAAGTGATTAATTTCTAATGCATTATAATTTTTTATTGCTGGATTACAATAAAGTTGTTATTGTATATTAATGATTTGGCTTTTTCATTTGATCTATTAATTAGGTCAATTATGCCCATACATTATATTGAATTGTTACATTGTATATTAGATTCTTTTGGCAATTAATTTAATTTTATTTTTAATGGCTTACATATTTGTAAATAATATATTACATAAGGATTCAATATTCAAAATGAATAAAAAACTCAATATTCAGAAATCAAGTAAATCAAAGGAAAAGTACAAAGGATTTGATAGATACTTTTCAAAAGAAAGAATATGAACGGATAATAGACATATAAATAAACACTCACCATCACTAATCATTAGTAAAATACAGATTAAAAGAACTGTGACAGGGAACCAGCAGTTAGCATAATGGCTATGTCGCTGGACTCCCACGTAGTTGACTGTGGTTCGCGTCCCGGACCCGGTGGCTTAAAACTCACACCGGGCGCATGTGCGTGCGTGCCCAAGATCCCAAGAGGAGAATGGAGGAGACAGGATTGCGGCATGGCCATCCTCCCTGGGGGGTGATTTCTCGCTTTCTGTCTCTATGTCTCTCTCTGTCTGTCTGGTGAGCACACACGCCCTATAGCAAAAACCTCTCAAAAAAAAAAAAAAAGAACCGTGATATAGCACCTCATACCTCTTAAGATAGCTATTCTTTCTTTAAGCATAGAATAATTTTTTTATTTATTAATTTTAATTATTATTTACACGTTTAATTGCTATACATCATATAGATTGTAAAGAGACTATACCCATGGGACCAGCAGTTAGAGTAATGGCTATGTCGCTGGACTCCCACATAGTCAACTGCGGTTCGAGTCTCAGACCCGGTGGCTTAAACTCACGCCAGGTGCGTGTGCGTGCGTGCCCAAGATCCCAAGAGGAGAATGGAGGAGACAGGATTGCGGCATGGCCATCCTCCCTGGGGGGTGATTTCTCGCTTTCTGTCTTTCTGTCTCTCTGTCTGGCGAGCACACGCCCTATAGCAAAAACCTCTCCTAAAAAAGAAAAAAAAAAAAAGAGACTATACCCAGTATGATATACTTCTCAGTCCAGCCCAGTTGAGAATATATGCATGTCCTCATCAACAAATAAAAAACCATATCTGTGTCCCACAAATGTCTTACTTCTCTATTTTTTCCCCTAATTTCCTTTCCTATGCCCTTCCCCTACCACATTCTTTTCACTTTGACTCTACTGTTCATAACAATTTTTAATTTTTGTATGTCCTCCAGTCTTTCAGTCTCTGCCATAGAGTGCGGACAGTCAGTGTATGTTAAGGGGAGACATACAATGTCTCTCTTTCATAGCCTGATTTGTTTCACTCGGTTGCTATACATCATATAGATTGTAAAGAGACTATACCCATGGGACCAGCAGTTAGAGTAATGGCTATGTCGCTGGACTCCCACATAGTCAACTGCGGTTCGAGTCTCAGACCCGGTGGCTTAAACTCACGCCAGGTGCGTGTGCGTGCGTGCCCAAGATCCCAAGAGGAGAATGGAGGAGACAGGATTGCGGCATGGCCATCCTCCCTGGGGGGTGATTTCTCGCTTTCTGTCTTTCTGTCTCTCTGTCTGGCGAGCACACGCCCTATAGCAAAAACCTCTCCTAAAAAAGAAAAAAAAAAAAAGAGACTATACCCAGTATGATATACTTCTCAGTCCAGCCCAGTTGAGAATATATGCATGTCCTCATCAACAAATAAAAAACCATATCTGTGTCCCACAAATGTCTTACTTCTCTATTTTTTCCCCTAATTTCCTTTCCTATGCCCTTCCCCTACCACATTCTTTTCACTTTGACTCTACTGTTCATAACAATTTTTATATATATATATAATAATATTAAATCATCTACTTATTTTGTACTCAGTCATAAGTAAAGTTAGTCTGTGGTTGGTTTTTGGCATTTTCTTGAAAGGTTGGGACATCAGAGTGGGCCACATTTATAAAAGTGTGCAAAGAGGCTCTCTACCCTTAACTATGGCCTACTAGTTTTTGGAACATGAGAATCATTTTCTTTACTGAAAATATATATAATAATATTAAATCATCTACTTATTTTGTACTCAGTCATAAGTAAAGTTAGTCTGTGGTTGGTTTTTGGCATTTTCTTGAAAGGTTGGGACATCAGAGTGGGCCACATTTATAAAAGTGTGCAAAGAGGCTCTCTACCCTTAACTATGGCCTACTAGTTTTTGGAACATGAGAATCATTTTCTTTACTGAAAGTCTAAGTTCTCTCATAAATAAGGTGGTTTGGAGCAGATATCTTTCTCGAATGAAAAATTTTAATTACGTCTATAATTTAGTACCTGATTTCTGGACTGTTGTTTTCTCTTATTCTTAAATAGATGTTCCTAATTTGCATCTGTCTAATAAATTGACTGCTCTTTAAAATGTATTTGCATAGCATTATATACAACTTTCCTTTACAATTTTGAAACCCACCTCAGCTCTGTGTGTATTAGTTTTCTATGGTGACTATAATAAATTACAATAAACTGAGTGGCTGACGACAGAAAATATTTATTATTTTATAGTTCTATAGTGTACAATCCAAAATAGATTTCACTGAACTGAAAACCACGTTTTAGTAGGATCATTTTCTTTTCCGAAACTCTACGAAAGAATCTGCTTCTTGCCTTCTTACCTTCCTAAAACCACTCAAATTCTTTGGTTCGTGGACTTCTCCCTTTGTCTTCAAAGCCAGCAACAGTCATTAAATTTCTCATATCACTCTGAGGTTTTCAACCTCTCTCTCCCATATTTAAGAGCCCTTGTAATGGAGCCAGTAGGTGGCATAGGGAGTGAGGCGCTGGATTCCCACATGGTCAACCGAGGCTGGAATTCCAAACCTGACAGCTTGCTTTCTCACTTTCCCTCTGTCTCTCTGGTGAATTAATAATAAATAAATAGATATATAGGAAGATAGATAGATACAAAATTTTAAAATAACCCTTGTGATTACAGTAGGCCTAGGTACATAATTCAGCATAAATTCTCTTTTTTAAGATTAACTGGTTAGCAGCCTTCATTCCATTTGCTACTTTCCCCTTTGTCATATAAAGTAAAATATTCACAATTTCTGGGTTCAAGACATGGACATATTTGGGAGGACCATTATTCTGCCTACTACATTGTAAAATTATTCTTTCAAATTACCTTTTACAGTAATCACACCGTGGTCAAAAATGTGCTGAGGTTTTATATTTTACTTTTAATTTTAATATGGTCGAATGATATTTATTCTGTTTCTGTGGCTTTTATTATGAGAAATCTCTCTATTTATATTTTAGTCTAGTATTATGACTTATTTATGTAATGGATTTTATTTTGATATATGGCATGAAATAGGAATTTAATTGGATTTAATCCAAACCATTTTCCCAGCTCCATTTATTCTATAACTCATCCTTTCTCTTATTGATTTGCAATAGTTCTTCTATCTTCTTAAGCACACTAGAGCATTTTCATAGCCATGTGTGCTTTTTTTCTTAAGCTTTTACATTTTTAAAATTTATTTCTTACTTGAGAGGAAGACAGGGAGTGGGTGTATGGTCAAACCAGGGCCTTCATGACAAAAGTTCTACCCTCATACTCAGGCAGCCTGGATCACGGGCAGCACACAGGCATGCACTTGGTACATACAGGGTCACAACCTGGGTCCACGTGGCCACAGCATTGCATGACCACTACACCACTGCAGCTGGCCTCGTGGCCATGTGATCCATTCCATTGTGATCTTTATTTCTACTCTGACACAAATGTTTTAGAACCTAATGAAGCAAGTTTCCCCTCTTCATTCTTCTTCAAATATATAGCAATAACTCCCATAAACATAAATTTTAGAATTCTATACCTCAACTCCATTTATATTTTGAGAATGATTGCATCCATTTTACTGGTAAAGAAACACCATCTGTATGATATTTTTCATCTTACAATGAATGAGACTTCTCTCTCCATTTCTTCTGGTGTACTTCCATGTAACCCTCTGCAGTATCATATTTCTGTTTTATGAAAATTATATATAGTTTTAAAGCTTTTTGTTGTTGTTGTTAGTGAAAAAAACAGAGAAAGAGAGATGGCACCCTATCAGGGTCTTGATGCCACAATCAGCCTCCAGCTTTGGCCAGCAGTGAATCATGGGCATTCCCATGCCTGGTATAGTCTGTCTCCAGACATGAACCTGAGCCTTCCCAAGTGGATCAGCCTTGCATAACATCACGTTTTACCATTGTACCATTATCTGACCCCTTTACACATTTCTTGATGGAGTTATTCTTGTGTATTTTATAGGATGACTTTTTTAAAGAATTATTTTATTTAACTTTATTTATACATTTATTTATTTTAATTTGACCAGAGAGGGACAGAGTGAGGGGGCGAGAGAGAGTAAAAGTGACAAGGCAAGCCACTGGGTCCAGGACTCAAATCAGCTGGCCATGTGGAAGTCCAATGCCCTTAACCACCACACCACTTGCCAGCCCCTAGGATGATATTATAAAGAAATGTTTTTCCTCTTTTAACTATTGGATTATATATCAAGTTTTATACAAACACATCACTGAAAACTTCTTAAGTAGGCAAAATATAGGTAGTCTTTTAAAATTTATTATTAATTAATTTATCTTTTATTTACCAAAAATGCTTGCACTCACCAGAGAAAAGCAGAAAGACAGAGAGAGAGTGAGAGAGAGAGAGAGCACCTTCTGATGGGATGTAGTCAGGACACAATTCTTTCTCCATTTCTCCGTCCTGTCAGGATTTGGGACATATAACACATGTGTCTAGTGGTTTTTTTTTATCTGTTTGTTTTCGAAGTGTTTTATTTGAGGGCATGTGCACTTGCTGAATAGAGAGGCACAGAGTGAAAGACAGTAAGAAGGAAAGTGAGAAATCATGCCTTCAGGGTGGATAGCCACACTGCAATCCCTTCTCCATTCTCCTCCCAGGATCTTAGGCATGCATGCACACACACTTGGTGTGAGTTTCAAGCCAGCAGTCTAGGACTCAAACCATGGTTGGCCATGTGGGAGTCCAACACATAACCACTATGCCATCTACTGGCCCCATGCCTAGTGTTTTTCAAGCAGCCAGGAACAAGATTTGAACTGCATGGTCGGACACATAGGATCTGGCTCTTTTGACCACCAGACCAGGAGGGACCAGCCCACCATAGGATTAAAAAAAAATAGATTTATCGGAGCCGGCAGGTGGCGTGGTGGTTAAGGGCACTGGACTCCCACATGGCTGACCATGGTTCAAGTCCTGGGCCTGGTGGCTAGCTTTTTCACTTTCTCTTTCTCTCTCACTCTGTCCCTCTCTGGTTAAAATAAATAAATAAATAAAGCTAAATAAAAGAATTCTTTAAAAAAATAGATTTATGCACACACACACACACACATGATTTTCTTCATAAGTAATCCCAAAATTGAAGTTTTTAAAAACTTTCCAATAATTACATGGAAAATATATGTAACTTTTATTGGGCTATCAAAAAAGTTGTGACACATTTTTGCATAGAAAAAAAATACAAAATACGTCATGATTTTACTGACCACCTAGTAATGTCATTTGAATATCATCCAGAGGCAGTATCTCAGCAGAGAAAGCCCTGTCACAGGATTGGACAAATTAATTTCATGTGCCAGGAAACTTCTTCTAGACTGAGTAGTTAGCCTAGTGACGAGCGTGCCTGTGTTGGGTCAGCAATGCTGAGTATTACATTACTGCAGCTTCCTTTTCCAAAGGACACATTCTCTATGCATGATAAGAAATTTCGCCATGCAACAGTTTTGATATGCTGTTATTGACACAATTTACTTATGCTCTAGTCTCTTATTTGCGAAAGTATGTATCCTAGGAACTATTTGTATCATACGCATTATCTTACCTATTATGTGCTTAATTTAGAATTGCTTTGCAAAACATTGGATGGGCTTGTTTTAAAAGAAAAAACTTAAAATTATATTAAATTAACTAATTAAAATTAATTTTTGCTTGACAGTATTGTTCAGAATCTGAAGTTTGGTAGTGTTTTATTATTTAATTAATTTATTTTATTTATTCTATATACTTTCACTGGACATCACCACAGCATAAAAAATGCTATTTTATAGCCAGAATACACCATATATGTATATATAGTATATATATATATATGTATATATTTCTCCTATTATATATGTATGTGTGTGTGTATATAGATGTATTGATTCACAAAATATCTTAATCTAAATACTTTCAATAGTAAGTTCAGCTGATAGATACATATCTGAACAAAAGTTGACTTTAGACATGAAACTCTGTGGATAGAATGAATATACTATAAAATAGCACATAGCTGAGACTATATAGCTTTCTGTGGTTAGTAAATAGGTTATTTCTTAAATATACTTTTTAATTTCAAGAAAGAAAATCTTAGCTTTACTAAATCAAAATAAAAAAATGTTAAGAGAACTTCGCTTCATACTTAAAGCCAGGAAACAAGTTAGTATTCTGTTTGAATAATAGGTATATAGACTTGCCTACAACTTAAGAAAAGACAAAACTCCTTAACACTGGAAAACAAAGCATAAAAGGCCAGTAATGTTTTAGTCAAAAGTCTTAAAATTCTATTTCACCAGTTCAAGCTCATGTACTTTATCTTCTGCTATGATCTGAACTCTCCATTTAAATTCGGAAGATAACATTCAACTCTGTACTTGTCCCTACCATTAAGCTGGCCATTTTTGTAGCTGTTGTAGAACTCTTATTTCTGTGTGTCTGACTTTGGTTTTCTTGGTATAGCACTCCCTTCAGATCTTCTCGGAGAGCTGGTCTGGTGTTGGTAAATTTGTTCAGGTTTTGTTTATCTGAAAATGTTCTTTTCTTCTCTTACCATATGAAGGGTAATCTTGCCAGGTACAATATTCCTGCTTGAAATTGTTTTCACTCAACACTTTGAATATATTTTCCCATTCTTTCCATGCTTGCATTGTTTCTGATGAGCGATCTGCTGTTAGCATGATTGGATATCTTTTATAGGTAACATGACATTTCTCTCTTGCCAATCTGAGTATCTTGTGTTTGTGGTTTTGGTCAATCGGGAACCAGCAGTTAGTGTAATGGCTATGTCGCTGGACTACCATGTAGTCGACCATGGTTCGTGTCCCGGACCTGGAGGCTTAAAACTCACGCTAGGCGTGTGTGCGTGCGTGTCCAAGATCCCGAGAGGAGAATGGAGGAGAAGGGATTGCGGCGTGACTATCCCCCCTCGGGGGTGATTTCTCGCTTTCTGTCTCTATGTCTCTCTCTGTCTGGCGAGCGCACGTGGTCTATAGCGAAAACCTCTCAAAATAAAAAAGTGGTTTTGGTCAATCTGGCTATAATGTGTCTTGGAGAAGACATTCTTGGGTTGATCTTATTTGAGGTCCTTTTTATTTCTTGGGTCTGGATCTTTGAATGCCTCTCTAGCTTGGGAAGTTTTCTTCCAGGATTTCATGGAATAGATTGTCAATGCCCTTATTAGTCTCTTTACCTTCTGGGATACCAATTATCTGAATATTTGAATGCTTAATGCATTTCTCATATATTATTCTCATATTGGGGGGCTATTTTCTCAGTCTTCATTGTGGATTTTACTAATCCAGCAATCCTGTCTTCTACATCTGAGATTCAATTTTCTGCATGACCTAGTCTGCTTTTCATACTTTCAAAGGAGGTTTCGGCTTCCTGTATTATAGCCTTCATCTCCAACAGTTCCATTTGACTTTTTTTATGGCGTATATTTCCTCTTTCAGCACTCGCAAGAAATTCCTCACCTCATGGGACTCATCAGCTTTTTTCTTCTGGTATTCATGGTCCCTATTCTCTTCCATCCCTGTTAGTTTTGTCATTATGAATACCCTAAATTCTTTACCAGACATATCCATGATTTCCATTATAATGAAGAAGAGTTATTCTTTTCCTTAGGGGGTGAGGTATTTTCTTGGTTTCGCATATTTCTTTTGACCCTGCAGTGATTTCTAGTCATCTGATGGGTTATCCGTTTCTTCCTAATTCTAGAAGATCAATCTGAGCGGTCAGAGGCGCACAGGAGGATGTGGTCTGCAAACTCTTTGGTGTTGCATTTTTCTCCCTTTGTAACACAGATAAGTGGGAGTTGAGAAACATGAGGACACAAATAGTATTCAGATTTGGCAACTTTTCATTTAGACTTGTCTAGACACTCAGTAGGTAGAAGCTGAGCAACAAAGTGATGAGGTAAAAGAAAAAGGATAAAAAAAAACAGAGAAAGAGAAAGAAAAAAAGAAAAATAGCTAATGCAAACAAAAATTATTTATTTGTTAATTATAAAAAGAAAACTGCATGGTGCAATCTCAGCTCTCATGGTGGACTCAGTCTCCTTCTGGCCTACCTTTTTTTGCCTAGATGGGAGGGGAAAAGGGGAGGGGGTTATTGCCAAGATAAAGGAGGATTTCAGAGCCAAGAAAAAAATGAAAAGACAGACACAGAAAAGCAGAAAGAACCAGAGAGAGAGACAGAGAGAAGGAGACAGGGCCTCTACCGGGGTAGATTCTCAGCAGAACATCTTCATTACTCTTATCTTTGAAATCAGATTAGATCTCAGCTCTCATGCCGGACTCAGTCTTCTTCTGGCCTGCCTTTTTTTGCCTAGATTTGGATGGGCTTGTTTTATTCCGATTTACATTAATCAATAAACAGTTTGGAGATTAGTAATTCCACTTGTATGTGGTAATTACTAATGACACCTCTGCTCTACAACAATGAAATATAAACTTGGATTGAGAACCAGTAAACATAGTCCATCAACAATTTCTTTTTCTTTAAGTATCTAAATGCTATTCAGTCTTTGTAATATACAGACTATCAAGAGATGTTTATATTTAGGAATCAACCATTAAAAACGTGGGATGGGGCTCTATGTTAGTTGTTTTTTGCTACTGTAATAAATTACCATGAACTGGCTAGTTTATAAGGAACAAAAATGTATTTTTCAGAATCCTGAACACTGGGAAGTTAAAGATCAAGGCACCAGCATCCGGTGTGGGTCTTCTTGTTGTGTCCTCATACTAAGATGGAAGGACAAAAGAGGATAGACTGTCTCTGTCAATCCCCTTTATAAGGGCACCTAATTTCATTCACGGGAAGAACCCTCATAGCTTAATTGCCTCTTAAATGTCTTACCTTTTAGTACATCACATTGGTAGTACTTGACTTTTGGAGGCATGCATTCAAATCATAGCATTCTGCCCTTTGACCCTCAAAGCTCATGTCCATCTCACACAAAAATATTTCATTTCATCCCAATAAGACCAGAAAGTCTCCCTTCATTTCATCATCAACCTTAAAGCTAAGGCCAATGTTTCGCCTAAATCAAATATGGGTAAGAATCAGGCACAGTTCATCCTCAGGTAAATTTTCCTTCAAATCTTTGCCTGTGAAATCAAACAAGTGGTGTGCTTTCAAAAGGCAGTGATAGGGCAGGTATAAGCTAAATATTCTCATTTCAAAAGAGAGCAATAGGAAAGAAGAAAGGGCAACAGCTAACAAGTAAGTCCAAAACTCAACAGGGCAAATAACATTAAATCATAAGGCTGAAGAATAATGCGCACTTCCTGCCTGCTGGACACACTGGGGTAAGGATGAGGGCAGGTGCTAGACGTCAGAAAGCCCAACCCCTGGGACCAGCAGTTAGTGTAATGGCTGTGTCGCTGGACTCCCGTGTAGTTGACCGTGGTTCAAGTCCTGGACCTGGCGGCTTAAACTCACACTGGGCGCATGGGTATGCATGCTCAAGATCCGGAGAGCAGAATGGAGGAGAAGGGATTGCGGCGTGGCCATCCCCCCCGGGGGTGATTTCTCGCTTTCTGTCTCTGTCTGTCTGGTGAGCGCACGTGCCCTATAGCAAAAACCTCTCAAAAAAAAAAAAAGAAAGAAAGAAAGAAAAAGAAAAAAGCCCAACCCCATCTTTGGTGGGTACAGTACACACTTCTGCACTTATACATTGAAATTGCATGATTGTGACTTTCTGGGGTTGTCACTGCATGCTGGTGGCTCTCTAGGATCTTGAGAAAGCCCTGTTCCAATGGCTCTATAAGCAGTGCTCTCTGAGGTTGCCCTGAGTTCACAGACGTACCAGACATTGCCTACTGAAGGCTCTCTACAGCAGATCTGCCCTTGTGACAGATTTCTGACTGGGCCCCAAGGATATCCAAGACATTCTTTGAAATCTAGGTGGAGGAAGCCATACTTCCACAGTTCTTATACTCTGTGTGCAGGTGGAATTGGCACCACATGTATGCTACCCAGGTCTCCCCTCATGCCATTCCAAATGCTGGTTGAGCCATACCTGGGAACATTTTAGCAACAGCTTGAGTGGTTGAAAAGAATTGTAACATAACGCAGGGAGAACAAATCCAGAGTGGCCTTGAACAGCAAGTTCCAAGGTCCAATGGACAACCTAAGCTCCTCTCCTAAAACCATTCTGTTCTGAAGTTTATAGTACTCTAGGCCTGTGATGGAAGGAGCAGCCTTGGAAGTCTTAAAAATGTCTTTGAGATCATTCTTCTATTATATTGATGAATAGCGTCTGTCTTCCTCTAGCCATATTAATTTCCTTATCAAATGGTTGCTTGGTCACATCCTTGGTTTTCACCCCTAAATATGTGTTATGGTTTCAATAATGGTTTTTCTCCATAAAGATTTCTGTTTTGATCTCCAGTGTTATGGCATTAAGAAGTGATGAGACCTTTAATGGATGAGACCTAGTGGAGGGTGTTTGGATAATGCAGCATCACCCTCTTGAAGGTATCAATGCTATCTCCGGAGACAGAGAAAAGTCTAGCTCTCATGAGAAAGGGTTAGTTCCTCCAAGAGTAAATTTTTTATAAAAGGAAGATGGCTACCTCCACATCTTTCTTTTACTGCATACACACACTTGCCATCTTCTCTAATTTTGTTAGCCATATTTGACATAGGCCAGTCCGATGCTGGCCCCCTGCCCTTGGACTTTCCAGGTACCAGAATCATGAGACAAATAAACCTCTATTCTTTATAAATCATCCAGTCCCTGATATTTCTGTTACCAGCACAATAATAGACTAAGGCAACATGTTTTTATAAAATTCTCTGCATGGCCAGGCTAAGAATTTTCTTAGTCTGTACATTCTGCTTCCCTTTCCTCTCCATAAAGATTTCTGTTTTGATCTCCAGTGTTATGGCATTAAGAAGTGATGAGACCTTTAATGGATGAGACCTAGTGGAGGGTGTTTGGATAATGCAGCATCACCCTCTTGAAGGTATCAATGCTATCTCCGGAGACAGAGAAAAGTCTAGCTCTCATGAGAAAGGGTTAGTTCCTCCAAGAGTAAATTTTTTATAAAAGGAAGATGGCTACCTCCACATCTTTCTTTTTCTGCATACACACACTTGCCATCTTCTCTAATTCTGTCAGCCATATTTGACATAGGCCAGTCCGATGCTGGCCCCCTGCCCTTGGACTTTCCAGGTACCAGAATCATGAGACAAATAAACCTCTATTCTTTATAAATCATCCAGTCCCTGATATTTCTGTTACCAGCACAATAATAGACTAAGGCAACATGTTTTTATAAAATTCTCTGCATGGCCAGGCTAAGAATTTTCTTAGTCTGTACATTCTGCTTCCCTTTCCATTATAAATTCTGTCTTTAAATTGTTACTTTCTCACATGTTGCTATAAGCAATTAAAGAAAGGATGCAGTTCCTTCAACACATTGTCACTTAGAAATCTTTTATTTGAAATGTTCTAGTTCATTGCTCTGAAGTTCTGCCTTTTATAAAGGCCTTGGACACGACACTTTTCACCCAAGTTTGTCGACACTTTGTAACAAAAATGGCCATTTCTCCCATTTCCAATCCCTTGCTCCCCATTGCTCTTTTCTTCTGAGCTCTGGTAAGAATTGTTCTTATGCTCTGTTCACAGCACTCACTTCAAAGCTAGTTCAGCCTCTACTCATTACCCAAAGCAATTTTAACATTTTTAGGCATCTATTATTGCAAATACCTTACTCCTCTGTCACCAATTTCTGTCTTATTCCGTTTTGCGCTTTTATAATGGAATTCCATGAATTGAGTAATTTATAAGGGGCAGAAATTCATTTCTCAGAGTTCTGGAAGCCAGGAAATTAAAGATCAAGGCACCAGCATCTGGTGAGGACCTTCTCGATGTCTTCTCACATAACAGAAAGCAGACAGACAAGAAAGGACAAAGACCTCTATCAAACCTCTTTATAAGGGCACTGAATTCATTCATGAGGGACAAACCTTCATGGCCTAATCACATCTAAGGGCCCCACCTCTAATGTTATCATATTGGCAATGCTGAATTTTGGAGGGGATACATTCAAACTGCAGCAGTTTCTGTTATTTTTTCTCTGCATTCTCAATTGTCTAAATTTTTTATATTAGAAATAGCTTTGGCTGTGTTACAGATGCATACCCTCTGAATTGGATTCAACAGTACTGCTATATGAGCTTCATAGAGATTAAATTCAAGTCAGGCTCTGCAACAGCAGTGTCAGAGATTGCAGACCACCAGCTGGAGTCAAGAACCACCAAAGATGTCATTAGCTGGGTAGGACATGGAGCTGGTTGGTGGCTATCAAAGTGAAAGTGGGTCACTTAGCAGCCTGGGGAGAAAAACATGTGAAGCACTGTAAAAGCCCCGCTTGGAGCAGTGTATTATAGTTCCGGGTTGCTGAGAAACAGTGCCTATAAGAACAGTCTAGCAAGAACAACTCTTTGTACAGTGGTGACCTACTGAAGGCAGAGACAGATTGCAACAAGCAGAGCAGGCACCACGGAGAAAGAAGGGAGGTTCACCAGGTTGAAATGCTGTCTTTGGTCAATTCAGTCAAGTTCACCATGAGGACAATGTCCTCTTTCACATAGGTGCCCAGCACACTGAAGAAATTGAAACAAAAATGGATGTCCACATTCCAGATGCTGTCTTCAGTGAATTCCAAAACTAAATTTTAGAAATGAAGAACCACTGCATTCTTCAAGCTACTGGAATCTCTGACTCCACTTATTTACTGTCTAAGGTACAGGACTTTCTACTCTTCCTTGAAGTTTCATGCACCTTAATAATCCTTAGCACTGCCTGCAGAGCCTCCCTCTAAAATGTATTATAAATCTTACTTTTTCAGTCTGCCATTTATTTCTCTTCCATGTCTCACAATGGCTTACACGTGGAGATCCAAATTCCATATGGTGACATAAAAAGCCCTTCATGATCTGACCTTTCCAAACTCTTTAATCAGTTCTCAATTTGCAGTAGTCAATACTTTAAAAATGCAGAACTATTTGCAGATGCAGAAAATTAAAATCTATATTCTCTCATGCCTCGGTGTGTTCAGCATGTTTCATCTGGCTGGCTCCTCTCCTATTCATCCTTCAAGACTCATGTATCATGTCCTAATAACCATCTTCCCAAAGCCACAGTCTGGATTAGATGCTCTTCATATATATCTGTATCATTTATTGCAGGCTACAATAATGATCTCTTTATTGCTCAGCTTCTTTAATTCCTAGAAAGCAGAAATTGTGTCTCTTAGTTGTATACCCCCAAATTGTTATACACATAAAACACTCTATGAATGTGTCCTAAATAAGTACAGTAATTATCATGAAAGTCTTGGAGAAGAAAGAGAAATGGCTGACAGGGAAGGAAATTGAGAAGAGTAATATTGGTAGGAGACTTGCCCAACAACATCTATCACATTGACTTTTAGTATTTTTCATCTACAGCATACAATAGGTGTTAGGCTTTTGTTGCAGAAGTGCTGCCACTCACACTTGTTATCTGGAAATAGGTCACCTTTATTGGTTCCCTCCATTGCCATCTGCAAATTTACTTAAGATATAAACCTTCATAAGTTCAAATAAACAAATCTAAATTCAGTATACTTATGGAGAGTTTTTTCCTCCTTTGTTTCCAAGATGATCTCTCCTTCATATATTTATATAAATATTGGAGCAAAAAAGCACAAAATTGTTCTGTGGGAATAAAAGATATAATCCTGCCTCAGCCTAATTGACCTGAAGCTCAGAAATTGGAGAAACTGCCCCTTGCATACCTCCTTTCAGTCACTTGCCTTTCCTCACATTGAGGCTGGTGCAACTCCTCCTCCTTTAATGTGGGGAGGGATGGATGCATCAGTGACACGAAAGACTTTAAGTAGATCAGTGGCTCCTTTTACTTTAAAGTCGAAGTCACGTAGACTTTAAAGGATGAGCAGAAAATTAGAATGAAATAATGACAAAAAGTCTATGGTGACCAAAATTGCCTATGCTGCACATCTAAAAATAGGATGCTATAAGTCGACAATGTATCATTCTGAAAACCTCCTTGCATCATCCTTGGTAGTCAAGATTTTTAAATCAAGCTTGGAGGTGAGTATTAAATGCTTTTTTTGGCCCTTTGTTTCCACAGAAGTAAAAAGGTATTAACAGACAGGAGCATTATGGCTGCTATTCACCATATTATTCCACATGCTGTGCATGTAGAGAAAGCTCTGACTCAGTGGAGTCACCTGTGAAACGCAAGGACCGTTTGCACCCTCCTCCCACATAAGTAAGCAATCCAAGGAAGATATTTAAGAAAACAAGAAAGAGACAGACACTTGGTTTAACTTGATTGTTTCTCCCACCTGACTGTTTTTCCTATAAATTACATTTATCAAATAATTTTGAGTACCGTAGAGAATAGATATTAAAATCAAAGTAAAATTAAATTCAGTCTCTATATTTTAGAAGCTTAAAGTTTAAATATTTTATGAAAATGAGAGGATACATATTTTCTATGATAAAAAAGACAGCTGAAATCTGTAAAGTTCTAAATTTCAAAATTTTATCATTATTATTATTTTTCTACTGATGAGCTGTTTAGGAAGAAGCAAACTTACTGACCCCAAAATATCTTCCACATTGTCCATTGTGTTAAATGTAAAACAATGCAAATATCAAAAAACGGTTTAAATTAAAAGCATATAAATAACTTCTAGATGAGGGAAAGCTTTCTAAGTTTAAATAAAATGAAAGAAATCATAGCTGGGACTAACAGATGTTGTTATGGTTACATTGCTGCACTCCCACATGGCTGATCATGGTTCAAGTCTCGGCCCCAAAGGCTTGAAACGTGTGTGTGTGCGTGTATGTGTCCCCAAAATCCCAAGAAGAGAATAGAGGAGAAGGGACTGCAGTGTGCTCGTCCCCCAGGGAGTGATTTCTGGCTTTCTGTCTCTCTGGTGAACACACACATCCTATAGCAAAAATCTCTCCAAAAGGAAAGAAAGAAAAAGAAAAGGAAAGAAATGACAGCTGAAAGCATTGATGTGTTTATACATGTAAAACAACATAATATTCCCCAAAAGAATATAGCCCAATTTAAAAGGCAACTGAACTGTAAACATATTTACAAATATGTCACACAAAGAGTTAATACGTGCAATAAAAGAAGAAATTATACATCAATATAAGTAATAAATGTTTACTAATAAATAGACAAAGAACCTAAACATACATTTTATTCAGTAGAATGTATGGTCTCATTGCAAATATGGAGCAAAATTGTCCACCACAATAATATGCACCTTCAAAGTATCATTTTTCCCTAATTGATACTGCAACTTTAAGGTGGTTTTTTTTTTTTTTTTAGACGTTTTTTCTACAGGGGATGTTGACTCGCCAGAGAGGCAGAGAGAGACA
>NW_006160061.1:517163-522318 GCF_000334495.1 Tupaia belangeri chinensis
GTTTTTGCTACAGGGCATGTGCACTCGCCAGAGAGACAGAGAGAGACAGAGAGAGAGAAAGTGAGAAATTACCCCCCAGGGGGGATGGCCACGCCGCAACCCCTTCTCCTCCATTCTCCTCTTGGGATCTTAGGCACGCGCACACACACACACCCCGCGTGAGTTTAAGCCACCAGGTCTGGGACTCGAACTGCGTTTGACTACATGGGAGTCTAGCAACATAGCCATTACACCAACTGCTGGTCCCACAACTTTTACTTTTAAAATCATACTATGTGGTGCTCAACAAGTGTTTCCTGAGGTGTTCACTAAAATACAAATTTATCAGGCCCATCACAGGCCTACCAAAGGAGGATCCTAGCGGACGGACCCAGAAATCTAGTGTGAGATACTATGACTCAACTGGCTTACAGTAGGACCTGCAAAGTAACCTCTCGCTTCCATTCCCATTCCAGGTCATCACAAGATAAAACAAGCTGGGAAAAGATCGTTCTAAACGTAGTTCTCAACTGGGTGGGACTATCGAATCACCTGGGGGAAATTCAAGATATACAGACGCTTGGATATTACCCTCAGAAATTGACTTAATTGTTGTGAATTTGGTTTGGATACAAACATACTTAAAAGCTCTTTAGGATTCTGATGTATAGCCAAAGTTGAGAAAAACAGCTCTAGAGGATATGATAAAATGAGTATGTGCATGCTTTACAAATGAGATTGAAGACTGATACCACCACTTTTTACAATTTAGCTGTGAGTTGTTTTAAAAAAATTTTTTTTCTGGCTAAAAATTGAAATTGTGCAATCTATCCTATCAGTATAACATAAATATAGAAAAAGTTTACAAGCATAAATATTTATTGTGCGTAATTAATTTAATAAGAATATTTGAATCAATATAAATGTTCAGTTATAGACAATTTCGTAATAAACTTTATATTCACATAATGAACTTCTATACTCATTAAAATGTGCATGTAAGTTTGTAATGTCATGAGAAAATACATTATAGTGTGAAAGTAGAGAAACAATGCATAAAAATTGTGTTTACTGCATGGTCATAACTACATTAAAATAAGCATAGCCCAAAGACAGGAAGGGGGACAGATGATGGCCCAACAGTAATAGGCAACACTATGCAAGGCTATTCCACATGGGAATGCTGCCAGTGCCAGTCCAGAGACTTTCCTGAACAGTCTGGGCATGTGTTTGCCCATGGTCCTGGCCTGGCTGATGAAGGGGTGGATCACCTCGCCAAGGGTGCTGTTCCTTCTGTGTGTTTCTCAGAATAAATTAACAAGCAAACAAATAAATAAGTAAAAATAAACCCAAAAAATGACAGGAAGAAAATATTACATTACTAAGGATAGTTATCTTTGAGCCATAGGTGTGATGAATGATTTAGGAAGGAGATTTTTTTTTTAACTTTTTTGGATTTTTTCAAAATGTATGTTTTTATGTTATAATCGATCTAACTTCAAACATTTAGAAATTTCTATTGTAAAGTACACAGAACATAAACCTTACCATTTTAACAATTCCATGTGTACAAATCAGTGGCAATAAATACATACACATTTTTCTGCAACTATCATTTTCCCCAGCGGAAACTCTTTACACATTTAACAATAACTTTCCAACACCCCTCTCCCCAGCCCCTAGTAACTAACATTTTACTTTCTGTCTTTATAAACTTAACTAACTGAATCACACAATATTTGTCTTTTGTATTTGGTTTATGTTATTTAGCATGTTTCAAGATTCATCCATCATGGTGCTCATATTAGCATTTTATTTTTTTTTTTTTAGAGAGAGAACGAGAGATTTTTGCTACGGGGCATATGCACTTGCCAGAGAGAGAGAGAAACAGAGAGGCAGAAATCAAGAAATTACTCTCCAGAGGGGATGACCATGTTGCAGACCTTTCTCCTCTACTCTCCATTTTGGGCATGCATGCACATGCACCCAGCACATGCTTAAGGCTGTCTGGTCCGGGACTCAAACCACGGTTAGCCATGTGGTAGTCCATAACCATTATGCCATCTGCTGGTCCCAGTATTTCATTGCTTTTTAAAGTTGAAGTCTAGTACATGTATACCTGCCACATTTTGCTTATTGCTTTATTTGTTGAAAGACATTTAAATTGTTTTTACTATTTGGCTGTCATGAACAGTACTGCTATGAACTTTGGTATATGAATATGTTTAAGTCGTTTTCAATTTGAGGGGGTTATATAACTAGAAGTGATATTGCTGGATCTTTTTTTTTTTCCTTTTTTTTGGAGACGTTTTGCTATAGGGCGTGTGCGCTTGCCAGAAAGACAGAGAGAGACAGAGAGACAGAAAGCGAGAAATCACCCCCCAGGAGGGATGGCCACACCACAATCCCTTCTCCTCCATTCTCCTCTCGGGATCTTGGGCACGCATGCACATGCACCCAGCGTGAGTTTAAGCCACTGGGTCCGGGAATCAAACTGCATTCAACTCCATGGGAGTCCAGCAACATAGCCATTACTCCAACTGCTGGTCCCTCTTACGGCAATTCTATGTTTACTTTTGTACAAAACTGCCTTATAGTTTTTTGTTTTTGTGTTTGTTTTTGTTTTTGTGTTTGTTTTTGTTTTCACAGCAGCTGTACCATTCTATGTTTCCAACTGCAATACACAAGGGTTCCAAATTTCCCATATCTTTCAATCACTTTATATGGAAATCTTTCTAAAATATCTCACTGACTTTCAAGCCTTCTTTCTTTCTTACTCTCTTTCTTTCTTTTACTTATTTCTGAATTGATCTCTCCATCCTCCTCTTCAGCCTCCCAGCTGGGAACACAGGCATATGCCATCATGGTCGGCTCTTTTTAGACAGAATCTTGCTATGTTGTCCAGGCCAGTTTTGAGGCTGTGATCCTCCTGCCTCAGTAGTCTCAAGTGGCTGGGATTACAGGCACATGCCACAGTGCCTGGCCTCTAGGGTGGGCCAGAGATTGAACCTAGGCCTCCCATGGCATCTCAACCTATGAAGCACAGCATCTTAGCAGTGGACCATGTGACTGGTCCTCACTTTCTAGGCTTCTTAAAAGGATGATATTAAACAAAATTATTTTAATGACTTATGCACATTAATGCACCTTTAGAGATTATTGAAATACATATTTAATTGAGATCTGGGTATACTCTAGCTACTGTTCCCAGTTATTTTTAGAATAAATCAATCCTTCCAAAATCCTATGAAATAGAATATGCAATTCACAGATAAGTAAATGAGGTACACAAGGGCAAAAAATAAAAATGAAAAAATGTTGCCCAAGATCATGCTCCTAGTAAGTGAAGACATGAGGATTTGAAGCCATGTCTTTATACATTTTACTAAACTCCTCACCACCTAAGAATGTCTCTGTATTAAATGTCTCCAAACTGATAATTCTTATTAAAAAAAAATTCTATGTATGCTGTTTAATGTTCTTTTGTTTTTCCTTCTTGCGTTACTCTGTGTTTGTAAAAGCACCTGCCTTAAGCCATTTCTTCCTTTCCAACCAATGTGTTGATATTGGTATCTTGTCTTCCAGAGAAACACATAAAGAAGAGAGTTAAAACTCTGTGGTAAATAAAAGTGCATAGGCTCTGACAGAGAATTTGAGGGGTCAATCTAAGAGCAAAATACATGCTCAAATATTTGGCTTTCATAATATTTATTCTTGGCTGGTCAATGACCTATTTTCTTTATTTCTAGCTCTCCTCTTGTGTTTCAGGTACCACGTCTGCTAATATGAATGGCTTCTGAACATGAGTTCTTACTCTTAGTCTTACATATGTTGTGTAATGCAATGTCATTTAGTTTTTAAAAAGCTTGCCTCAATGCAAAATAGTCTCTCTCTTACCAATTTGCTTATTATTTTTACTTTTGCTAAGGAGGCATGTGCTCACTGGAAAGAGACAAAGAGAAATCACTATCCTGGGTAGATGACCAAACCTCAATCCCTTCCCCTACATTCTACTCTTAGAATGTGGGGCACACACACACATGCCTGCCATGTTTTTGAAGCTGCTGGGTCCAGGACTTGAACCTTGTTGTGAGCCATGTGGGATCCAGCCACTTCAGCCACCACACCATCAACCAGTCCTCAATAGTTCCTTTTGTAAAATTCCTACTTAATATGTTCATAATATATATAAAGAGGGAATCAAGGAGAAAACAATTGGCATTGAAAATGAGGCTACATGAAGGTTATCTAACTACAGATTAAGCTGCCATCACATTATCATGGATTATCCCAGAAGGATTTATTACATGTCGTAGATATAGTTTCAAGAAAGAGTGGCAGGATTTTCTGTTCTTTTATAACAAATATATTGTGAAAAGTTGAGCATTTAATTCTCAAAAAAAAAAAAAACACCTTATTTCCAATGAATTAAATAGGCCACTAGTTAAATAAATTACTCTATGGATTAAAAATCCTTTCTTTAAAATAATTATTAGCATCCCCCCCTACCCCATATCATATTGCCATCTATTTTTCTGGAAATTAAGATTTTCTATGTCAGGGTCAGCAGGTGGGGACATGGTGGTTAAGGCGCTGGACGGTTCAAGTCCCAGACCTGGTGGCTTGAAAAATCATGCTAAGTGCATATAGTCCACACTCGAAATCATGAGAGGAGAATAGAAGAGGAGGGACTGCAGAGTAGTCATCCCTCTCAATTGAGGGGGAATGATTTATCAGTTTTCCTCTCTCTGTCTCTCTCTGGCTCCTTATGGCAAAAGCCTAAAAAAAGAAAAAAATTATTTCCTATGTTTCAATTGCTTAAAGTTTTCTTTTCCTACACCCCTAAGATGTTCTGAAAAGACAGGAGAATGGCAAAAGCAAGGCTGAGGCCCATGTAGGTGGCACAATCTATAGTATACGCTACTGTCCACGGTAGTGCTGGAAGTTACATGCTGACCTTGGCTTCAGATCCCTGGTCAGCCTGAACACAAGCCAGGTATGGGTCCAGGCACCCTCAGTCTTGATGAGCTGGAGGGCAGGGGAAGGGAATTACGGCATGGAGAGGCCTGTTGGGGATGCTTCTCTCTCTCTTTCTCTCTCATACATGCATACATATGCCCTCTATCAAAAAAAAAAAAAAAAAAAAAATGTAAAGGGCGGCTTTTTTTCAAAATAA
>NW_006160061.1:523040-524960 GCF_000334495.1 Tupaia belangeri chinensis
TCCTCCACTCAATGCACACAATTCCCCCCTCTAAAAAAAAAAAAAAAAAAAAAAGCTGAAAGGACGCAGTTTGTTCAAAATACAAAGTGAAAAGATATATAAAAAGATTCCTGTAGGAAAGCTCCAACAAGACCTCCTTAAGTCTATTAATGAGTAATAAATGTAAATTATTATACTGCTAATTTATAGTTAATTTCCATCTCAAATACTCCAAGCAAGTTCATTCAACAAAATCAGAATACTGTGAAAATACAGAAAACAAACCTATTTTGTTGAACAAAACAAGATATTTGAGCTCAATGATGAGGACTAGCTATTATCTTGGTATTCGGTGATTTTGTGGGCTGGTTAACAGTTGAAGGTAAAAGAAAAGAAACAAAGAATGGCTTCCTTAGCTTTTAAAAGTGTGTTCCCCTAATGGAAAGTTTGACTGGATGTAAAACCTTTCTAGACTCTAAGATTTGATTATCTTAATGCTGACATCTGACTGAAACAGTAATACTATTAATAGCAATAAATATACTCAGATCTGATAATGATTCAAGCAATATTTTTAGCAAGATTTTGTAATTTAGGTCCTGCCATCTTGGACCTTACAAGCTCTGTTTTTCTGATATAAACAAGGGACTAGTCTCTCCCTATTCATCCACACGTATTTGCTGTTCTGGATTTCTATTACATTACTTGTTTCTACTATTAATTTTAGTATAGCTTTATGTCTTAGATTTTTTTGTGTGATTTCTTCTAATATATTTTATTATTCTCAAATATTATTCACATGACGTAAGGTAGCCTGAATATTTGGTGAGATTTAAATAAATTCTTTCCAATAATCAATAATAAATTTGTCCAAAGAAGGAACTGTTGAGAATGGGACATTCTTCAAGGGTTATTTGAATTATAGGAAACTAGAGCAGTGGCTGAAACCCAGAAGCTGGGTTTGGGGCTGTTAAATACCCTCCCCAAATAGTACTGGTTAAGAAGGGTCAAGTTTATTGTAATTGATATACAATAAAGATCTCCAAATTGAGAACACTTAACTGAGAGGCAGTTCATTCTATTTTACGATTATCATGAAGTCGTGCTAAGACTTTCAAGGAAACCTCTGAACATGGAATATATGATGTTTAAGGAGAGAAAAACAAGAGAACTAACCAGCAAGTAGCGTGGAATTCTGAGTAGAGTTGAAAGGGAAGGCGGCAGCTATGATGCTCTCCTAGAAGCTTAGGAAATATTCTACCAGATGTTTGAACGGGCCTTCAAGTCACTGGTTTTCAGCTGGTACAGCTGAAAAATCAAAGAGAGGAGGGGAGAGGGCAAAGGAAGAAGGAAGAAAAGGAAAATAGAAAAGATAGGGGGATAAAAAAAACCCTTTAGTGTTCTTCTAGAGTTTAAGTAACTAAATCTGAAAGGTCTATCAATTTTCTGAATCCAGCAGCAAAATCAGAAAGGCCCGAAGCCTTGGTTCAGCCCCTAAAACATCTGTACTTTGGTTTAAAAGCACTAAAAGTGAAATGCATCAGCTTATGGAAAATGGGGAGAGCTTCCAGCCGTTGGCCAGCGTTCTAGGTGATGTCTGTCATGAGCAATTCCCTTAAACCACTTATTTACTGCCAGCACGGGAAGGGGGAATGAGGGGGAGACACTGGAAGCACATCCAAAAACTCATCTGCAATTAAAATTACAAGCAAGTGGTCACTCTGTCTGCTTCCCTAACCAGACATGTGACCCTACCCTTGGCAGCCACTTCCATCGAGGGCCCCAGAACAACCTCCTTCCTCTCTAACCCCCTTCTTTTGGCTTCAGGAATCATAAAACCTGCCTCGCTCTGTCTTCGGTCGCTTTTGTAAAGGTGGGGGGGGGGTGGAGAGGGGGGGTGGGGCTCTTCTTTCTTCTTCCTTCCCTCCCTCTCCCCGCCTT
>NW_006160061.1:525704-584131 GCF_000334495.1 Tupaia belangeri chinensis
ACCCAGACTTGTGCCCCTCCCCTGGCCAGCCACTTCCATCGAGGGCCCCAGAACAACCTCCTTCCTCTCTAACCCCCTTCTTTTGGCTTCAGGAATCATAAAACCTGCCTCGCTCTGTCTTCGGTCGCTTTTGTAAAGGTGGGGGGGGGTGGAGAGGGGGGGTGGAGCTCTTCTTTCTTCTTCCTTCCCTCCCTCTCCCAGACTTCCCTTTCTTTCTTATCCTTCCTTCTTCCTTGCCTCTTTTTTTCCGCCCTAAGTTTGTTACATTTAAATAAATTCTCCCAGATCACTCCCACTCCATTAGAAAGCCGTCCGTCGCGGGCGAGACGGAGTCAGGCATAGGCGGAGGCCCGCGCATTCGCAAGCACCATCTGGCACCTGCGATTGATCATCGTCACTTTACATCCGCCCAGAGGTGAGAGGGGCGGCACGTAAAGGACACGTAGAGCTGCCGTGACCCAGTTCCTCGGAAACTTTCCATTGCTGTCAGCCCTCCCCTACACTCTCACATCGCCCATCAAACCAGAAGAGTGCAGTGACCTCTGCCTGGCCTTCCGAGTTGCAAAAGAGGCAAAGTAGGAATAGCTAGGCAAGGTTCGACCCTTAGCTTCCCCCACCGCCCCGTCCAACAGCCCCCAGTCGAGCGAGCGCCGGGAACGAGCAGCGCCCGAGCAGAAGCGGCCCGCGCAGATCAGCCAGACTGCGGCGCGCGTCGGAGGCTCCTGGGAAACTCTCACGGCTCCCGGACTTTCGAAAAGAGAGAGTGAAGGGCCCAGGCGCGCGAAGTCTGCAAGTGAGCGCTCAACCAGGCACCTGTTCCTCCCGCGCCACCGTCTTCCCACCCCTCGGACCCGCGCTCCGGAGACAACAGCCTGCTGCCGCGATGAATCCCACGCTAGGCAACCAGACCGACGTGGCGGGCCTGTTCCTGGCCAACAGCAGTGAGGCGCTGGAGCGCGCCGTGCGCTGCTGCACCCAGGCGTCCGTGGTGACCGACGACGGCTTCGCGGAGGGCGGCCCAGACGAGCGCAGCCTGTACATTATGCGCGTGGTGCAGATCGCTGTCATGTGCGTGCTGTCGCTCACGGTGGTCTTTGGCATCTTCTTCCTCGGCTGCAACCTGCTCATCAAGTCCGAGGGCATGATCAACTTCCTGGTGAAGGACCGGAGACCGTCTAAGGAGGTGGAGGCGGTGGTGGTGGGGCCCTACTGACCGGCCCTCTGGCCCGGGAGGCAGCAGCCCCCACGCCTCCCCACTTTGCCAGCCCCGCTGCGCCCCATCTCCATCTGAGACTGGGCAAAGCAAACCTGTCGGAGTCAATTAATTCTCTCGACTTCTGCCTTTCGGGATGAAGCGACCAGTTTCTCGCTCGCCCTCTGGAAGTCCCCGTGCTTGGCTGTAGGAGGAGGGAGCCTGACTTGGTACTCAGCAAGCAGCAGGTGGCAAAGAAAGGGTGATGGGGCGCAGAACTTTGGAAGCTGCCTTTTGTGGATGCCGGGAGACCGAAGGCGCGAAGGCCCTTCTCCACCCGCAGGTGGGCCAAGCGCTGGGGGCAGGTGGAGAGGGCGGGCAGGGATGCACCTAGGGGCACCCATCGCCTGGTGACCGGAAAAGTAACCCGTTTATACGCCATGCAACAGACCTAATGGGGACATACAAATACGTATCGGGATTCGCGCCCACTCCCTCCCACTCCCCTCAGCCTTGATGGGGGAGAGGCTACAAATATCTTTGATTGATTGTAACGTGCCGTTTTAAGGGATTTTGTGTTTGTTTGCTTGAATATAAGTATTTGATAAGTCCTTTTCTGTCCTAGTGACCTGTGTGCCTGCCTGGGGGTTAGAGTTTTGTCATGGTTGGGAGAAAGGGTGGGGGGAGAGGGGCGCCTGCGAATGTGAACGGGGTGAGTTGTTCTAGTGCATTTCCTCTGGGTCTTTTTGTGGGGCTAGCACTCCAGCTGGCTCCTGGACAAACCCAGAATAGAACTTGTAGCTTGTGACTGCACGGTTTACGCCACAAAAGTGCTCTTGACATCCGTGATACCATTTTGACTTTTTTTTCTCTTATTTAACATTTCCTTAATAAATGCAAGATTTAAGTGTTTTGTTCCTGGCCTCCTGGTGGTCATTCTGCACTCCCAGGCAGAAGGGAACTGGCGTCGATGTGGACTCCCTGGGCTGGGGAGTTCACCTGGAGAGCTGTGATTCAACTCCTGGATCCAGTGGAGAGGAGAGGTGGGGGCCAGATGGAGAGGCCAGGGGATGAGTGACACACAGCCAAGCCTCAGGCACAGGAGTCGACCTGGAGTCAGTGTCCTTTGTTTTCTCTTATAGTAAATATTTTATATTTCATTTAGTCTCAGCTCTCAGCTAAACCAGACGACAGGCAGGCCCCTGAGGGAAGATTACTCTTCAATGCTAGGCTCCAGCAAGAACACAGGGCTACACCGCTAATGAAAGGAAGAGAGGCCTGCTGGCCTTAGGGAGCAGATCTCTCCCCTGACCAGGGCCAGCAGGACAGTGTTGGGATGCTTTTCAAGGTACAATAAAAAGATAAAAGGTGAGAAAAAGTAGTTGCTAAAGTACATAATGATGCTCATACTCCCTGGAGTAAACCATTGTTACTAAAACATGGTATGTATTATTGTCTTTGCCATATTACCATGGTGGTTGGTGATAGGACCAGGTTAAGAGACCAGGCCTGTATTTGTTTAACTAAAAGTAATCTGCCCTAGGCCATGCAATGGTTCAGAGGAGTTAGCCATGGTCCTGAATGTCCTAGCTGAGTATTACTACTAAAACTTGGAAAGGTTATGCCCATGTGGAGATCCAGAGGCTTGCAAGCACATTTGGGGCTCAGAAATTCAACATCGTTCAAAACAGCAGCCTAGAAAATGGTGCTTGTGAAAATAACCAAAGGGAACATTTTGATGCCTACGGTAGGATCCTATATATTTCAGAACAATCCTATACATTTTTAAAATGAAAGGATACACTATGATGCTATAGTGATTAAATTTTGAAGACTTCACAAAAGCACCTCTAACTAAGACTGATTAAAATTAAATAGCAGGAAATCGTCTCATTTACTCAGAAAAAAATCACTACTGGTGGAAACACTGACTCAAAGGGTTAAGATCAAAAAGCTTGAGTACTCTTTAACATCCCATCCACTTTTAAGTGTCCATTTCTCTCAAAGTGAGTCTTGCCAGAATTACAACCTAGTCTATTTTTTGAGGAATTCTGATAAGTATCAGGCTTAAAAAAAAAAAAAAGATTTTGAAGTTTTGTTCCTGTTTTGTCAAGCAGGTAAGAATTTGTTTTTTGTTTGTTTGTTTGAGATTTTTTGCTTTGTTTTTGTTTTGGTATCCAGAGTATCTGGGGTGGGATTGGATCAACCAATAGCAGCAGGTAGGGTGAGTCTGTGAAGTCAATTTACTTCTGCTAGGAGGTGGGGCAGGAAATGGAAAATTCTTATTTCGTAGAGAGGGCTTATTTTGTAGAACATTTTTGTGGCACCAAGTTAATCTGCTGCCTCCATGGTTCAAAGGGAAAAAAAAAAGAATGATACGTTTACCCTGGGACGAACAGACATTTAAAATTTCATTCAGAGTTTTGTGGTTGCACTGAAAGACAGCTGCAGGCCCCTTCTTCCTGCAGAGTTATTAACCCACCAGTGAAGTTTGTGCTTTGGGATGGAAACAAATCAGCCACAGTTTGTAGAAATCTTGCTTTCTACTCTGCTGTGAGTGAGGTGCCTGCTTAATAGCCAATTTCAGATCAGGAGGGGCTTTAAAACTTACAGTTAATTGTAAATGGAGTGTATAAAACAGAAGTATGCATTTTAAACCAAAGTCCTGAAATTTGAGAAAGGAACCTTCCTAAAGTTGTTATTCCTCTTAATATTTCTTCATAGCTCTTTCTACTTTTCCATTTCCTTATCTTAACTATCCAGATTAGTTCTCTTACCTCTAGAAACTGATCATGAGAAAAACCCAAACCTGCAAATTTTAGTCCGTAGGTAGAAGAGAAATGTGAATACAGCTCTGTAATCTATGAACTATGCATCATAGGGAAATGCACACGGCCTGAAATGCACATAGCCCTGGGGACTATTTCCTGCCAACAATCCTCTCTAGCCCTTAGATCCATTTGTTACTTAGAGAGATGCCAAGTGCTTCTGGTTTTTATAGATGAGACGGTGTGTGCAAGAAGCTTTTTACACTCCCTATTCCTTGATGGCCATAAGGCAGCCACTTTCTCAGGCCCCATACCACTCCCTCTCTTACTCTGCCTTTGACTCTCTTTGTCTATCTTTTTAACAAATATATTGAATGAAACTTTTTAATCCTTCCCAGGATTTATGGAGTGTCAGTCCTTTTCCACAGACATGCTATAAGGAAAATAGGTTTTGAAACTCACTCACTGTGTTTCACCAAAGAAAGGAAATTAGGAATTGAGAGGGATAAATAATACAAACAGGCAGGTTTGACCATCCCAGGCTTACATTCATCATGTAGTCAATAATTAGTGGGAGGCCATGAGAGAGGGAGAGAGAAAGAAAGAGAAAGCTTCCTGTAAAAGCTTGCTTGATCTGGCATGGCCCAGAGGGAATTATCTGATATGTCCTGAAACCCTTCTAGAAATTCAGCATACACAGAGAGAGGTTTTTGTGAGTTGCAGCTAGTGGATTAGCAGGATCCCAGGATGGGCACACAGCCACTGACGTCTCTAAGCCTTATTGGGTGGCCTTCATATAACTGAATTAGCTAGTCATTTTTCTTAAGATTGTTGCTATGAATCTCCCCACTCTCTGAAAATGTAGCAAGTACTTGAGTGTTAGGCACATAGAGAGAGGTCAAAGCAGAGGTCACACCACTCTGTCATGTCTAATATCACACTCTCCTGATAGATGGTCCCTACCTTCTGGTTCCCACATCACGCTGGCTTCTCACTGGATCCCAAGTCAGTCCTTTTATTATGTCTTCCTATGCCAACTCTGAGTGAGCCCAGGAAAGGCACATTGGTCCAAGATACTTGAAATTTTGGGTTGACCCCTAAGCAGCTGGTTGATCCTATGACTAAACTAAGGAAGTTGGATCCTAAAAGGATATTCTAATTCTAGGATTCTAGGAATTAATTTAATATTTTCTTGTCCCTTAAGATATTTCATCAATCTTTTCATTATATATCTTAAAAATATTTTTATCTTCCCAGTCTTGGTCTTCCTTATAGAATATTTTCCTCACAAAAGTCAAGTGCGACTCAACTTCAGATATGTTATTCACAAAAATCGGAACAAAATTTTAGACTCCGAGCCAGGCCTCAGTAGAGAGCAGTTTCAAACCTTATAGATCACTCACCATCTAGCCTGTGCCTTAAATATTCCAGTTCTCCGTATCCTCATTAGATAAAGTGATGAGAGCAAAACCCAGGAGTAAGTGATTCTGCTAGGTACACATTCAAATTACTATGTGCATTTATTTATTTATTTATTTATTTATTTATTTATTTATTTATTTATTTATTTATTTATTTATTTATTTATTTATTTATTTATTTATTTATTTATTTATTTATTTATTTATTTATTTATTTATTTATTTATTTATTTATTTATTTATTTATTTATTTATTTATTTATTTATTTATTTATTTATTTATTTATTTATTTATTTATTTATTCATTTATTTATTGTATATAGAAACTATCCTGGTATGTGACGGCTGACTAACAGCCAATGTTTCTCCCCCAAAGCATTTATCCCTTTGAGCTTCTGCAACAGCACACAGCAGCTGTTCCACACGCAGTTTAGAGCCTTCCTTAGCCCTGGCATATTATACTTGTCACTTTAGGGACAATGCCAGAAAAGGATTCCAGGGTTCAGTTTGTTCTGTGAGACTCAAACCTAGTTTGAAAGCCTGTTGAAGTAGCAAGTCTGAAGCAATCCTCCAAACAGGAATCAATAAATCTTTTCTCCACCTGCCAAACCCCATTTAGACATGTGCACAATAGCTCCAATGGGATATGTTTTAAAGTCAGCTCCTGCCGTCTTAATTGTTTCCTCATGTCGGAATTTAAAGGCTCAATGGTTATTTCCACAGCCAGTATCACTTTGTCCTCCTTTCCAGGTTTTTGTATTAATTTAAATGCTTAAAAATTGGAAAGTCCAGAATTAATTTTATACCCTCAGCTGTAATTTTTAAATTCTTGGAAGTCTATCTAGGAAAAGTAAAGTATATAATATCAGTCATTCATCATTTATGGTGATTATAATTAAAGTTGCCTAAATTTACATTTATTTTATTCATTTCATTATTTTTATTATATTTGAGAAAATCAAAATACTTCAGCGGGAGCATCTGCAAGAATTGTCATAAAGATAATTCGATGCATTTTTAAATACTCTTCAGTCGCTTTGCAAACCCTGGCTTGTTTCTAACCTAAATAACAATACATACTAAATGAGAATTAACAAGGGTTATTTTCATTTATTTGACTATGTACATTTAGAAGGATAATGGGTAGTTTACTTTCCTAAATATGCTCAAGGACTTGCCTGCTCAAATATTTTGAGTGAGTAAATGCAGGCATAGTGATCGATGGAAAAAAGGTCATCTGTCATAGTGCTAGAACAAAACTCTGCCCTACCCCCACCTCCCATTTTAAACTGGTTTCCTTTAGATAGTAAGATTTTATGAACTCGTACCTCAAATAGTCACATAGTATTATTAAGCACCCATATGTACATTGTATATCACTACTTATTACTGGAAAAAATAAGACAGTCTTCATCCATGTGAACCATCAAACAAAGGCACGCACACACACACAAGGGCAGGCATGTGATCTATCCACAAGAGTCAGATGATAAATTGTTCCCCTTTACTATTTCTGCAATGCATAGTAATGTAAATATATAAACGTAATTATGCTACATGTCACATAATTTGTTACAGAGAGAAAAGGATAGCTTTTCTCATTAACGTATTTTTTTCATGTTTGATTTCTACTCTCACCAATGCCCTTCTCACTTGCACTCGTTCCCTCACCCACATCTAAAGATATACTGCCCTGAGAGAGTCATTGATTTTTATCAGACCAAGACTACAGATGTCTGATTGCTTTGGGAAAAGAATCCCTCTGGGATCCAGAGTGTTCTCTTTTGCTTTATTTATTTTCCTATAAATTGAGCAGGATTGTGTAGTTCATATTTTAAGTAGTATTGATTAAGTCAGGTGTATGCACACATATTCACATACTCAGTGTTTCCCATACTGTATACGCATGAAACATGTTTATAGTCCTACTAACAGTCAGCATACACAAGTACACATTTCCCAATTCTTTGTTTTACATTATTTGTTTGCAGCAAAACAACACATGGAAAATGCTGCAGGTAAATCATCTCCAACTGTTCAGTAAATAAAATTTATATGAAGTTCCTGGAATCTTACAATACATCTATATCTTGAGATATATGCTTCAATCTTCATCTAAGAACCAAGAAGAAAAAAGAAGCTAAAAGCCTAAGAGACACAAGAGTCAAAGATAATTTATTATACATGCCTGAAAATCTTTAAAAGCTAAGCTAAGAGAAATGAGAGGACCATAAATTTAAAGGAGGTCAATGAAAACAAAAAGACTCTATCAACTAAATTCTCGTGAAATGTACAGGCAGATTCTGAATTCTCAGAATGGTGGTTAGGAAATTGTACATGGAGAGGACTTAATAAAAGGATCAAAGACCGCTGAGTGGAAAGGCTAGGCATTTTGAGAAAAATGTGAGAGAGAGTTAATTCCTTCTCCATTTCTCTTTTCTTTTCTGTGGGATTTTGGACTAATTGTAAACATCCTGTTAGCTGGCATAATTTTCTCATATCCAAAGGACAAAGAAACCTTGCCAGGCTATCTTATCTTTATCATCAATAAATATTTATTATTTAGTATCCATTATAGTCATGACTCTGCACAAGGTAGGTACTAACTTAGACTTTGGAAGTTGAATGCAAAGTATTATGTGTTTTTTTTTTTTTTTCTCCTCCCAGAGGGCATGTACACTCACTGGAAAGAGACATGGGGGTGGGGGTGGTGAAGGGAGAGAGTGAGAAAAGGCCCCTTCTAGAACATGGTCATGCCACAGTCCTTTCCCTTCTATCTCTACCTCATTTCAGGATTTTGGGCACGCACGTCCACGCACCAGGTGCGTTTTTCAAGCTACCTGGTTTGGAACTCATGCCATGCAGGTGGCTATGTGGAATCTAGTCACCTTAACCACCAGACCATGGGCTGGCCAAGTAGCAGGGAATATAACTGAGAGTGCTTTGATTCCATCCAGTCTGCTGTTTGACTCATTTGCAGTTGTTTTATAGATCCAGGTATATGAGCCACACATACGCATAGCTTCTTCCTTTATAAATGAAGTACTTTTCTCATAAATAATATGGAGTATGAACTACTCTAACAGTTTAATTTGACTTTTCTCCACATCTTCAAGTATACACAGTTTGTTCTACTTTGTCTATTCAAACTCAAGATGAACTTGAACATGGAAGGCCTGAAGAAAATATTCCAAAATAATTCCTTGAGATTACATATATTTTTCTACAAGTTTGCCTCAGAAATAAGTATCTCATTTACTTCTCCCATGGTAAATTTTCCAGTGATTGAATGATTAACAAAAATGATAAAGTGTAAAATATACTCCCCTACATTCCATACATGAACTTTCTAAGAAAATGATATGGCCTTATTTTAAGTAATAAAAAATCCCCTAAAATAATCAAATGTTCAAACTAGAATGAACTGCATTAATTAATACTCCAAATTGTGATCAGCATAAAATTAGTTCAAGCTAATTTTATAAAGAAAACTGAATGTACTGACTTACATGACTTGTAAGTTCAAGAAGACAGGTGCATCAAACATGCTAGAAGCTATATCTGCTGTCATCCAGACTCTCCATTGCTCAAAAAATCTCTTTTTATTTGAGAAAAGAAAAAAAAAATGCTGATTCCCCAAGGCACAAACTTACATTTTACCACCTTAATAATTCCAACAGAAAGAGGTTGTCTTTTCCTGGAAAGAGTTCTGGTTATGTGTCAATTGCTGAACAAACCTCTGTCATGGGAGATAGGTGTAGGAAAAGGAGTGTACTCAATTGATGATCACTGTTCTGTTTGTTTGTTTGTTTTAGAAGTTTTTGCTATAGGGCGTGTGCACTCACCAGAAAGACAGAGAGAGGCAGAGAGACAGAAAGCGAGACATCACCCCGCAGGGGGCATGACCACACAGAAATCCCTTCTCTTCCACTCTCCTCTTGGGATCTTGGGCACGCACACACACGCACCTGGCGTGAGTTTAAGCCACTGGGTCCAGGACTTGAACTGTGGTCTAGTACATGGGAGTCCAGCAACATAGCCATTACGCCAACTGCTGGTCCCAGTGATCACTGTTACCCTTACAACAAAAGGGGAAAGAATAAGGGGAAGTAGAGTCATTTCTAGTCAAATCACGAGGCCATGAGTCCTTTCAGGAGAAGGGATTTTGCTATCAGAAGAAACAAGAGGCCTACAATTGTCACCCAGTTCAATGAAATCAAAACCTAGAAAAATTATGCCATTTCCTTAGTTTCTGGCAACTATTCAGTGGTAGAGCTTGTACTAGAACCAATATCTCTTGACTCTTACTATAGTATTCCCTTTAAAGCTATTTACTCTTTCAGAAAGATTGAGGAGGGCAAGCTTTTTATAATTTCTTAAAGGGTTCTCTGTGTTGAGCTAATAAAGCTCAAAGTACTCTGGACAATTGCCTAGAATTGTGAGCAGACATTGCTACCACTTTGTACCTGATAATATGAATTTGAAACAGTCTCTATTCATGAGGATAAACTAATTTGTCCTCCCAAGACCTAGCTAAGCATAAAAATGTCTCTAATAGAAGATGATTTTATAGTTAAAAATCTTAATATGGTAAATTAATAGACAAAATTAAACAGACTCATTTGCTGAAAGATTTGTGAACATCATGACTCTCCATGAGAGTAATAAAATAACATTACCCAAGTTGATTTGACAGACTCATTTTGGTGAAGTCTCTGTAGTGATCCATCTTGTTTGGAAATGCTGCCCAGTAACACACAAAATATTTTTATTACCTTTTTTGAATCCTCTCTAGTTTTGTTTTTGTTTTAGTTTAGTTTTGTTTTGTTTTGTTTTTCTCAACTGTCCTTCATCAAAACTCATCCTGATAAATCAGAGTTGTCTTAGCTTTCTTATCCACATCAAAATTGAACTATCATTGTTCATTTGTTGGGGTTTCCAGCTGCTTTGCCTGTTCTGCACATCTGACTAAGGAAATTGCCTCACTAACTGCAAGGAGCTGCTTTGCAGGCATCTTCTCCTATTCTGCAACTTTCACCAGGGGGCTTCTTGATTCTTATTCAGAAGTGTTGGGGAGGACAGGGAGACTTGATGGTGTGGTTGACAGAAGAAAATTGTCAACCATAAAGACTGGTGTTTAGGAGCTTGTTTCTCATAGGGCTTATCACAACAGGTAAGCTCATCTCCTCTTCAGACTTCCAGCTGTGAGAGTCTGAGTGAGGGCTAGAAGCACAATGTTCTCAGTGGAGGGTCTCTGCATTTGCCACATACATACATAATAGCCTGCAAGGCACACTTGTACAAATAGAAGAGAACGCTCTTTTTTAGACAATGTATCCTCTTTTTCTTGGCATGATGGCTCTTCCACATTTTGACGATTTCTTTTTTCAGGAAATGGTAGGTTTAAAATGACAACTTTTAATAGATAATAATGTAAGTCATTCTTTAGATGTGTGATTTACTTTGTGGTTAATCCTTGACTGATTGCTTTATGCCCAACAGCTTAATTATACACCTTTTGCTCAGTGACAGTTTTTTATACTACTTTATATCAATTTATAATACCCTGAGTCAGTATTTGGTGTCTAGTCTTAATATTTGACTACTGAGGCAAAATTCATTACCCAGTGGTTTATAAAACCTTGGTCAATGACATAGTAAATCATGTGCTATTCTGGTCTATTTGAAAAGGTTTCCAAGACTATTTGGATTTTCTTTTTAAAAACTTAAATATCTAAGTTTTTTTTCTCAATGAATAATAAAGAGTTTTGTTAATTTTTTAAAAATTTCAAGTCTCTAATAGTTAAAATGTTTTTAAGTAGAAACTTTTAAGTATACTAAATTGGTGAACTCTGGAAAATAGCAGATGTTTCACGTAGACAATAGCAAGAACCAAATTATAATACTAAAAATTTGGGGCTCACACAGTGGCATAACAGTAAAATGAGATACTCCTCAAGGCAATTCCACTTAGGAAGGTTGCAAGTCATGTCTACAGATCCCAGAGTATGTGGGGACATACCTGCCTATCATCTGGACTGGCTGAAGGTACAGGTTGGGCTGTGGCATAGGACCTTCTTGGAGTGCTTTTTCTGTCTCAGTTTTTACTCATTCATGGAATAAATAAATAAATTTTTGTAAATTCTGCCTCAGATAAGGGGCTAATAACCAGAGTACACAGGGAACTCAAGTTGCTTATCCCCCCAAAATGATTAAATCAGTTAAAAGATGGGGAAATGAGCTGAACAAGTAATTCTTTAAGGAAGACATATGAACAGCCCAAAAGCATATGAAAAAATGCTCAACATCCTTCATCATAAGAGAGATGCAGATCAAAACCACAATGAGATATCATCTAACCCTAGTCAGACTAGTGGAAATTAAAAATACAGAAGATGGTAAGTGTTCGTGGGACTGTGGTGAAAGGGGACCTCTTCTACATTGTTGGTGGGAATGTAAATTGGTCCAGCCACTGTGGAGAACAATATGGAGGCTCCTCAAAGACCTACAAATAAAACTATCATATCATCCAGCAATTCCATTCCTGGGTATCTGCCCAAAGGACAGGAGAATGCTCAGTTGGAAAAGTGCTTGCAGATCTCTGTTTAATGCAGCATTATTCACAATTGCTAAGACATTGAACCAACCCAAATGTCCACGAAGAGATGAATGGATTGAAAAAGTGTGGTACATAGACTCCATGAAATACTGTTCAGCCATAAAAAACAACAAGATTGTGGAATCTGATAGAGAGTGGACAAATATGGAAGATGTATTGCAGAGTAAAGCAAGCCAGGCTTGTAACATATACCAACTCTCTGCACTCTATGGTAGAGAGTGAAAGGATGGAGGACATAAAAGCATTGAAAATAGCTATGAACACTGGAGACAGTGTGGGAGGGGGAGAGAGAGGGAGAAAGGAGAGCGTAGAGAGGGAAATCAAGGAGAAAAAGAGAGGTGAGACATTTGTGGAACACAGAAATGGTTTATTACCTGTTGATGATAACATGTATAGCATCTTCTACTGGACTGAAGTACATTTCACATTGGGTAAATTCACTTTGAAAGCTAAGTGTGTATAGTGATTGAATGTATAAAATAAATTAAAATAAAATACTAAAAAAAAATTGGACATTACCCTATATCTTAAAGGCAAATTTGCTGAAGGATTCCTTAGTTTTTTTCAAAAATAAACATCTACTTCCAAATTAAAGTAAATCTGCACCTTTATATGAAATTATATATCTCAAATATTATAATAGTGATTAAATTTTACTGAATTATTTGCATTTGATAAATGCATTTTAATATTGTAACATCATACTTCCATTTTATAAAGGAAACAATGATTTCCTCGCCTACTGAGAGAAAGAAAAACTATACAAAAGATGAACCTTGGCTATTTGATGTTGGGTTTCATTTCATGCTTAATGTGCTGTGTAGAGAAAGAAAGAAAATGTGAATAGTGTTCCATGATTCAATGATATTTTAAGATAAAACATTTTCAATTTATGATTCTACGAATTCAGAAAGAGTGCTTAGACACTGAAAAGAGAGCAATGAAGCAGTTTATGACCAGCAAGAGTACTGCCTTCTTAGACTTTGTGTTACCTGGCATGTAGCAGCCACTTAATAAAGGTTGAGTTAAGTTATGAACCTTTTTTTTAGAAGACAAGGTTTTGCTGTCACAATCTTCCTGCCTCAGCCTTCTAGCTGGATGATAGGTGTGTGCCACCATGTCTTTTTTTTTAGATAAAGTCTTGCCATGTTGCTCATACTAACCTCAAGCTTACAATCCTCCTCTTCAACTGCCAAAGGTGCTGGAATTACAGGCTGCAGCCACCCTGCCAGGCCTCTAGGTTGTACCAGGAATTAAACTCAGGTCTCCCATGTGGTCCCAGCCTGAGGAGCTTAATAGCATGCCACTGAGACTGGGCCAACAAATTTTAATACTCCTGTTTCATAAAATTGTAGACCACTGTAAAAGCTCATCTGACCTTTTGCTATCCTATTTTTTTTTTTTTTTTTGGAGAGGTTTTTCACTATAGGGCACGTGCGCTCGCCAGACAGACAGAGAGAGACAGAGAGATAGAAAGCGAGAAATCACCCCCCAGGGGGGATGGTCACGCCGCAATCCCTTCTCCTCCATTCTCCTCTCTGGATCTTGGGCACGCACGCACACGCGCCCGGCGTGAGTTTTAAGCCACCGGGTCCGGGACGCGAACCGCGGTGGTATACGTGGGAGTCCAGCGACATAGCCATTACGCTAACTCCTGGTTCCCTATCCTATTTTCAACTAAAAAGTGAATGCAGAGTTATTTTAAAAGAATTTTACTCTGGGCTGATTCTAAAGCACTGAATCACAATATTATATGGTCCTATTTCACATATTCCCTTCTCACTATTGTCCTCCAATGAGATTGGATTGTTGACATGATTGATTTTCAAATTCGGTTCATGGAAATTTGGTTGACATCAAATGAATTTTGTAGATTATTGTCATCATTATTCATTTATGAGTGATTAGTAATAACTGCTAGTATTAATCATACTTGATACATTACATATGTTGTTCCAAAGTCCTTACAACTCTAGAAGTTAGTATTACCCCACTCCCATAGAGAGAAAATGGAGTGACTGAGGGGCTAGACACTTTCCAAGGTCACTGCAATGTAATGTTATTGTGCTAAGATGTAAATTTAGGTCTGAGAGCATCACAAACCAAGTGTTTTTTCCACTCTTCCACCCTGCTAATTCATCTGGCGAAGGCATAGCAGTAAAGAAAGTTTCTGTTTTCTCACACACATGGAGCTTTGTCATTAACAACTTGGATCCACCCCTACAGCTTTGAGTAATGATTTCACAGAGAGGAGATGCAAAGCAATTTATCATTTTGGTAGATCTAGAGTTTGCCTATAGCAGATGGCTCCAGGAGGTGGGAATGTGGATTTCAAAGAGGCAATTCAAAATGAGCCTCAACTTGTCCAATTATACAACCCCTTACTTGGAAATGTATGGAAATGTAAAAATACATATTTTGTCTTTCAAGTCATAATTTCAAGATCTCTAGTATTCACTTACATCATGTTGCACAAACTACTTTCCATCAAACTCTGCCTGCAATATAATCCTGACTAAGATATATTACAGTATTCTAAATATTTGTCCTTATTGAAAGACAGAGACAGAGAGATAGAAAGTGAGAAATTACCCCCCAGGGGGGATGGTCATGCCACAATCGCTTCTCCTCCAGCCTCCTCTCGGGATCTTGGGCACGCAAGCACACGCACCTGGCGTGAGTTTAAGCCACTGGGTCCAGGACTCGAACTGTGGTCAACTACATGGGAGTTCAGCGACATAGCCATTACGCTAACTGCTGATCCCCTTATTTGCATAATATTGACAATTTACTTTAAATTAAAATAAGTTTTGTAGACTAGACTTTATGATAAAGTTATAATAATTTACTTATTGAGCACGTCTTTTATATTTGCCCTTTTCTAAGTACTTTCCAAGTGTTGGGTGACACAGTCTTCACTACGATCTTATGATGTACTTTCATTCTCCTTGATAAGAAAATTGATATGCAGAGGGATGATATGTTAATTGACCAAATATGGATACCAAATGACTCTAAAAGATTTGTGTAGTGGTCTGATTTTAATAAAATAAAATTAAATCCAGAAAAATGTAAGGCTCCTGTATTTGAGTCTAGAACCACTGCACAAATAAAGAGTGGGGAACATGTGGCTTCTCCACACTTAATATCTACTAAAGATGTAGAGATTTCATTCCAGAAGAGGCTGTAGACAAGTAAAAAGAATATTGAGCTTGCTGAAATACTGAACTTAATCAGCTTTCATGGAAACACAGATTCTGAGAAGGGTGAGGCAAGGGTTCAGCTCTCCTTTGGTTTTTGTTGTTGTTGTCATTAGTCCAATCTTAGAATGGGATATGGTCTAAATGTAATTTATTTATTTATTTATTCATTCATTCATTTATTTATTCTATTAATGAGAGAGATATTTATTTGTTCATTCCATGAATAAGAGAGACACGTATCACCCAGTAGGATCTTCAGGCAATGATTCACTCCCACCTGCCACCAGCCGTGGATCATGGGCATGTGTACACTCAGCATTCTTGGAAGGTCTCTGGACATGAACTTGAAATCCTCTCATAAGGGTCAGACCTAAGAGTGCCATGTTTTACTATTGTGCCACCATCTGTCCCCCTAAGGCTATATTTTTAAAAAATTGTAAACAAACTCGCATAAACTCTAAAGAAAGCAACCACACTGGTAAAGGTTCTAACACTGTGTTGAATGAAAAATGGTCAAAGAGCTAGCAGCATTTACTGTTGAGGAGACAATAAGATAGCTGTCCTCTGATATCTGAAGAACTACCACAAACAGGGAGGATTATGTTCGTTAAACATATACTCAAGTACTAAAACTGGAAACAGTAAGAAAAGGATAGTACACATGAGAGAATTTAAGTCTTAAGCAAGCTCTTTCTAAAAGAGTTGTGCAAATGTGAAGTGACCTGTCTTAGGAGAGAATAAATTTTGTTACTGGATGACCATGCAGCAGAGATATTACAAAGGAGATTCAAGAATTAGATGGATGGTCACACTAGATCTTTGGTGATTTTTTTTCAATTTGCTAGAGGACACTCATGATTGCTAGAGAGACAGAGAGAAAGTGAGAAAGCACTCCTCCACCCCCACCATGATTAACAGCTATGCAACAATTCCTTCTCCTTCACTTCTCCCTCCTTTCAGTATTTAGGACATGCATCCACATACTCTGGCATGTTTTTTAAGCCACTAATTCCAGGACTCTAATCACATGGTAAGCCAGTGTGGGATTCAGCAGCCTTAACCACCAAACCACTAGCTGGCTCTAGGTGCATTTCAATCTCATGATTTTATTATTTTAGACTCTTTTTTTTTTTTTTTGGAGAGGTTTTCGCTATAGGGTGCGTGTGCTCGCCAGACAGACAGAGAGAGACATAGAGACAGAAAGCGAGAAATCACCCCCCTGGGGGGGTGGTCATGTCACAATGCCTTCTCCTCCATTCTCCTCTCAGGATCTTGGGCATGCACGCACACGCGCCCGGTGTGAGTTTTAAGGCACCGGGTCCAGGATGAGAACAGGGGTCGACTACGTGGGAGTCCAGAGACAGCCATTACGCTAACTGCTCGTTCCCATTATTTTAGACTTATGTTGGACAATAAAGCATGGGCACCCACCAGAGATCTCTGCTGTCTGGCCTCAGCCAGCAGCAATTTGCTAGAAACTTTGGGAAAAGCCTGCCCAATTTACAGGAGTTGGGCAGTTATGGAAGTAGCAAGACCTGCAGTACAAATAAGAAAGCTCGGTTTTCCCTTTTCACTCATATGCCTACCTTTTCTCACAACTCCTCCACTGTGCTAAAATAATCTTTTATTACATCTTTGCCATAAATATCATAGGTTTCTGATTTCACTTCTAAATGAACCACTCCTAATTGGCTTGTTCACAAATTACACTCAAAATGACTTTGAAATCATTTAACTGAGGCAGGTACAGACATAGCCTCTCGGCTTTACCCAAGTTCAAAGGCTAGTCCCTATATTAAGCTCCCTTCCTCTAAAAGAAAATTAAACTGGCTCAGGGGCATCCATTTATCGAAAACAAAAGGATCCCTGAGGTACAGACTCTCATGGATTTAACAAGATTTTGTTTCCTCACTACGTGGGTAAGAGGTGTTAATGGATAAATCATTCTTCCTAATGTGGCATTAGATGTAGTCTCTACACACTAAATAATCAAATATAAGAAACATTTCATTGTTTCTAGGAAAGAAAACGTAATGGCTTTATGTCTCAAGGCTTAAGTACAAACACAGAATTAAGTTCATAATTACAACATTGTGCTTCAGAACCTCTACAGAACTGCAGAACATAGACCTTGATCTAAAGGATATGAGTTTTTGGTAGTGTGTGCCCAAAATACCCTTCCACAATACTGTGTTGTTTACAAAGTCATTTTTCCTAAGGGAAAATACAAAGTAGTATTTCTCTTTTCCAACAACAGTAATGTTTCAGGCTAGACTTCTTTACAGATAGTAGAGGCATTCTTAGTGGACACATACATGTGGAAACATGAAGACCACCTTTCTGAACACTGAATGATTCTGTTTATCAAATCGGGAAGAGAAGAAATAATAAGCTTCACTGAGCAGGAGACAACTCATTCATCCTAAATCAAAATAAGTTCCATAGAAATTGTACCATTTTGCTGCTTATTTCCAATCTCTGGTTTCAGAGCTTTATATATGGGTCTTGTGTTAAGTAGATATCTAGTTTTTGCAAAGTTTATAATACTCTCCACACATCGCCTGCTGTTTATAATCACATGTTTCAATGAAGGTAATGCATACATTTTCATTGCTTAAATGTCTTGTTAAATATACATTTTATATTTTGTAATAAAAAGAATAAAATCAGAGAGTCGTAAGACCTGAGTAATCTATTTCTAGGTGACACTGCCCTTACACATACACATATCTATTATCAAAAATGTCCTGACCTAGTTTTGCAACATTATGTGACCTCATAGTCCTGTATTCCAAAGTCACTGTAATAGGCATTGTCATTTTTGGTAGCTTGCTTAAATACTCCTTGTTGTAATATAATTTCATGTCCTGTCCTCAAAGTGGCCTTTATTTTGAAATTCTGCCAAGAACACCATCATTCCGAGTGCTAGAGTTTGATTAAACATAGTCCTAAAGAATGTCTTTCAAAGGATATATCTCACCCAGTTTCCATTTATAAAACATAAAGCAGCAAATCTTTGAAGTGACAATGAATCATCTTCAAACTTAGACTTAAAAATAAGATGATATGGCCTTAAAATCTGATCAGAGAAAGAAATCCTTCCTAGAAGGAATCTTGGGGTTTATCCATGTCATATATTCCCTAGTCATGTGGAGGCACAGTGTTGACAGGGAACATTTTAGACATGTTGCTAACACAAATGATTAGTGCTCACAATTTTTTCACTTTTGCTTGATCATCAGCACTGAAGTCTCAACCTAAAAATATATCTTTCCTATTTCTAAGTCAATTCTGACCAAAGTAGAGAGTTGAATAGTAGCTTCCAAGATGCCATCTGGTGGACTCCAAATGATCTTGTAACAGTATCGGATGTTCTCTAGGTGATACCTGAACAACCTGTTGTGCAGAGAATCAGAGACTTCCCCCTGATGTTCACTTGTTTGTCTCGTCTATCCATATGTCCTGGTTTCTGCCACAGAACTGGACCAAGTTTGATTTATTGCCAGCACTTCTCTTGATCAGGAAACTGGAGTTTTGTTAGGATATATCACTAACTGTTGCTGGGGGCAATCTAGCATTACGATATCACCACCTCCCTTCATAGAATATAATACCGCTTTGGAACTAGTACTATCTTTTCAATGATCTTTTCAACAATTACAGCACATTCTCTGAAGTACTAATGGTAGCCAGGATTATGTTCAAGTTAAGCTAGCCATACTTCCATGGACCCAGACATTGGATGGCCACTAATTCTCCTCATCTGGAGCCAAAATTATACTTGCAGTAGCTCCCCAGCTCTGCCCAGAAGTTCTCCATTTCTTTCTCACTCTCCTTATCTGCTAGAAGACCCTAGCATGCTTTCAAGCTTATGTTTCTTATGCTATGGCATGCTGACTAATAAGATTTTTTTTCTTTCAGAAAAGGGATAAATTTGGAGGAATATAGATATTCTACAAGATTACTAAGCTGACTCTCATTTGGGTATTGGTGGGAGCCTGGGAGCTACATCTAATCAGTCAACCATATATTTCTCCTGCTTCCTGCAAATCTAGTAACATCTTCCCAGGCAACTAACAAAATGTTCAGAAAGAGGCTGCATGTTCAATTATAGAATCAAAAAGATGACTTAAATTATTTTGGCCATGAAATTGAGAAACACTGATTATGGCTACTCTTTAATGCACACTTGGATTTTGAGTGGGACAGCTAATTAAACCTTTGAAGACTTACTAAGATATCATTTACATTGTTCTTCACTGTGCAATACTCCTACAACACTGCATGGCAATGTTAAGTTGTTTTTAAATTATTTATTATTCTTTACTCACTATTTCACTCATCTTTCCCATTACCAGGGTTAAATCGAGCAGATTTTATGTAAAAGACTATCCTACAGGGTGAGGCTATAAGATATTTTTAGAGGAACAATTTTATTTTGGATATGTAAGGGCAAAAAGAGAATCTTTTGTGTAGAAATAATTCATTAAATCTTATATGAGGCAGGTGAGTGACTCATAAGATTTCTGCAAAATATTTCCAGGATTCTATGAAAATATACAACTAATGTTTATGTCCCAAAATATGGTTTCATGGGATAATATCTCTACTTAGCCTAATTATGAGCCAAAACCATAGAGGATGCTCCATCACTTTCATATTTATAAGCAAATCTGCCAACTTCTATTTTTCCATTGCAAGACAAGTCTTTTGAAAAGTGACAAATTTTAAATCCCTTTGGGAAACGAAGCTATGTAGTGTGGCTCAGCAAGTCTAATTTAGATTCCATTTCTTTTGATTCTAGAGAATGGGAAAGGTGAGTGTGAAATGACTTTGGTTCCTGACACCAGTTGCACAGATTTATTTCAGTGATTGATTAAAAGATCACATGGTTTTGCTAAGCATTGCAATGCTGCATCAGTCTTCCAGAGAGCTGAAACTGCCATTGATTTTGCCCTGCTGTCTTAGGAAGAGAATTCTAAAAGACTGCACCGAGCCATTAAAGGCTTAAGCAGAGTTAATAGTGGCTTCAATTGCCACAAAATCAAGGTATGAGAAGAAGTCCAATAAAAACATTTAACAATATTTTTAAAAAGACCTCATCTATTTTATTTGGCCAATTAAATTTAATTGCATAAAATATGAATGATTGCTGCATTCAATTACAGAAGAGATGTTTACCTGAGAAGCAATCTTCAAAAAATAAGTTGAGATTTATTTTACCTACTCTTTTATGTGCATGGGGGAAATATCAGCTATTATTATTATTATTTTAGTTTTAATTACAGAGGAATTACATGCTGCTGTTTAAAAGAAATTTAATGTAACTAAAAAGCTTCTTAAAAAATGAAAATCCCTATCTACTACCTAAAAATCTCTCTAGGGGGTGTGTAACAGTAAGAGTTTGGGATTTGGAGAAAGTGAAATGAGAAAGATTTGGGTGTTGGCAGAAACAAATTTCACTCAACAAACTCAAATATGCAAAAAAAAAAAAAAGTAATTTAACTTTTCTACAGTGACAGCTTATAGTAAGAGTTCTCATACTATTGGATCAGTTCTCCTTCCAGTCACGTGCCACTTCTTTCTTCAGATTTGGGCCCATGATTGGGAGCTCACAAAGCACTGAGACTTCAGGAGGAGCAGTGGTCTTTTGTTCTTGTCCCTTATCTTTCCAGTGTGGCATCTACTGAGATGACTCATCAAATGTGGTCTGGGTTATTGATTCATATGGGTCCCTCCCTGTAGAGCCTTTATAAGTCAAGTGACTTCCTTTATTAAGTGCATGCCATCTTTGGACTCATGAAAAGTATTATGATCTTGTCTTGGAGGTACAAGAATCCTTCCAACATTCCTACGCCCTCCTAGAAGTTTTGGCTGTGAATCTGACTTAGATCCTTCAGCCTACACATACTATACAGTATTCAAAACCACCTGTAATTGGTCACTGCCCCATAATGGGCTTAGTCTGGCTTTGTTGCAGGATGGCCAAAGATGGGATTCTGAGTCTTTCTCACTAACCCAAGTCTATCACATTCTTACTGTTTATCCTTTCTCTTTTTTTTCTCCTCAGTAGGGGAAGTGGGCTGAGTGGCACCTTCTAACTTCGTATCTCCTTCCAGACCTCTTCTCCATTTCCTGAATTATCTCCATTTCTTCCTGCATGTTAAACTTCTGAAATTCAAAACTCTAAGAATTGGCTATTTTTCTTCTCTCTGCTGTGTCATCCCTTTTCAAGGCAGAAAGGAAAAGAGATCAGTTGATTAAAGGCAGAGTTAATGCATATAAGAAAATACAATAAAGGATACATGATTGGTGAGTTGAAACGTGTATGAAAGTCAAAGACATGAATATCAGTTATGAATTAGATAGTATAAAATATTTCAAAGAACATACACACTCTACCTCTGCTATATAAACAGTAGGTGTTTTGTTTCTTTATTTCACACACAAAACAATCATGTTCTATGTATAGACGGAATTCTGCAACTTACTTTTATTTCCTTTAAATAATATATTATGTGCATTATTCAAGTGTAATTCATAAAAATCAATCCCAAACTTAAAAGCAGCTGCCTAAAATGAGGTATCCATGACTGAAATCAAGCCAGTATACAACAGTATTCTGGGTCAATTGTTTATAATCCATGACCATTCTGATTAAGCCATTCCATTTCCTGAGCACCAGTTTTGCGTGCTTGTTTGTTATTGTTGATTATCGTCACTTTCACATCTGGATGTACCTTAACTCATTAACCATACGGACGCTCAGATTATTTCTAATATTTTGCTATCTAAACAATGCTGCACTGAACGTCTTTATACATATTTCTATGTGCATCTCCACAAGTGTTTTTACAGTACAAATATCTAAAAATAGAGAATACAGATTTAAATTCTTCTAAAGTTTTTACCAGGTACACACCTACCATAGGCAGGAGTGTCCCCTTTTCTTATTAACTTTGTTATCACTACATGTTGTAATTTTAAAAATATTTGCATGATTCTTTCTTTTATTATATGCTAATTTTATTTCTTTCATTATCTTATCACTATATTTCTAATAACACTTGCATTTTTCTTCTTCTTCATTACTCAGGCATACAAGCAGTTTGTCAATTTTATTAGGGCTTTGAAATAAGCTATTCTTATTCTTATTTATGATGTATACATTTGTAATTGCTGATTTTTTTCACTTCTGCTTTTTTAACATTATTGTTATAGTTTATTTTTAGCTTGTTTCAGAAAATAGTCTTGAATTAAATACTTCGTAAAGTTTATCCTCTAAGGTTTTTCCTCTTTGTAATACATGTATTTACAACATTAAAATGAAGATTTGTATTTTACAAAGTATACAAAGTAAAGGAAAATCACCGTCTAGGAAAAGATGTTTCCAATCTGTACATAAAAGTTGAGTATTCAAAACACCTAAAGATTTTATAAGGTAAATAACATGACCTTACATAGTTAAAGTCTATGAATAGAAAATTTACGTAAGAGGAAGAAAAAAGAAACAATAAGGACAAAAGAGAGTTGCTCAATATAGCACAGTAAATAGGGAAATGCAAATTAGGACAACAAAGCAATGTATACCCATCATATTGGTAATACTGGCAATTTGAGTTAAGAATTTGAAGGTATAGGAGCTTCTTGTGGGGGTATAAATCATTGTGATTATTTTAGAGAGCAATTTCACAATATATAATAAAGTAAAAGAAGGTGTACTCTATGTTTCTATAATTCCACTTATAGGTATGGATTCAGATTTTAGGAATAACTAATACCTAAATAATATCATTTCCTAGGTTTATAACCACTTTTAGATATAGAGAAATTCTTTCATGCGTAAACAAAGAGGTCAGTATAATAATGATCTTCTCCATATTGTTTAAAAACTACTTAAGGAATAATAATAAAGAAACAAATAAATAAACTGAATGGAATATTACATAACAATTAAAATGAGTGAATTTGCTCTCTATATGCATTTATCAATATGAATGATCCCGAAAATATAACGTTGAGTGAAAAACAAATTGAATTTTGTTATGTACCATGTAAGTAATTAAAAATTAAGTTATATTACATAGTTTTTTATGTTATAAATAACTATTAAGAGTATAGTTAAGGTGCTGGATTCCCACATGGCCAATCATGGTTCAAGTCCTGGACCTGGTGACTTGAAACTCATGCTGGGTGTGTGTGTCTCTGTGTGTGCATGCCCAAAGAGGAGAATAGAGGAGAAGGGGATGCAGTATGGCCATCTACTTAGGGGTTGATTTCTCAGTTTTTCTCTGTCTCTCTGGTGAGTGCATGAGTGCATGAGCCCTATAGCAAAGAATCTCTCTCTAAAAAAAAAAAAAAGAAGGTTACAATAAGGGTGATTGACTTCATTGCTATTTGCTGTCCCTTCACAGAGAATGGGTTTGAGGGATCAAGAGAAACCCTGGAGAAGGAGACGACTGCAGGAGTACAAGGAAGGGTGTATAGTAGCTTTGCCTAGAGTGGTAGGCAATGAAACAGAAAGAACTATTTGTTGATGAATAGTATTTAGGAAGCAAATTCAACAGGGCTTTACAATGGATTGGATATGGAACAAACAAAGAGATGGATATGTCAAGAAATAACTCCAGAGTTTCTAGCCTTCACAACAGGAGGGGAAGAGTACAGAACATTTGGCGATCAGGAGGTTTTTTTGTTTTTTTAACTTGATCAGAGTCATTGAGAATGGAGTGTGCATACAGGTGATGGCAATGACACTCACCTAACAGCAGCTGATAATGCCAAGGGGAAAGTTGTGCAACAAAAATACAAATTAGGGACCAGTAGGTGGCTTGGTGGTTAAGGCACTAATTCCTACATGGCTGACTCTGCAATTCTGGACCTGAGAGCTTGAAAAATACACCAGGCATGTGGGTGCCCAAAATCCTGAGAGAAGAATGGAGGAGAAAGGATTGCACCATGGCCATCTCCCAGGGGACTGAGTTCTCACTTTCCATTTCTTTCTGTCTCTGTCCCTTTCTGATTGCACATGCCCTAAAGCAAAAATCCAAAAGTATAATTAATAATAATAATAATGATAATTAAATGGGTTATGAAAATGCAGACTGGAAAAGAACAATTGAAATTCAGGCAGGGATGTTGTTTGGAATTACACACAAGTAGGTTGGAATTCCAATGTTTCCACTTTCTTGGTGATTTTTAAAAAATGATACATAATTCCTTGGGTCAGGGGTGATGTGGAGACTGAGGTGCTGGATCCCACATGACCAGCTTTGTAGTTTGAGTCCCAGACCTGGTGGCTTGAGAATCACGCTGGGCCTGTCTATGAGCATGCTCAAAATCTCAAGACAAAAATGGAGGAGAAGGGATTCTGACAATCCTCCCAAGGGGTGATTTCTTGTTTTCCCTCTTTCCCCTGCTCCTCCCTCCACCCCAGGCAAGCTTATGTTCCCTATAGCAAAAAAACTAAAAATGAAACAACAACAAAAACCTAATTTGCACTTCAGAGTTTTCTTTTTATCATTTTAAAAGTGGAAAATTATATCTACTCATAGAGTAAATGCAAGGGTTAAATGGAATAATATAGGTGAACTTGTCTAGTTGAGTAAGTGCTTCATAACTTTCTCTTTTCTTAAGATTCAGGGGAGTGAGAAATGAGGTCTCATTTTCAATCTGAACGGCAGCCTTACATATTGCTCCTTGCAGTCTCTATTTCAGATGTTTGGGAAAAGAAAGGAGATTAGATGATTTTTCTCCAGTCAAAAAGTTTTATTAGCTTAGTTTGTTGCCTGAGTTATTATTAGTCCAACAGATAGCTGGCATTTTCCAAGCACACTTATCAGTACTTTATACTTTATTTTTTTAAGAGAGATTTTTGCTATAGGGCACATGCACTTGCTGGAGAGACAGAGAGACAGAAAGCAAGCATTCACACACACTCACACATACACACATACACACACAGGGGGAGGGCCACACCACAATCCGTCTCCTCCATTCTCCTCTCAGGATTTTGGGCACTCATGCACATGTGCCTGGCATGAGCCACCAGTTCCAGGACTTGAACCATAGTTGACTATGTGGGAGTCCAGTGATGTATCCATTACACCATCTGCTTGTCCCAGTAATTTATACATTCTGAGACTGAGATTAAATCATTATCAACCTACCTTATCAAGGTTGTTCACATTGTCTTCACACAAAACACAAGTGAGTTGTCCATTCATTTTAATAGGGCATCTAAACACGCAGAATCAGTCAGTATGAAAATGTCCAGGCCATGGCTAATTGGTATATGCCAAGCAAACAGCCTGCTGGCAGTCATCCTGTGTCAAAATACTCAAGAAATTAGCACCAAACCAAAGCAAGACAGTAAGTCTGAACATTCAGAAGTGGCCATTCTGTTCTGGTTTCTCCTACAAAATCAGATCTGATACCACCAGGTCTGCTCACAGTAATCCAGTCAATGTAGTCCCCCACCAGTTCCTGTGTGACACCTGGCACCTGGTCCTTTGGGTTCACTTATATTATCTGCCTGGACCCTGTAGTCATGCACGTTTGTAAGCTTGGCATTCTTTACCCACACCAATAGTTAAGAACTCAGGCTCTGTGGCTTTAAATACTGGCTCTGAAACTTACTTTCTGAGCACGACAAATTATTGACCTCTCTAAACTTTTGTTTTTTTTTCCAGCTGTAAAATAAGGATATTACAATAATCAATTTAAAAATTGTCATGAGGATTAAAAACATAGTATATATAAAGCCTATAGAACAGTACAGAGCAACAGATTAGTGTCATCGCTAAGAACTGAGGAAGTGGGTAAGTACTTTTTATGTTCTTCTGAAGTTTTCAGTACATACAAATGGATATTATGGGTTCCACCAGCACCAAAGAGCCGCTGCAAAGAAACATTGCTCCCTCCTTTCAGCTTTCTTTAACCAGAGTTTTATCAATGCTCAGCCACACATTGTCAGCACATACAGATTTCAACACTTCCGACACATGTTTTCCATTTATCTCTAAGGGATAGCTCAAATCTAGGCTCTACGAAGCCTAGAGAGGGCCCAATTTAGAGGACTTTAGAGAAGGGACCAGCACTTAGATGCAATTTCAGTATCTCTGAGATGTTAGTACTTCCCAACCACTCTCCTATCCTGCTCATCCCATTTGAAGTGTTTTACTCCTGTAGTTATGTTCATTAAATTTAAATTTTGTCCCTTTTTTATTAAGCCTCAGAGGTTATCATAATATTAATAAATTCATTGGAGCTTAAAAATTGTTTTTTTAAGGAATGGCATGTGAGGGGAAAAAAATTAAATATTACCTAAAACAAAACAAAAGATGCAGAAACTTTTTCTTCCTCATCAAATCTCATTCCTTTTCCCAACATAACCACTTCATTACTTTCAGGTTATATGAGAGGACTTCAAAAAGTTTATGAAAAATTGAATTAAATTACCAGTTTATTTCAGTATAAAAGAATTTTGAAACTCACAGATAATTGTTTTCATAATACACATTTTCCATGAAGTTTTGAAGGCTCCTGGGATTCTTCTAAAAAGAAAAAAAGAACATCAGGTGATTCAACTACACTCATATCTCTCTTTATGAGAGGGAGAGACACAAGAGACAGATGTTGTCCACAGGGTCTTGTGAGTCTTGATCCTCCTTCACCAGTTTCCTAACCAGCCAGAGTCACAGGCACATAAAATTATACCTAGCAAATTCAAGTTGGCCCAGAAACTGAACCCGGGTCCTGAATGTGGCCTCCAGACTCCCAAGCACAGTATTACCTGTGACCTCCAGGCTCCCAAGAATGGAACTACCTGTGTACCACCACAGCTGGGCCATGTATATTCATTTTATTACAAATGGAATCATACTATGCATCTCTTTCTGCGAAACTTTACATGTAAATATGTACACATCGGTATTTTAATATCTGCATGATATTATACAGTATGAGATATTATGTATGCATAGCTTATAGACTTATGATTTATATAACTAATATTGTTTAATGCTATAATAATGCTTGTGTGTGTATATATATATATATTATGTCATACTTTTCTGTCAAGACATGTAGAAGACCGAAATAAGTTATTGGAGATGGAGAGACAGAGGGTACATTAAATTGAACATACGGGGGAATGAGGAAGACTAGAATAGTTCCTAGATTTCTTTCTTTTTGGACAAATGGATAATGTTGGAAGATGAGTACTAAACTGAGGAATGCTGGAGTAAAAACATTTTCATAGACAAAATGATGGTTGTAGGATTTTACAGATTAAATTCCATTGTCCATGGAGTATCCAAGTAGAGCATTCCAGTAAGTAATTAGATATAATTGCCTGAAATTCAGGGAACCAGCTGCCAAGTTAATTCTATAGCAGACTGAAAATGGACAGTCTCAGAGATTTGTAGTCCAGTCTAAAAATTATTTAAAGTAAGATTCTGGCTGAGCTAGAAAGGAAGCTAAGGTTAAGAGCCCAATTCTATTGTGGTTTGAATGATAATAGTTAATAAGATTGGAAGAAACTATTGGCAACTAGAAGTTATTTACTGCTGTGTAATAATCATGTATTTAACTTATGAAGGCTAAGTTCATATTCTTTAGTACTTACAATCTTTCACAGAAAGATCATGCTTTTTATTCGGCAATTTTGGATTTGATCAGAAAAACTACATATCGATTTCAGGAAAATGTGCATGTCCTCGCACCATATGTTTTGTTATTTGGTTTATAGTCTCAATTGGAGAGAAACTCTTTAGGCAGTCAAAAAGAGCATCAAGATCTGAAACTGCAAACCCTAAATTATAAAATTCTCGAAACATGTCAACCAAAGACTAAACTAATGTCTGCTATAGAAACTGCACAAGCAACGCTGGCTGTTTAGGAGGCTGCGCTGTGGTCCTTTCCAAGTTTGAATCTGACATATGCGAAGGAGAATCCAACTATTTGTTTAATTCAGAGCCGATTTTAAAACCAGCCCCAGTGGTAAAGGAATCCTCCATGTAGTCCCAGTAATTCCCCCATGCAGCTGGCTCCATGGGCCTGTCAATCAAGACTGAGTCATCTGTGTCTACACCTCCCCAGTCACCTGAGGCTAGAACTCTAATTGCAGGGAGAAGGGAAATCAGCAAGCAGTCATTTTGACACTGCCTGGGGACATTTCTTGCACAGCAAGTTTACAATATAGAAAATGAAATTCTCTCCCAAGTTTAGTTTTAGCTCAGAAGAAAAACATACAATATACTTGTAAAATGCTGATTGTGGTGGAACACATCAGAACCCATTATCAGGATCCAATATATCAACTCTTTCTTCTCCTGTACTGTATAACTCTTGGGCAAAGTTCTCTTGCTAGGAAAGGACAGAGCAATCGAATGCAATTTTGTTGACTCCAGTCCAGCATCACATACTGGAGATTGAGTAATAAGTATTATCTGTTGGTGATAATGGTGATGAACGTATTTGTAATTTGGTACTTTCTTTCTTTCCAGACTTGAGAAGATCAATTTTAATAGATAATTAAGCTAAATAGGTTTTTGTGACAGTAGATGGTGATGCTACATATGAGTTGGAAGAGACTACTGAAACCCACATATTACTAACATTAGGTAATTAAAGAATCCCATTTCCTTGGATAAAAAGGGATAAAGATGGTGCCAGTAGGTGGTGTGGTGGTTAAGGTGCTAGACTCCCACAGGGCCACTCAAGTCCCAGACCTGGCAACTTGCTTTCTCACTTTCCTTCTCTCTCTCTCTCGCTCTCACACACATGACCTATAGCAAACCTAAAAAATAACAATAAATAATAAAATATTTTTAAATGTATAAAAAGCACAAAATTTACTAATGAATGCTGATAATTTTAGAACAAAGTATATTTTTTGAGATTATAAATGAGATTATTCATATAGTTTCAATTAAATTGTTAGTATATTAATATTTATTTAATTCCACAATAATTTTGTGGTTCAACAAGACCAAAAATATATAGCAATTAAGAAAAAAAAAAGCATATCACATTTTCTTGGAGTATTTCATATACCCTGATGTATGACAATTAATTGTATACAAAACACACATTGTATTTCTGATCAAAATCTATAGTTAAAACCTCTTTTGTGAGACATCAAAAAGTTTAAATTTATAACATGTTTTTCTGCAGCCCTCACTTGAGATATGCTATGGAAAAGTCCTGAGGGAAAAAAATAAAAATGAAGAACATATTTGGACAAGTTTCCAAATGGAAGTAAGTCAAAGTTTCTTCCTGTCAATTATGACTGGCCACTATTACATAAGAGAGGCATTTCAATGGTCTGATGTGTGCTGCTGTAATATGAGGTCAACTTCCCTCCATTTTAAAATGCTTTTGAAGACCGAGCTGATATGAGTTCATCAGAACACAATAGACATCTGCAATCAAATTCCATCTAGTGAATTTTCTGGACACAATTTAAAGGTTATACTGAAAAGGGGGGAAAAACTATAGATACAGGACTAAATTATCTGTAGGAATCAGAACTCGTCAATTCATCAGTCAATACCCTTCTAAAGGACCATTAAAGATCTTACAGAAGCAATCACAGTGACAAAAATCAGTGTCTAAGTTCGTGATTTCTCTGACTCCTAATGTTAAACTTGATCACAGATCATTTTGCTTCAATCATTTTTTTATTCAATCTGACATATTTATACCAAAAAAAGAAGAAAAAAATTTTTTGAGTAAGAAGAGGAAAAGGAAGGAGGACATAAGTGAAATTAAAGTGAATGCAACAATTTAAAATGTACTAAAAGACACTTTTTTTTTAATTGCCAGAGAATGTGCGTGCTCATTCAGAGACAAAAGGACAGAAACAGAGACAAAAGGAGAGAAAGCACCCCCAATAGAGCATGGTCATGCTACAATTATTTTCCTCCATTCCATCAGGACTATGGGCATGCCTGCACTGTGCATAGTGTGTTCCTTAAGTTGTCAGGGCTGGGATTTGAACTGTGGTTGACCATATAATATCTGGCTTTCTATGCACAGTGCTTAACTGCTGTGTTATGGGTTTGGCCCTAGAAACAACTTTTAGCTTGAAGTTTTGCCCTTTCGAGTTATAAGGAAAAAAAGAGGAAGGCTATAGTAAAAATTGATAGTAGTACAAATTTTGCATTGGCAACTTGTCTAATGAGAGTAGATTAAATGGATCCCTCAGCAATTATTACTTGGAAGACACACTATCTAGGTAGGGCCCAGCAGCTGGTTGTGGTTCAGTGCTGAATTCTCACATGGCCAACTGCAGTTCAAGCCCTAGACCTTGAAAATCACCCTGGGTGCATGTACATGTATATCCAAAATCCCAGGAGAAGAATGGAGGAGAAAGAATTGCTGCATGCCATCCCCCTTGGGGTGTGATTTTTTCCTTTTATTTTTTTCTCCAAAGAAAATTTTGTCAGAAGTGGCGGGCCTACAATTCCAACCCGAGTTTATCAGATTCCAGTCTTTGCACTTCCTTAGCATTCTCTCACAGGCTCATTTCAAGCCCAGGAGGGGTACTCACCCTGTGCAAAGGTCTTTGGGAGCCCCAGTCTGGTGCTGGTTTGGGGGGTTCAGTTACTTCATCACTCTCCAAGACCCCCCCCAAAGATCCTGGGCTGGTGGCTATCTGGATACTTAAGCATGTCTGTCCCTCCCGAGGTCTCTCACCAGGTGTCTCTGACTCAACACCTGGAAGTTCTGCAGAAAGGTGGACAGATGGATGCTTGAGTGGGAAAGGACTCAGGCTCTTTAACTCTCCCTGAAATCATTCATCGGTTTTCTCACACCTCTCATCCACCAATTACTCCTTGCTTATCTCACCCACCAACCCACTAGAAACCATGGGCTCTCCCTCAGGGACACACTGGGAGAGTGGGAAGGCAAGGTCCAGGCCCCCATCTCGCAGAAGATGCTATTGAAATCACGCACTAAGTCATCAAAGCCGAAGTTGTCCTGGTAACGCATCCCTCCTCCTTCACTGAAGCTGAAGCTGAAGCCATATTCCTCCGGAGGCTGAGGACCCTCAATCCTTGGGCTCCTATGGCCCCATGTAGCTCCTTCTTCTTCTTCGTCATCATCCTTATCTTCATCTCGAGTCATCCCTCCAAAAAAGGGATCTCTGTGACTCCGAGCTCCAGAAAAGCCTAAAAAAGTACCAGAAGAGGTCAAAGAGACTCATTCCGGGATTGACACTTGAACTTTTAAATCGCTCCCGTGGCAAAGGGCAATCTGCCCACGATGTCGGCAATCGAGCCTGGGGCGTGATTTTCTACTTCCCCTCTCACTACCTCTCTCTGTCTTTCTCCAATGAGTGCACTCACTCTATGGAAAATAAAATGGCCAACGTGATGGTATTAAGAGGTAGAGACTTTAAGAGATAATTAGGTCCTGATCATTCCTCCCCTCTTAAATGGGATTTAGGCCCTTATAAAAGTAGCTTTCTGCAACATTTGACCCATTTGCCCTTCCGCCTTCCGCTATATGAGGACGCAGCATTCCTCTCTTGTGCAGAATACAACAAGGCGCCATCTTGGAGGCGGAGTTCAGCCCTCATCAGACCAAATCTACTGGCACCTTGATCTTGACATTCTTGGTCTCCAGAACTGTGAAAAAATTAATTTCTGTTCTCTGTAAATTACCGAGTCTCAGGTGTTTGGGTTATAGCAAAAACAAACAAACAAACAAAAAAAAAAAACAGACAAAGAAAACGAAGACACAAACAGAAGAGTACTGTGACCAGAAAGTGACAACCACATGTAGCCATTACAATAGGGCAGGAGGAACTATGGAAGGCAGTGCTATCCATTTAGCCATGGAGGAAATTTCTTGGTCAAAACTGGGACCTCAGAGTGAAGGGCTTCTTAGAAGGAACTTGAGTTATAAAGGAGGTGCATTCACAAACAGAGGTGGCAGAAGCAGCAGGCAAAGAGCAGATTTATTCTTTTGCCCTCTAATCTTTGGCCAGTGCCTGCTCATGTTAGTCAACTTGAACTGCCAGAACAAAATAGCGTAGACTGGATGGTCTAAAAAATGGAAAACTTTTTTTTTTTTTCACAGTTCTAGAGTCTAGAGGATTAATTTTCTGACTGATTCAGTTTCTGGTGGCTTTCTCTTTCTGGGTTGTAGATTTGCTTTTTCCATATAACCTCAGATACTTCTCCTTTTACCTGAACTTTTAGCATAACTGGAACATCATAGAAATTTTACCTCTAGACAACAAAGATTTGTCTGCCTGAAGAAAAAAAAAAAGCTGTTATAAAAATAGAATGAAAATAGAGTTCTATTCTAATAAACAGGAAAACACATAAAATAGTTTGCCTTTAAACTTCTCTTATTAATCCTCCATTCCACTCACTCACATAGTGGGCACTATTCACAAATGTAGAAAAGCACTGTCCCTCACTTAAAGTAGAAGTAAAAAACAAAAAGAGTGTTTTATCATTGTTTGTGTGAAAGGTAAGTCTTTCATCCTAATCATACCCTAAATTTGGAAAGTCACATAAAATGCAGACATGAATACACATATCTCATTTCCAGTTAAAACGCTGACTTTACAAACATTTGTCAGAGAAACTGTAATTGTTATCACATGGAGAAGCACAAGCACAGGCCAACAGAGACTCTTAGATTAAATTCAACAGATACTGCTTCAGGTAGCAAAAGGGGAAAGGCATATTACCAATCGAAATCATACGTTATTGGGGGCGGGGCTGTGGCACAGTGATGAAGCCCGTGCTCTACAGCACTGATCCACACGGGAGAGTTTGCAGTTCCCATTTGGAGATCATCCTGAACACACCAGGTACATGCGAGCAATGATCCAGAGCTGGTTGGGGCTGGGGTTGGATCATAGTGGAAAGACCCTGCTGTGACTGTGGGTGTCCTCTTTCTCTCTCTTTCTCTCTCTTTCTCTTTGTTTCTCTTTCTCTTTTTCTCTCTTTCTCTTTCTCTCTGTCTCTCTCACTCATAGAAAAAAAAAGTTTAAAAAAGAGAAAGGGAAAGTCATCAGTCTACATGAAAACTACAAAAGCTTTTTAAGTAGGGTTTTTCTAGAACATCATGCCATACCATTTAACTTTGATCACAATGAATGATCCAAGATCTAGCAATATATGTCAAAAGCTTTTAAATGTTCGTTACTTTTGATTCATTAATTTCATTACAGAGACTCTAAGAAAATAAGTCAGAAAAAGCTTTATATAAAGCTGTTTATTAACTCATTATTTATAATACTGCAAATTAGAAACAATCTAACACCTTTGACAATGAAAGAGTGCTAAAATAAGCTCTGAGAGAAATAATGGACTGTTCTATAACCAATACCACTATGATTATGACGGGAATTTATAGTATGGTGAAGCATAAGCATTAGGAACTATCAGAGCAATGTCCCAGGGAAAGGTGGGACAAAAATATAGCACACATTAATAGGCTGTAAGTACTGTAAATGAAAATAGTAGTTATCTTTAAATTTCAGGAATTTGGGATCTTTTCCCTCTTTCTACTTTTCTCCGTAGTGCTTATGTTCCACAACAACATCTAATACTTTATAAGGAGAATAAAAGCAATATTAAAGTAATCTGTATCTGACACACTTGTCTTGTTATTGGTGTTCCTCTAGTATCCTTGTCTTGGCATAGCAATTTTGGGGGTCAGTCCAAAGGCTTATGTGAGCTCAGCTACCAAGCTGGCCAGTGTTCACTGCTTCCTGGGCTGTCCTATCACCTCAGGACATAATTCATAATTATTTAAACCTGTTATCTGACAAACATCACGTTAAGTGCAATAGAAAACTTAGAAAAGTGTGTCATATTTTCCCTGATTTAAGCGTAGAGTTTTACTGAGGACACAAGTCTAATATACTTGAAATAAAAATTAGGAGACAAAATAGCACTTAATCCAAAGCCAAGATTCTCTATAGACCAGTGGCTTTCAAATTTTTTCAGTGTAAATATTATATTTTACATTATATTCCATATTATGTATACAAATATGTATATATAATATATAAATATGTATGTATTATGTGTGTGTATTTTTAGGGGAGATGGTCACGCTGCAATCCCTTCTCCTCCATTCTCCTCTCGGGATCTTGGGCATGAACACACACGCACCAGGCATGAGTTTTAAGCCACTGGGTCCGGGACACGAACCGCAGTCGACTACATGGGAGTCCAGTGACATAGCCATTACGCTAGCTGCTGGTTCCCCACACATGACTTTTCTGATGACTCAATATATATAAAATGAATATTCTATGAGACTTTACTTCAATATATATGTATATCTTTTTAATAAATGGTGATATTTTGCTTATTCTTATTCTGTACTATTATAATATACTGCTCACAATCTACCAAACTAATTAATTTAATAATCTTGTCCAGAGTTTGAAAAACACACCTTATAAACAAGAAGTTCTGAGAAATGTTTTAGAGGAAAAAGATTACCATAGACTATGTATATTAATGAGAAAAATCTGAGTTTGAATGAAGCATTCAAAATAATGATGGTCTCCATGTGGGAAAAATGAAGACAAAATCATTCTGATAGATTTTCTTGAATTTCAGAGCCATTGTTTGCCTTGAGGAATATCCAAATGGGAATATCCAGTCTATTGTTAAGAGTACTCCCTTTAGAGTCAGATTAACCTAGGTTCAAGTTTCAGCCTTGCCAGTTTCTAGAGGTTTAATTTCAGATAGCTACTAAATTTCTCTATATGTTAATTTGATATGTAACATTAAAGGTGACATTTCCTAAGTATTTTAATTTTATCTATTTGTTTATTTATTTATTTCACCAGAGGACATGTGCACTCACCAGAGACAGAAAGAGAGAAAAAATGAGAAGGCAACTCCCAAGGGGAATGGGCATCCCACAATTCCTTCTCTTACATTTTCCCCTTTTCCCAAGAATTTGGGCATTCATATACATGCGCCCGGCATGTTTCTCAAGCTGTCAGTTTAGAGACCCAAACTACCTAGTTGGCCATGTTATCTAGCCACCTTAACCACCACACCATAAGCCAGCCTGACAATGCCTATATTTTAAGAAAGTTTATAAAATTAAATCATTCAAAATAAATTGTGTTTCATATATAGTATTTATTATGCATCTTCTTGATTCAAAGTTTGGTGGACTATTTTGACTTCTGAATGTTAAAAATTATTTTATCTGGTGTTAAATTCCAAGACTGTATCAATCAAAATTCATGTCTGCATCATTTTAAAATCTCCATCTTGGCTTGGTTCTCCATCTGCCTGACTCTTAGCCCCAAATCTACAATTTTTTCTCTCAAGAGTCAAGAGTAAAAGAATTTTGGCAACTTAATTGAGAAGTGGGTTATACTCCAATTCTTCTTATAAATGTAAGCTAAAGCATGTAAGTGTAGATTTTTTTTTTTTTTTTGAAAAGGTTTTTGCTATACGGGGGGTGTTGCTTGCCATCAGTTTAGAGACCCAAACTACCTAGTTGGCCATGTTATCTAGCCACCTTAACCACCACACCATAAGCCAGCCTGACAATGCCTATATTTTAAGAAAGTTTATAAAATTAAATCATTCAAAATAAATTGTGTTTCATATATAGTATTTATTATGCATCTTCTTGATTCAAAGTTTGGTGGACTATTTTGACTTCTGAATGTTAAAAATTATTTTATCTGGTGTTAAATTCCAAGACTGTATCAATCAAAATTCATGTCTGCATCATTTTAAAATCTCCATCTTGGCTTGGTTCTCCATCTGCCTGACTCTTAGCCCCAAATCTACAATTTTTTCTCTCAAGAGTCAAGAGTAAAAGAATTTTGGCAACTTAATTGAGAAGTGGGTTATACTCCAATTCTTCTTATAAATGTAAGCAAAGCATGTAAGTGTAGATTTTTTTTTTTTTTTGAGAAAGGTTTTTGCTATACGGTGTGTGTGCTTGCCAGAAAGACAGAGAGAGAGACAGAAAGTGAGAAATCACCCCCCAGGGGGGATGGCCACGCCACAATCCCTTCTCCTCCATTCCCTCTCGGGATCTTGAGCACACATGCACACGCGCCCGGCATGAGTTTAAGCCACCAGGTTCGGGACTTGAAATAAAGTTGACTATGTGGGAGTCCAGCGACATAGCCATTACGCCAACTGCTGATCCCAGAGAGTGTTTTCATTTTGAAAAAGTAGTAAACTTGTGGCAAAAATTTAAACACCATCAAAAGGAATAAAACAATTTAAAAGGGAAAACCCCTATCTCTCTATCACCTAATCTACTCTCACTTCTCAATGGTAATCACAAAACAATGTTCAAAGATAATGGAAGAATCAGCTTCCTGATGTTCTTCCTGATTCCCAAGAATGTGCTGATAAAAGAGAACTGCAAACAGTTCATAGAAAATAGAATTAAAAGATAAAAATAATGGGTACCAGTCAGTGGCACAGTGGTAATGCAACCTCTGTAAGGCTGACAATGCAGAAGGATTCCAAGTTCACATCCAGAGAACTCCTTGAAGTTGTCAAGTAGGGCTGGCTGACACTGGGGGTGGATCATGACATAAAGGCCCTGTTTGAGGAATATCTCTCCCTTGATCATAGTAGAAAGAAGTACACTGTATAAGAACATAAAAATTAAAATATAAACTTGACTTCTCAAAATAAACTCCATAAAGCTCACACTCTTTTGTAAGCCATGATACCAGCCATTTAGTCCATCACTGAAGATACGGATCCTGAGAATTTGATCATGGCAATTGTAGTCTTTTTACATCATTAACTGAGGAAAAAGTGTGCCCTTTTAAGACTTCTTAAGATTAGGAAGCAAAAAGAAATCAGAAGCAGCCAAATCAGGACTATGAGGTGGATGCCTATTGATTTCCCAACTAACCTTTGGGAAAATTGCCCATGCTTGATGAGAGGAATGAGTAGAAGCTTTTGTGTGATAGAAAAGGACTCCCTACTGCTTTCCAGGGTGTTTTCATGCTGTAGTTTGGCTTTCTTAAACACCCTCATCATAAGCAGTTATTATCATTTTTGAGCCCTCCAGAAAGGCAATAAGCCAAAAGGCTTGAGCATCCAAAAATCATGTTGCCATGATCTCTGCTCTTCACTGGTCCACATTTGCTTTGACAGGAGCAACTCCACTTCTTGGCAGCCGTTGTTTTGATTGTGCTTAGTCTTCAAGATCACACTGTAAACCCATGTTCCATCTCCTGTTAGAGTTTTTCAAAGAAATACTTCAGAGTCATGATTTCACTTGTTTAAAATTACCATTGAAAGCACTGTTCATTTCCAAAGCTGACTTGGGCACAACAGCTTTGGCACCTATCAAGCAGAATCATTATTCAACTTTAATTTTTCAATTAGGATTGTGTAAGCTTAACCAATTGAAATGTCTATGGTGTTGTCTATGGTTTCTGCCATTAATTGTTGGACTTTTTAAAATTTTTTTTTTTATTTTTGAGAGGTTTTTGCTATAGGGCACGTGCACTCGCCTGGCGTGAGTTTAAGCCACTGGGTCCGGGACTCGAACCACAGTTAACTACATGGGAGTCCAGCAACATAGCCATTACGCCAACTGCTGGTCCCAATTGTTGGACTTTTTAATTAGGGCATGAAGAAAATTAATTTTTTTCCTCTTTTACTGATGTCAATGAACTGCATTACTGGTGCCATCTTCAAAATTCCCTTGTCCCTTTTAAAAACAAACTGTCCAATTGTAAATTGCTGGTTTCTTTGGGACAATGTCACCATAAACTTTCTGTAAAGCAACAGTGGTTTCACTATCCATCCATCCAGGCTTCACCATAAATTTCTATTTGTTCTTCTTTCAATTTTAGCAGAATTCGCACTCTTGTAGAAGCTTTTTTCAAAACTTCTTAGCATCTAAAACTAGAGGGTATTTAGCCATGTTATAACAAGTAAATATGAATTTATTTTGGTGCAAAAATATATTGAAATTGATGCATTTTTTCATGAAAGGTATTTTTCCATGAACTTCGTGAAGACTTCTCATATTATTTACTATTAAGTGCAGTATAATGCTTATTTTTCAGTAATAAACACACATAAAGAGCATTTATTTATTTCCATATGAGAAAATAAGGATTCTTTTGAAGAGAATTTTAATATTAGAAAACCCATTAGTTATCTTTTCTTATTTTTTTATTTTTAAAATAGGGAAATCATAATAAATTTTATCATGTCTTTTCTGCATCTTATGGATATTATGGGTGTCTTAAGATTTTTTTATTGGACTTCTAATATGCAGAAGCATAATTATGGATATTCTAATACTCTAAGGATTTATATTTTCTTTTTTATTAATATACATTATCAAAAAAGGGAAGGCATTTTTCTGGCTTGTTAGTCATTGTGCATATGTAACGTAATTATTTCTGTACTTTTCACAGCTTGGTAATGCCAACAAATGGATAGCAAAAGATAAACAGTTTTCTATTTATGTATTTTAAAAATCTTTGAACCAGCACATTTCTCAATCAACATATTCAAAACAAAATTAATAGATCACTTTCTACTTTTATTTTTTCATGTTCATTCATTCAATCATTCACTTATCACTCAGCAATTACTTATTGCCCATATATTTTGTTATGTTTTTTTGCTAACACCATTCAAGAACTCTGTGGAATTTATAAACTAAATTAGGAGAAAAATATGAATTAAGCAATCACCCCCGACAGTTAGGTAGGTACATAGAATTACCAATTGTGGGTAAATATTGTCAAGGAAAATTACAGAATTCTTGGAAAGAAAATTACATAGCACTCTAATGAGATCTACCATAGTCTTTGAAAAACAGGGGGACTTTCATGTGATTTTTGACAAAGATTTTAAGAATAGGAAAAGTATTATAAAAAGTTCCATACACAAAGAAGAGAGGATGTAACTTCTGAAGATGAACAGATAATTACTTGCTATTGTATGAGATAAAGTCCAGGATGGCTAGAGGTTAAAACACAAAGCAGAATGAGGGAAAAACTAGAAAACCAAGAAGGGCCAGATCCTGTAGGACTTTATAGGTCATAAATATTTTCCCAAAAACAAATGTAAATTTCAAAATGTTTTTTTAAAAAGGATATCATAGTTAGTTTTTACCTTTAGAAAACAGATCAGAAAAGGTAAAGATTGAATTAAGCGTGGCCAGCTACAAGTTTACTCAGTAGATCTGATGGAAAAAAAGTTTTGGTTGTAATAAGAGAGGTGGTGTGAAGATGGAGAGAAGTAGGAAGTAGGAAGATTTTATAGATATTTAAGAGACTGCCATTATGGCTTAGTAATGAATGGGATGTGTGTGGAGGGATTTTCTTCCCTATATTTATCTAAGGGTAAATATGGGCAATCATGGGTGGGAATAAAAGCAAAATTACTTTTAAAAAGTTACAAGGAGAGGCCAGCAGTTGACGTAAAGGCTATGTCACTAGACTTCCATGTAGTTGACCGTGTTCAAGTCCTGGATCCAGTGGCTTAAACTCATGCCGGGCATATGTACATGTGTGCCCAAGATCCCAAGAAGAGAATGGAGGGGAAGGGATTGCAGTGTGGCCATCCCCTCTGGGGGATGATTTCTTACTTTCCAGCGAGTGCACATGCCCAATAGCAAAAACCTCTCAAAAAAAAAAAAAAAGTTACAAGGAAAACCACGGAGCATGGTGAAATAATACAGCCATTATTATAAGGTGGTATTTGTAAGCAAAGATTCTCTATTTGTAAGGCTCATTTCATTATGTTAATTTCTGAAACAAAAGTTGTCCCTAAAGTCTCAAGTTCTGGGGTTACATGGTGGCACACCAGTAAAATGTGACATATGGTTAGGCCAACTCACATGGGAAGGTTCTGGGTTCTCATCTAGAGACCTCCTGACACAATGGGCACATTTATGCTCACAACCCAGACTGGCTGAAGTTGAGGGGGAGTAAGTGTGAGGAGCCTGTTGGATGTGCTGGTCTCTCAGCCTCTGTTGCTCATGTAAGGAAGAAATATGCTTTAAAGTTAAGTTTCAAGTTGTAGGGAGACATAATAGATTCTTTTTATTTTTTTCCTTTATTTATTTTCATTTCATTTACTTTTATACATTCAATCACATTATTATTTGTCTTACAAAATGGATATTTTAACAGGTGAATATTTCTTCCTAGTACAGTTGATAAAACTACAAGATACCTTCAACAGATAATATCACATTTCTTTGTGCCATTAATTCTTTGCCTCCCTATTTTTCCTCTAAATGTCCTTCCTCAGACCCTCCTCTTTCGCACACACTATATCTGGTATTTACGTCTATAAACTGTGTTTCTATATCCTTTAGTCAATTAGTTTCAGTCATAGAGTGTGGACACAGTATATATTAAGTGGGGACACACAATGCATTTCCCTCAAAGCCTGGCTTGCTTCACTCAGCAGCAACTCTTTCATATTCATCCACTGTTTAAAAAACATTAATGAAAAATTCTTTACCAAACTTTGACTTACTTTTGTAGGTATGTCCTTTTTCTTTTTCAATAAATAATTATTTTATTTAACTTTATTTTATTTAACTTTATTTGATCAGAGAGGGACAGAGTGAGAGAGAGAGAGAGAGAGAAAGTGAGAAAGCAAGCCACCAGGTGCAGGACTTGAACCACGATTGGCCATATGAGAGTTCAGCACTCTGAACTACCATGCTGCCTACCAGCCACTGTTTTTGTTTTTTAAAATTTATCAAAGGGCATGTACATTCATCTGATAGAGGTGGGGGAGAGGTGAGAAAGCACCTCCATGGGGCGTGGACATACCACAGTCTTTTGTCTTCCATTTCTCCTTTTAGGATTTTTGGCACACTTACACATACACTCCCGAATGATGTGTTTTCCCAGCCCCCAGTCTGGAACTCAACCACATTGTCTGCTATGTAGGATTTAGCTATCTTAACCACCATGCCATGCTGGCTCTTTCTCTAGGTATTTAAAATCTTGCTTTGCTGATGTATGACTTGCTACTTTAGGTATTCATTCATTTTTTTCCTTCTTCTTAATTTTTTTTTGGTGGTGAAGAATATATTGTATTCTCTAATAAGAAACAAATTTATTTTTCAAATCTAAAATATTACTTATAAATTATGTGGAATAGTTAATAGTACTTCAAAATAAAAAATTTATAGAAAAAGAAAAAAACAATGGAGAAATGTACATTATTCTGCAAGAATAATTGTAGCAGATTAAGAAGAGGGTTGTCAGATCCTAATTTGGCATGGAAAATTAGTTACCAAGTGGTATTGCTTATAATTGTACACTGAATTATAGTTGACATTGAATGAAGGAATATCAGGAACATCTTAAATCATCCCATTGCCACTTCATGTAACTATGAAAGAACGTAGTATATGAGGATCTCAAAGGACCACAATTTATATTTTTCAATTGAGGGTAGCAAACTCAAATAATGTTTTAAATTTCCTTTTTACAGCTATGATGAAACTCCTTTTTTGTTGTGTCTTCTTAGAATAAACAGTGAGTATTTTCACTTATGCCTCAAACAAAATTTCTCTAATTATTTTGATATTCCCTTGCAGTAATACCCGACTCCAAAGCTTGCAGTATTATTACAACCTAAGGAGAATCTCCAAATAATCAGAGTGTGCAGGGAGGGGAGAAGGGAGGGTTGCTATGCATGTTTATTCTCAAAAGAAAAAAATGAATATTTAAAAACATGCAGAAAATTAAGTAATCAAGTGGGGCATTATAAAAGTATTTGATAAATACATTCTGTTTGATGGTGATAGTTCTCTAAAAGGATACAAGCTCTTGCCTGAGAGACACAGAGAGGTAGAAAATGAGAAATTATTCCCCAGGGGAGATGGCTAGCAGCAATCCCTTCTCTAGTTTTCTCTCAGGACTTTGGTCTCACACACACAAACACACCCCCCCACACACACACACACACACGCACACAGGCACCCGGCATAATTTTCAAGTCTCCAGGACTGGGGCTCTAACCACAGTCATCCATGTGGGGTCCAAGGCCTCAACCACCACATCACTACTGACCCCAATGGTCATAATACTGTTTAAGGTGGTAAAATTAATCTAAGTAAAAGTAAACCCTTTTCTTTTTTCTTTCTTTCTTTCTCTTTCTTTCTTTCTTTCTTTCTTTCTTCCTTTCTTTCTTTCTTTCTGTTTGTTTGTTTGTTTTCCATTGGTTCTGGCCAGAGACAGTGAAACAGAGAGAATGGGAAAAAAAGCACTCTACAATGGGGCATGGTCATGATGCAATACCTTCTCCACCATTTCTCAGTCCTATCCTAATTTTTGCACACCTTCCCATGCTTGCATGTTTTCAAGTCACTGGGTCACTAGGCTGGGGTTCAAATCATGGTTGCTTGTGTTGGATATAGCAACTTAAACACTAGGCTGGTCCTTCTATCTTGTTTATAAATCACAGCACATTATGATTCAATCTTGAATAAAGAATTAAAATGAAATGTTGCACTGCTTGCAATGCCCCCCACTCCTACAAATACACATGCACAGCACATGTGTGCACATATACACCTGTGGGACAAAGACTTTCTTTGAGAAAATGTGGGTCCAGGGAACCAGCAGTTAGCGTAATGGCTATGTCGCTGGACTCCCACGTAGTCGACCGCGGTTCATGTCCCGGACCCGGTGGCTTAAAACTCACGCCGGGCGCGTGTGCGTGCGTGCCCAAGATCCCGAGAGGAGAATGGAGGAGAAGGGATTGCGGCGTGACCATCCCCCCTGGGGGGTGATTTCTCGCTTTCTGTCTCTCTGTCTCTCTCTGTCTGTCTGGTGAGCGCACACGCCCTACAGTGAAAATCTCAAAAAAAAAAAAAAAAGAGATAAAAAAAAAAGAAAATGTGGGTCCAGAGAAAAAGGTGACAGCTAGACCAGGGAGATGACAAGCAGCATTGAGAGCACAGGGGTTTTTCTACCAAGCAATAATTGGAACTTGAAACTCAGTTGTGTATTAATCTAAACACCCATCAACTCGTAGGATCACTGACCTTGAAGAAAAGAATTTATTTCCTGGTCAAATACTTTCTGAGAAGGTGCTCACAGTTTAATCAATTTTCAGGCCTTCTCTCATGTCCAGATTAATTTGTGCAGCTTGAAAGTTAATTAAAACCCCCTGTTCAACAAAACAGACTCGTTCCAAATCATTTGATGCTAACTTGCAACCATTTCTCAAAAATGCTCCTGGCCAGGAAAAAAAAAAAAATCCACCAGTAGTAATGGAAACAGAATTCTAGGAAGCCCTCAAATTGTTCACATTCTCTGGAATACTGTCCTATGGCTTCAGACAAGAGAAGACAATTTTCAACAACACGCAAGTGTGCTATTGACCTTCATAAAAATTCACTCTAGCACTCTCAAAAGTGAGATTGTTGATTTTATGGAAATTGAAATATCATAAGTAACTTCCTCTGCTCTTTTTCCTTCCATTTCCAGCTACCTAAATATTTCCCAAACCAGAAGACTAAAAAAGAAGCAAAAAAAAATTAATTATTTAAAGAAGTTATACAAGAAGAAAAAGTAGTTTGAAGTCTGAGTGTTCCTGGAGGTTTAAAATGTTCTTGCATATTTTTAAAGCTTCCTAGCAGCTATTATAGCTGCAGTGCTTGAGAGAGAAATAAATGAATTATAAAAGTGTAGCTCAATATAATGTGATTGTCTTCTGGCTGTAAATCCAACTGTCTTCAGTGATCATAGAGAAAGCAATAGTGTTATCTATGTAACTGGTTAGTTTTTTGTAGCCAACCCATGTGAAATATATTAGATGTTTGAAAGAAATAGCTGGCTTCTTTCAGAAAGAACTGAAAAAGCATATCTTCCCCAATACTTTGGCAGAAACAGAAAGCTAGAGAACAACTTCCAACATTATGCTAATTGTTCATTCAGTAGAACTTTCATCTAAAGCAAAGAGTGAGGGACTAGAAGCCTTAAAAGGGAAGCAGCAACGTCTCTAACATAGTTTTTAATCAGATGAAACATAGACTCTAGAACCAAGGGAAAAACCTATTGTTATTAGGTCATTGGAAAAGTCATGATGCACTTTTGTAACATATGGCACTAGTTCATATTTGGAAGTACTAGAGTAATTCACATCTATGTTATTGCTCTGTCATTTGACAGATGAGAGTTCTAGTTCATTCAAAAAAGGTTAAGCAGCTTGGTTGAGTTTGGGAGATTTTACAACAAGTTAAAGAGGGAAGATCAAACCATGTATTTTTGCCATATTTTACTGTTTTACTTCCGAAAAGGGAATAATGAGTGTCAAACGTGTAAAAAGTTGCATGAAGTTTACGGTGACAATGCTCTACAAGAATGTCAACGCCAACAATGGTTCACAGTATTCCTGGTGATTTTGATTTCAACAATGCTCCTAGATCAGGGATGCTCACAGAGACCAATGAAAAAATAAAGGCACCAAATATTGAGTTCAAATCCATGTCACTTGACATATGAGACTCCAGAAACATTGAACATCCATCATTCAAATGTTCATGACCAGCCGATGAAGCTGGGATACATAAAAAGTCTTGATATTTGGGTTTCCCATGAACTTGAAGTTCATTTGATGGCGTGTACGAACATCTGCGATATGCTCATTAAACACAAGGAAAACAATCCTTTTTTGAAGTGACTGATAACTGGTGATGAGAAGTAGCTTATTTACGACAATATCGTGCACAAAATTCTTGGTCCTGACATGATGATTCACCTTAAATGACACGGAAAGCAGACATTCATCAGAAGAAGGCTATGCTCTCAGTGTGGTTGATTTTAAAGATGTGTTTTTATGAGCTCCTATGAAGGAACCAAATGATCAATTCAAACGTGTACTGTCAGCAATTAGACAGTATGAATGAATCTGTCATCCAACAATGTCCAGAGCTTGTTGATCATAAAGGAGTTGTATTCCATCATGACAACAGGAGACCACACACAAGTTTGATCCCCTGTCAAAAATTATCAGAGCTTGGATGGGATGCGTAGCCACACCCACCACTCGCCTGACCCTGCGCTGTCAGACTTTCGCTTGTTTTGCCCTCTTCAAAACTCTTTGGATGGTATAACATTCAGTTCAGATGAGGCTGTAAATTCAGCACCTTGTTCAGTTTTTCAACAATAAAGACAGTTCCTTCTATGAATAAGGAATTATGAAACTCTCTGAAAGATGGCAACAGGTTACCAAACAAAGAACTGTATATCATAAACAAATGAAAACAAAGAAAAAATACACCATGACTTTCCAAAAACCTGTTATCTTCTTTATCTTTTTTTGTGCAGCAGCAATTTAAGAGGACAGAGATTAGATACAGGTAGATTTCTGTACCTTTCTCATCAGAACAGCCACTGTTTATGGTTTATAGTTTGAAGATAATCATTAATTAGTTTAAAGACTTTGACACACAACACGTCTCTGCTTACCTCTGACATATTCAGCCAGAAAGCCAAAGTAACAGTAAGCTCAGCAGAAAAAAACTAGTACAATGCTTGAGGTCTGATACAAAATAAAGTAGAAGTAGAATTACCTAGTTTAAGTTGATAACATCAAGAAAAATCATTTTTGCTAGGTAGAATGTATCTAATTGTGTTAGGATTCTTACTGTTTCTCATTATAATCTATAACAGTGTTAACTTCTACATAAATATGCAAGAACAGGTGAGAATTTAGATTTAAATAAGTTCAGGTTAATTATAAAATTATAAAATGTTCAATAGATTAATTATGGGTCTCACATCGAGATATTTAAGTACTTTTAGATGAGTTCCCTATACTCATTGTCTAAGTGAGTGATCAATATATTCAAAAATATGAAGTAAGAGTCATAGGCAATCATGTGAGATGAATGAATACCTGGGACCAGCAGGAGGCATGATGGTTATATCGCTGGACTCTCACATAGTTGACCATGGTTCAAGTCTCAGAACTGGTGACTTAAAACTCATGCTGGGCATGTGTATGTGCATGCCCAAAATCCTGAGAGGAGACTAAAAGACTCAAGATGCCCATGGCACCCCTAAAATGATAAGCTAAATTTGTTAATTCTCTGTCTACCTACCTGTACGTCTATTCACCTGTCTATCTATCATCTGCATTTTATGGAACAGAAAACCCCTAGTACTCCTGAGAATTTCAAGTGAATACAATTACATAAAAATGTTATATGTAAAGGGTCCATTGTTTTGGTATTCAATGTTATCTATTCTAAAATTTAATCATAATGTTACAACAGTAAATAGTATCATAAAGATTTACTGAAAGACTATTTCTTTTTTAAAATTTATTTCATTTTTATTTATTCATTCATTTATTTTAATTTAACCAGAGAGAGACAGGCAGAGAGAGAGAGAGAGAAAGTGAGAAAGCAAGCTACCAGGTCCTGGACTTGAACCGTGGTCAGCCATGTGAGTGTGTCCAGCACCTTAACCACTATGCCACCTGCTGGTCCCCAAAAGACTATTTCTTTAAAGTAATAAATCTAACTTGTTTTCTATATTTATACATATGCATATATCTATATTATCTTTTGTTATACATGCACATACACACACATACACACAAACACACATATGTGTGTGTGCTCTACAGCAGCTGGGCCCAATAGTTAAACATCATTTTTTACCTACAAAAATGTCAAAGATTAAAATTGGCTATTTATTTTGAAAATTATACTTTCAATTGTTTCTTAGAAGTCATGTGCTCTAGGGTTCAAAGTATGTAAAAATCCTTCAAACCTCAAAATCCATATTGCTGACAGTGTATATAATTACATTACTTCTTGAGTTTGATCCAAAACCATTGTCATTTAGGGTTGAAGAAAGGCATCTCATACTGTGAAACCCTAATTATTCACACAATTCTAGTGACTATAGATCTCACTTGCACTTTAAATGCATACAAAGCAATTCTTGCAAAATTTTCTTGTAAACAGAATATATTTTTATATCTATTAGTGTCTTTCTCTAGTGGAAAGGATACAAAGTACACTAGTGATGACTTAAAAATTGATTTAAAGTCCTTTAAACCTTTTTTAAATATTTAAATTCCAGATCCAACATTTTGAGAAAAATCAATAGTTTTGATAGCAAAATGTACTAATATATGGCAAAACGTGTGGATGAAAGAGACAAATACATTTTAGAAATGCAAGATGTCATTATTTTTGCAAGAAATTTTAAACTTCAAAGTTACTTAAAAGTTGATCTAATATTTCATGATATTAAAAGAACTCTCTGAGTTTCAAAAAAATTAGTCCATAAAATGAAGTCATGTCATGAGACAGAAGGAAAAAAAAAATTATTGTTTTCTTTAGGCAAGTACCACGGTAACATAAATAAATAAAACTGACTCTCTCTCTTTCTCTCTCTCTCTCTCTCTCTCTCTCTCATATAAATTGTTTATTATTTTCAATATTGGGTAATAATTTTGCTTTGGAATTTTTAGCTGATGCTACTGCTTGCTCTTTGTAAAGTAGTTGAGATTGTAGACTAGCATTGCTGAGATACTGTAATTATCTACTAAATTAAGGTAAAATACACCAGGCACCTTTAAAGTTATTTTTCTGATTACTTGGTATAATTATTTACATATGTCAATCAGTTTTTTCAAATTAGCTCTAAACCAATAAGATAAAAATAATCTATACATTATATTTTTCTTCATAATATAAAAAAAAAAAATCACATTAAAAGCTATTCAGGGAACCAGCCGTTAGCGTAATGGCTATGTCGCTGGACTCCCACGTAGTCGACCGCGGTTCGTGTCCCGGACCCGGTGGCTTAATACTCACGCCGGGCGCGTGTGCGTGCGTGCCCAAGATCCCGAGAGGAGAATGGAGGAGAAGGGACTGCGGCGTGACCATCCCCCCTGGGGGGTGATTTCTCGCTTTCTGTCTCTATGTCTCTGTCTGTCTGGCGAGCGCACGTGCCCTACAGTGAAAATCTCTCCAAAAAAAAAAAAAAAAAAAAAGCTATTCAGTTCACCAAGAAGATACAAGATTACAAGATTAAATGTTTGTATGACATACCAACAAATCAGGTAGGAGGAGACTCAGGACATTTAAAGGAAATTGGTATGTTTCAACTTACTAAAACGAATACTATATCAACATATCTTTTGATTGTATGTTCTTGGATATGTTTTCACAAATGAAAAATGAAGTCATGATTTAAGGCCTTTGTCAGACTAAAATCCTTATAATATAAAAAGAAAAGCAGCTTCTTTTTCTCCTTAATCAGTCAGTAATAGTGGACTCCAGGCAGTTTTTAATGTATATTGTGAGTGTATCTCAAAAATAATTTTCTAGGGGCCAGCAGATGGTGTAATGGTTATGTCACTGGACTCCCACATAGTCAACCAAGGTTCGAGTTCTGGACCCGGTGGCTTAAACTCACGCCAGGCGTGTGTGTGTGTGTGTGTGATTTCTCGCTTTCTGTCTCTCTGTCTCTCTGTTTTTCTGGTGAGTGTATACACCCTATAGCAGAAACCATATATATACACACACATATATATATAATTTTCTTTTTACTCTGTGATATAATGTATGTGGATACTCTTCATGGAGTAAGAAAGGTTTGCTATTGTAGAATACAAAAAGAAATGCGTGTAAACCAGGGTTGCTATGCTCATCAGGAAGAAGAGAATTTTTGATGATGGGGAAAGAATGTTACCTAATAATTCACTCAGACTTAGCTTTGGAATAGCTAGGCAATGTGCTCTCATAACAACAATGAAAGAGATGCTTGGTTTTCTCTCCCTGATTATAGGGCAAACCCACAAATCTCAGTTACTCACTATCTTCACTTCATCAAACTTGAATCTTCCCTTCTCTGAACAGAATTTTGTGCTTCCAAAAATTATTGCTATGGTTGGAAATATTTGTTCCCCAGAAATTTATGTGCTGAAATTTGCTGGGCCATTGTAACTATACTAAGAGGGAAGAGGCTTAATCTGATCATGATATTGAAAGGAGGGACCTTTGGGAGGTGATTGGGGTTAGATGATATCATCAGACTGAGGCTCCCAGAGTAACTTTATTTTTAAAAAATGGGACACACAAGCATGTATGCTGTGTTCTTGCTTTTATTATTATTATTTTTTTTAAAATGTGTGGTAGCCCACACCACATCAAGACTGCAGGGAGTCCCTATCAACAAGATATTGACCAAATGTACCTCTTGGCCTTGGACCTCCATAAACTACACAAACTTCTGTTCTTTTTTTAAAAATTTTTTTCTTCAGGTTTTTGCCATAGGGCACATGTGCTCACCAGAGACAGAAAGGGAAAGTGAGAAATAAACACCCATCCTCCCCCCGCCCCCCCCTACACACACACATAAAGGGAATAACCATACCACAGTCTCTTCTCTAGTCTCCTCTTGGGATTTTGGGCATGCACACAAAGGTGCCCAGTGTATTTCTCAAACCACCATGTCTGGGACTTAAACCACTAAGTTGGCCATGTGGGATCCAGTAGCCTTAACTACCATGCTACCAGCTGGCTCACAACTGGGATTTTATAAGAGTATTTCATAATAAAGTATTTTATAAAAGAGCATCTCTCTCAGGGGACCAGCAATTAGCGTAATGGCTATGTCGCTGGACTCCCATGTAGTCAACCATGGTTTGCATCCCAGACCCGGTGGCTTAAAACTCAGGCCAGGCGAGTGTGCATGTGTGCCCAAGATCCCGAGAGGAGAATGGAGAAAAAGGGATTGTGGCATGGCCATTCCCCCTGGGGGATGATTTCTCACTCTCTGTCTCTCTGTCTCTCTCTGTCTGGTGAGCATGCATGCCCTATAGCAAAAGCCTCTAAAAAAATAAAAGAGCATCTCTCTAGATCACTCTAGAGATAGAGAGATATTGCCCACTCCACATTCATGCTTTTTTATTGCTTCTGGGGTCTTCTTAGAAGAAGCAATCCTTTTTATCATCCTTGATTTTGCCATGTAATGCCTTATTCTTTATCATTTAAATCTGTCCTTAATTAGAAATAAGGGTATTAAGGAAATGAAGGAAAACCAAAGTAGATAATTTATTGGTTCATTCATTCAACAAATATTTATTGAATGTGCTCTAAATACCAGACATTGTTTAAGGTGTAACAGTTTTTGAATAACAAATTAGAATAATCCTTGTCTTTCTGAAATAATTTTCCACTTGGGAGATAATAAACAAGAACATAATATGTGAGATGATGATCAAAACAAACTGGAGAAAAATAAAGCAAGATATGAAGGACTGGGAGCAGGAACGCTGATGAAGTACCTCAAACCATGTGGATCTGCAGTTTATAGTTGGGAAAATAGTCTAACATCTTCAATTTCGAATAATACGATCACTGTATATTATGCAATTTTTGTTGGTTTTAAGTTCCAAATATTCCAGACTTTTACTCATCTTCTCCTTCTGCCCATCTTCCTTAGTGAATAGAACTCATCTTTTGTCTTAAGGTTAATGTCTAACTTTACCTCTTAATTTCCTTTTTCCTCCATCTTTCTTTGGTCTCTTTTTAGCTTAATCTTTATTTATTATTCCCTTTCTCTCTGGCCTTGTTTTATGCATTTTTTCCCTAGAAGTTTGATCAAAACCTTTCTTTCACTATAAACTTCTGCAACTCAAAACTCTATAGATTCCCTCACCACTCCAGCCTATTGTGACCTCTTACATTTTCCCTTTAAGATTCTTCATGGAGTATCCTTTATTACTACTGCAGTTATCTCATCTACATTGGCCTTTTATTCCGGAACTTTCCATGTGCTTGTTTCTGATCACCCTGACCATATTGTAACTTTCATGATAGCAACATGAGTCATTTGTTGTTTAAAATCTAAAACCTAATTAACTGTTAATAGGATAGAGTCTAAAAATTTTTAAAAACAAATACATTTCCAAGTAAGTAAGAATGACATTATTTTTCTTGGTGTTATAGAAAAATGAATTTTAGTTTTTATTAACCTTAGTAATTTGCTGCTTGAGATACCTTAAAATTCTGCAAAACTGAGCAATATCCCTATGATTGTTAATCAATTGGAAAGGCAAAATTGTGTATGAAAATAAGAATTTCCAGTACATTTCTTTAGGCTATTTCTTAGAGTATTTCCTGCGGTAGGAATACAAATACAAACATACCTTGACAATATCTTTAAATCCAGGATGTTATAATTTTGACTCCGCTAAGTCAGATAGTAAGAGAACTTATTTGAATTGTTCAGTTCTACACATATGCTCAAGTAGAGAGTTTTTTTTTTTCAATCTCATAAAACATTATAGGCTCAGCTCAATTGTGCACACCAACTAAACATGTAAAATGTTCCAAGATGGAAATAAAATGTACACCAGATGTGGACTTTCTCAGAGAATTTTAGTAATAAACATAACTTTGAAGATTGCAGTACAGAGTAAACTTACATAAACATCGTGTAAATAAAATGATTATCATTTAGTTTCTTTTTCTGTTAGTTCTCTCCATGGTACTGTATAGAAGAATGAGGATTTACGATAGCTTTCACTTGCAGCACTGGGTTTTCCATACATGATGCTCCAGGACCTAAAGACTGGGACCTGGGACTCAAACCACTGATTTGGCCATGTGGGGTCCAGCAGCCTTCTGAAATTAACTAATTTAGCACCATTAAATTAGCACAAACCCTAAATCTGTATTTCATAGTAGTCATTGTTAAAAAATGTAAATATGTAGAAATCAGTCTGCTTCATAGAAATTCTATGCCACGTAGTCTTGTACTTTAAATATTTTGGCTTTATGGATTTCCAAGACATGGCAACTACAAAGCTGAGCAAGTATCAATTTAAAAAACAATTATTTAAAAACTCTCCATCTCCAATGTTGATTGACGGTGAGAAGATGAAGCCTAGATGAAGCCGTTTATAGAGCTTTCCATATTAATGGAGTAATGTAATGATCAAGTCATTATTCATATTTTATCTTCAGCCTTACTATTTATATTAAATCATAAATTCAACTAAATTAGACCTTATATGACCTAATAAACAAAATTAGTAATACTGAAGGAAATTTAGGGCATTGCGGTGAGCTAGGACGTGTGTGTGTGTGTGTGTGTGTGTGTGTTTCTGTAACACAATGACAGATTGGAATAATCACTGCTGAAGGAACATGAGAGAGTAAAACAGAATGACTCAGAAGAGGTAAGAGCCAATCTCATATGACTAGACTCAAATAGAATGTTATATGAGAAGTATTGATTACAATTGCTCATCACGCCTTTGTAACATTTTATATGATAGAAATTGTATACTGTAACTTAGAGCACTATTTGTCAGGTTTATTAAACTGTCTTTATTGTCAGGTATAGCTATGTCACTTTTTGTATGTGTACCATTACTGAAAACTTACATGTGAATGGCAGGTGTATGCTCAATATCATATTTTCACAGACAATATGCAATTTCAGATACATGTGTCTCCTTTGGAGTAGCAGGGAAGTAAACAACATTCTTTTGTAAGAATTTTGATATTTCTATAAAAACAAAACCTTTATCAAGTTCCGACCCATTGCATTACCTCCTCCTGAAAGTAGTATGCCAATGACACCAAATCAGAATGCATTCTCTCATTCATGGACACTGAATAGTTTGCTGTGCGTGTGTAATTCTGTGATCTTATGGCACCTGAATGTTGAAGCACTCACAGTATTTTATGTTTTGTTGTTTTAAATTTTTATTACAAAATGTTTTAATCAAAAATAATGATGGAAATCTGTAGATGCCATTGGTGCTAAGGACATGTTAATATTTTTCTACATATGATTCAATTTTCTTTAGTTAAAAACATAAACCAGACCAAACCCAAAGTGCATGGTTAAGCACTTCACAGAGGAAGTTGGATCCCACATAGTCAACTAGATTTCTAGGCCTGGCCTCTTTGACTTAAAACCACACATGTGCCCAGGATTCTGCCAGGATGGAGAATTGGAGGAAAAACAATTACAACATGACCAGGGCCTGGGGGGTGCTTACTCTTGTGTGCTCTGCCCCTCTTGCATACATGTACACTCTGGCATTAAGAATGAGGGGCCAGCATGTGACATGGTAGTTAAGATGCTTGACTCCCACATGGACAACTGTGGTTAGAGTCCCAGACCTGGTGACTTTCTCTCTCTCTTTCTTTCTGTCTCTGTCTTGTTTTTCCTGGTGAGCACATGTACCCTGCAGCAATTTAAAAATTGATGATTATTATTATATATAAAATCAAATAATTAAAAAATAAAACAAAACATAAAACACTATGAGTAAGTGCTGTTGCAATCCCATTCTTTTCCCCTTCACTCTTCATGAACACTATCTTGCAGTTTGTATTTTCATTCAGGTGGTTTCCATACTTTTGTTATATATAAATATATCTATTACAATATGCAATGCTATTTTTGTGTATATAATTTTACATAAATGGTATTATGCTTTAAGTGCCATAGTGTAATTTGTTTTTTTCCATCAACATTCTATTTTTAAGAATTATACATGTTGATGTAGGTACATCATTTGTGAATAAACAACAGCTTGGTTATTCAATGAAATACTCGGATTGTTTTCAACTCTTTGGCTCTCTCACATACTTGCTTCTATAAACAGTGCTAAAGTTAGCATGCCTTTCAATGTTTTCTCAGGCACATATGCAGGAGTTTCTTTAACAAAAGACTACTGGCAATTCAGATGCATGCAGTTTTAAAATGCATGCCAAATTTTCCAAACTACTCATCAAAATGTGTGTTCAAATTTCTCTACCAATTTATTCTACAACAGGCAATGTGCAGGCAATCTGGTTTCCTAGCGCTTGATTTTATCAGACACTATTTTCTGCAAGTCAGATAGTTTACTGTAGTTTTAGTTTGTATACCCTAATGAAGTCTAACATCCTTTCCAAAGTCTGTTTGCCATTTATGTTCTCTTCTATGAACTGCCTTATCTTTGCCCAACTTTTTAGTCAGTTAACTTGTCTTTTTCTCATTGATTGATAGAAATTCTTTGTATATTCCAGATATAAGTTTCTGGGTTACAATTATCTTGTCTATGTAAATGATTGTTTTTTCATTCTTTTTTGTGTAGTTCGTTTAATCAATATAGGTACACAAAAATGTACCTTTATTTTATTTTAGTTATCTTTATTGTAGCACAGGTTCTGTGGCTGAATGGTTAAGGCGGCTGATACCACAGGGCCACTGCATGGTTCAAATACCGGCCATGGTGGCTAGAAAAACAAGCTGGGCACATACATGTGTGTGCATGCCCCAAGTCCTGACAAGGTAGAGAAATGGAAGAGAAATTATGGTGTGACCATGTCCCAATGGGTGGTGCTTTCTCCCTCCCTCTCGCTCTTTCTCTCTTCTTTTCTCCTTCTGTGAGTACACTCTCTCTGAGTATGCACATCCTCTGGCCAAACAGTAATAATGAAAATAATAATAATAATAATCTTTGTTTCTGCTGGTAAAGAGTAGGAATATTTTAGGTATTACTTATTTCCATATCGATAGCCAGCTACCCTATAGCCATTTACTGAATAGACATCCAATGTTCACTAACTGGCAATCCTACAGCTTTCATGTACCAAGAACTCACTTAGAATAAGTCCAACAATTCATGGACAATGCTTATTATGAAAAGCTATGCATGGATTTCAAATTTTTTTGCACCAAAATAAACTCATACTTTAATGCCATTTTCCCACAAACTTCTTGAAGTCCCCTCATATACATGACTTGATATGATTGTTTTGACATCATTTTTTACATTAAACTCTATTTAACATAATTTTATAGCATACTTTGACATCTTACACAATGAGTGGGTCATTTCCATTTTTCTTTTTCAAGAGCCTTATCCAAACTATTCCAGACCCTCATAGTTTAACATATCTTTTCAGATTGGCTAATTATGTTCCACAAAAGTGATAAATGCCTGTTTTGGTGTTTTAAATTATACATAAATAAGAAGAAGAAATATTTATATACAGTAAGCATTGCCATTTATAACTAATATACTGCTCCATTTAAGTGGGTCTTCTATGGTGATTTTAAATAAAAATGTTTAATTTTCACATTTTAGGTCTTGCTGGTCTTACAGCACAGTGGTTAAGTGTCATGCATAGGAAGCCACATGTCACATGGCTGACTATGGTTCAAATCCTGGCAGTTTTTGTATTTTTAAGAGAGATTTTTTTCTATAGAAGGCAGGAGATTGCCAGAGAGCCAGAGAGACAGAAAGTGAGAAATCACCCCTCCAAGGAGAGTGATCCATTCTCCTCCATTCTCCTCTTGGGATCTTAGACATGTATGCGCTTGAGTCTGGAGTGAGTTTTAGTCACCAGGTCCAAGACATGAACTGCATACTACTATGTGAGAGTCCAGTGATGTAACCACTACACCATCGGTGGGTGTCAACCACTGGAAGTTTAAATAACACACCAGGCACATGTGTGCATGTTTCCAGGATCCTCCTAAGATTAAGAGATGGAGGAAAAAGGATTGCAGTGTGGCCGAACCCAGCTGGGGGTGGCTTTCTCTCTCTCTCTTTCATTCTCTCCAGGGTGTACATGTATCCTCTGGCAATTAAAACAAAACAAAAAATCTTGCCTCTACGATGTTATGTCTATTCCTTGTACTTTTGTTGCTGTCATGATTGTTATAATCTCAAAATAAATTTTTAATTGTGTTCACTTTGTATACATGAATTTCTTTGATTTTTAAACTATTAATCATTTTCTGTATTGTCTCTTGAACTTTCTTATGCATAATTATAATCTTGACAAATGGTAACAGTTTTCTTTCTTTCTAAACCTTATACAATTATTTCTTTTGCACGCCTTATTAATTTAGCAGAGACTCCAGTACGATGATGAATAAAAGAAAGCATTGAGGTCTTGTTCCTGACTTAAAGGCAGTGTTTTAAATATTTTATTATAAACTATCTTGTTTCAGGTATGTGATTTTTGGTGGCCAAATTTTTATCATATTAAGAAGATTCTTTTTATCCCTATTTGCTAAGAGTTTGTATTATTAATTAGTCTTGAGTCTATTGAATTACTTTAATGCATGTACTAGGATAATTATATACTATAAAAACTGCTGGGCCAACTGGTAATATAGTGGTTAAAGCAGCTGGATCCCACATAATTAACTGCTCAGTTCAAGTTTCAAATCCAGTGACTTGAAAAATCATGCCAGGCAAGTTTGTCTGTGTGCCCGAAATCCTGAGAGGAGAATGGAAGAGAAAGGATTATGGCATGGCCATTCCCCCTGGACAGGGGGGAGGAGGAAGAGGAAGCTGTTTTCTCACTTTCTCTGCTTCTCTCTCTCTCCCTCTCTCTCTGGTGAGTGTACTTACCCTATAGCAAATTAAAAAACAAAAACCGCTAATTTTGATTGTGATAAATTACACTAATACATGTTTTAACTTTGTTATACTGCATTCTTAAGAAAAACTTATATATGCATATTTTTCTTTGTTACATTTGGTAAAATTTTAATTAGAATTTTTACAAAGTGTTTGTTTATAAAAAAATAATTACCTCAAATTTTCTTCTCTCAACTATTCTTGACAGGTTGTGTCAAGGTACAGCTTTACCAAAATATAAAATTGAGGAACTATCTTACTTAGACTCTTCTTTAGAACAGTGTGAATAAAATCAAGACTATTTACTGCTGAATTGTTTGGTAAAGTTATCCTCTCTATATATTTACGACATAGGTTGGTCTTAACTTAGTTCAGTGATTTTTAGTTCTGCTTCATTATTATTGTGTTTTCCTCTAATGTTTAAACTGTTGACAACTGGATCAATTTCATTTAATAGGATTAGTCAGACTTTCTATTTCTTTTTTACTTTATTCTTTAAGTTATAATTTTCTAAAAAGTATTTTCAAGATTATTGTCAGAATGTTATAATTCTGGAATCTAATAAAGCTTCCCTTATTAATCTTCCAAAGACTTGGTTGTTAATTTACTTAAAAGTATTAATTTTGTTTATTTTTTACTGTACTATTTCTGTTTTTTTTATTATGATTATTGTGATGAGAACATTTAGCATGAGATTACCCTACTGGAGAAATGTTAAGTATACAACACAATATTGTTAACGATAGACATAATATTGTATAGCAGATCTATAGAACTTACCTTGCATAGCTAAAACTACATACCTTTTGGCAGCAACTCTTCATTTCCCACTTTCTCTAGCCCTCTTCAGGGTAGCTTTTGTTTCTTTTCTATTTTTAATGTCAGAGGGTGCATGTACTAACCAGAGAAAGAATGAAAGAAAAATAGAGTAGGAAAGAGAAAAAGCACCCCCCCTTCCAATGGGTCATGGCCACACCAGTATCCCAATGGGTCATGGCCACACCAGTATCCCTTCTCTTCCATTTCTTTGTCCTGTCAGTTTGGGGGCACATACACTCAGGCACACCCCACATGTCTTTTAAGCCCCACGAGACTGAGATTTGAACCATGATTGGCCATGTAGAATCCAGCTCCCTTACTCACAAGCCACAGAGCTGGCCCTATTTACCATTTAAAAATTTTCTGCCCTTAAGTTTACTTCTTTTCTGTTTTCTTTGGATAACTTCATTATTCTTTTCTCCCTGCATAAATTAGAAACTCTACTAATTGATTTCTAGTTTTTCTTTTTCTTCTTTTCTAATATAGGCATTTAAGGCCATTATTGTCTTATAGTGGGTTTAGTTAAATCCCAAAATTTTGACTTAGAGTATTTGCATTATCATTGAGGTATAAATATTTTCTAATTTTTATCTCCATTTCTTCTTGAAGTGTTTCATGAGTTATTTAGACCTTATTTTTTAAATTCCCAAATACGTGGAGATTCTTTTTGCTATGTTTTCCTTATTTTAAGTTTTATTTCATTGTCCAGCAGAAGCATTATATACATGCCTTATTTTATGCTAAAATATGCTGTCATTTCTTAATACCTTCATATATATTTTTTAAAATATGCTTTCTTACATGCAGGTTTACATATGTGTCAACCTTGAATTTTAAGTGCACACAGTGGTATTAAATACATTCATAATATGTGTAACTACTTTGTACAGATCAGATATATACTCAATGTATACATGTACATAGATATATAAAATGTTTATATATCCAAAATATTTATATCATAGATCTGAAAATCACATCATAAGGTATACTGAGGTTCAG
>NW_006160061.1:584155-608478 GCF_000334495.1 Tupaia belangeri chinensis
GGTGGCATGGAGGTTAAGGAGAATAGATTACACATAGCCAATGAGCAGTTCAATTTCTGGACCTGACAGCCTGAAAACATGTCAGGCACATGCACATAGATGCCCAAAATCCCAGGAAGAGAATAGAGAAGGGATTGTGGCATAGCCATTTTCCCCAGAGTTTGATTTCTCAGTTTCCCTTTGTATCTCTCTTTCTGGCTTTCTCCAGTGTGTGCAAGTGTCCTATAGCAAAAACAAATAAAAAGTATGTTGAAATATATCATGATGATTGCGTATTAGATCTTTACAGCGCAAATCAGTCTGTTTTACTTCATATATTTGGAGCCAGCCTTGTCGGATACATACTGATAAATGGCCCCTTTCATTATTTTGCTTCAACTATCTTCCTTCAGAATGCTTTTGGCGTTAGAGTGCTCATTTTATATTGTAGTGACATCAGGTTTTTGTTTGTGTTTTAGCTTTGCCATAGGACATAAGCACTTACTGAAGAGAGACAGACAGAAAAAGAGAGGAAAAGTTAGAAATCACCTCCCAGGGACGATAACTATACTTGCAATCTCTTTTCCTCCATTTTCCCCTTGGGATTTGGGACACGCACACACCTGCACCAGCATGTTTTTACGCTGCTGGACTCAAACTGCATAGTAAGCTATGTGGGATCCAGCCATCTTAAACACCCTGGCACTGACTGATCTCAAGTTTTTTACTTATATTTCCCTCCTTTATAATTTTCCACTTCTTTACATTCACATTTCCGTGTCTTCATATTTTAAGTAGATCTCTTATAAACCACATACAGATGGGCTATTTTTTAATCCATTCTAAGAATTCTTGACATTTAACTTGGAAATTGAGTCAATTTTACTTTAGGTTTATTTCTACCATTCTACTTTTCAACATTTTATTTTGAGATAATTGTAGATTCACATGAAGCTTTAAAATTTCCCCCAGTGGTAACATAATCACAGTACATTACAACTAGGAAATTGATAGTGGTATACACTGTTGACCTTAATTCAGTTTTCACAAGTTTTGTCTGTATTTGCATGTTCATATGTGCATGAATGTATATGCATATTTAGGTATATACTTTTTATCACATGTGTACAATTGTGTAACTACCACCATATTCTGATATAAATATGGTTCTATCACAAGAATTTTTTTTCTGTTAACACCCATCACTTTCTCTTCCCCTCTCTCTAATCTATAAATTAGGAAACCATTAATCTCTCCTCCATCTCTATTATTTTGTCATTTTAAGAATGATATGCAAGTGGGAACAGTAGTTGGTGTAATGGCTATGTTGCTGGACTCCCATGTAGTCAACTGCAGTTCAAGTCCTGGACCCGGTGGCTTAAAGTCACACTAGGCATGTGTGGATGCCCAAGATCCCGAGAGGAGAATGGATGAGAAGGGATTGTGAGGTGACCATTCCCTCTTGGGGTTGATTTCTCACTTTCTGTCTCTCTCTGTCTTTCTGGCAAGCACACACACCCTATAGCTAAAGACCTCTCAAAAAATAAAAAAGAATGATATATAAGTGGAATCATAGAATATATATGATTTTGAGGTTAGCCTTTTCACTCTGCATAAATTCTTTGAAAAACATCCACATCCTTGCATGTGTAGGGGTTGTTTGTTGTTTTTTCCTTTTTTGTTTCAAGGCATGGAGATAAAAGGTACTATTACTCAAAAAGGTGAACAATGGAAACAGCAGATGGTATAGTGGTTATGTTGCTGGACTCCCAAGTGGTCGGCTGTAATTCAAATCCCAGACTCCTCGGTAGTTTAAAAGTCAGGCCGGGTGTGTATGCACCCAAAATCTGGAGAGGACAATGGAGGAGAAGGGATTGTGACATGGCCACTCCCCCTGGGGGGAGATTTCTCGCTTTCTGTCTCTCTGTCTCTCTCTGTCTGTCTGGCGAGTGCATGTGCCCTATAGTGAAAAACCTCTTAAAAAAATATATATATATATATATACCCCAAACAGAGCTTTGCTGTTATCTGATGTCCAAAATTTCATTCTCTGAAGAATTTATTTTATAATCGTAAAATGTTTTATTTACTTACTTAGAACAAAATCCATAGTATCTCCTTTGAAGCTTCTCGTTCTCTGTGATCTACATCCAATGTACCAGTAAATCCTACTTGTTCTATCTTCAAAACATTTTCAGAAACACATCACACTTCTCACCATCAGCAGACTACTCAAAGGTACCATATACTTGTGTCAAGATTGTTGTAATATCCTAATTCATCTCCCATTTGCATTCTTTCTCCCTATGGACTAGTCTTAATTTCATTTAGTCAACATAAGTGAAAGGATAAGTCAAATTATTGTATCTCAAATGACTTCCTGTCTCTCTCAGAGAAAGAAAGCCAAGATAATCTACAGACACCTGAAAGGTCCTCCCTGTCTTCCACACCTTTCTTTTAGAACCTCTGTGACTCATGTAATATTTCTTCCCCTGGGCTCCCCCTGTTTCTTCCCTTCCAGCCCACTTTCCATTTCTTTAACACAGCAGACATGCTTTCCCTATTAGGATTTTATACCTTCTCTTTTCTTTTCCTGACATGCCCTTCCCCAGAGAGCCCCTTGGCATACTCCCTTCTCTCCTCTGGGTTTCTCTTTACATTTGATCTTTTTGGTGAAGTTTCTTTGGGAAGTCGTAATTCTTGCCTCTGCTCTAGCACTTCTTATCCTTCTTCCCCCATTTTATTTGTCTCCATAGCATTCATTCCTATGTCATATACTCAAAGGTCAATCACTTCCATGGCCCTTGCCAAGACCCTATATGTTATTTTATGATCTTTTTCTTAAAGACAGCCTGTAACTTATTTAAGATTCAAGTGCTACAAAACTTGAATCTACTTTTCTGGTTTACAGTGTGTCTCCCTCCATAAGAGTGTAAACTCTATAATGACAGGGACGTTGGAGTTTGGGATCACTGTCATATCCATAGCACATACAGGAGTATCTGGCACATAGTACAGGGTTTGTTAAATCCACTGACAAAATCAGTAGAATTCACAAAGAAAAAGGCCTACAGATATGGTTCTATTTAAAAATTATGTATTTCCACAAACAATATATTATTAACAAAATTAAATGGTACACAAGGGTCTAGAAATATATTGGCAAAAACTTTGGTGACTAGAGGTGAATGTCTTTGGTCCAGCTATGATGGCAGTAGTGGCACTGTTGTGCAATGCTGGAGGCACATAGAAAGGCTCCTGGTTCATGTACCAGATCTGTACTCATGTCTGAATATAAATGTCTGGCTGTAGGATTGCAGGCGGAGGAAGGCTGGGAGATCATGGTGTGATGATCCTATGAGATGCATGTACTTCTATCTATCATTCTCTATATATTACTCCTTCCCTTTCTCCTTCTCTCTCTCTGGAAATAAACTTTAAAAGAAAATAGGTTGGATGCCTCTAATATACAAAACAACAATTTAAAAAAATCACAAAAGGCAAATTTTATGTATTCTATAGGAAGATGTGTATGTAGTTACTCACTAGTTTTAGTTAAATGATGCTTTTGTGCCCTTTGATAAAGATTGATGGTAGTTTAGATGGAAGAAGCCAACAAGTGATAATGAAATTACTTCGCTCACTACTTATTCTTTATTAATACTATTATGTTGGCTCTATTCCAGTGTGTCTGGAGCAGACCAATGAGATACAATACACTACTTTCATAAAGCAAAAGTAGCCTCAAGGTTTTGGACTTTGTCTTTTTCAAAAATCAAACAGTATATTTTATTTCTTAATACACTAGTAATTTTGGGAGTATTTACTAATGTTGAATAAGAAAATGATTAATTATGAATCACAAGCCATGAAAACAAGGACCTGCTTTTATGCCACTGTCTTTAACTTTAAGCAACATTCATACCCTTATTATAATAAAAGCCTTAATTCTAGAAGGATTAATGGTAAACTAGTTTATTTATAGCAAATGTTCTTTAAACAATTACCTAGAATGATTAAACATTCTTAAATTGGTTATGTCTGCTGCCATGGCAAAGCTTTTATTTTTTTCTTTTTCTTTTCTTGTAAACAACATTTACTTAATTCTTTTCTGATTACAAAAATAATTTCTCTTCATTTTAAAATAAATTACAATATACACTGAAATATAAAGAACAAAAGAAAATTTTCCCTATTCTCACTGCATAAATAGTTTCTATTTTTGTAGATTTAGTTTACAGTAAATTAATTTTAAAGTACATTTTAGCAAAGCTGGGATCTTACTCTATATGTATGATTTTGTTTCTAGGCTTGTAATTTAATTTTATACTATGAACACTTCTTTATATTATTACATGTTGTTCAAAAATTTTAAAATTCATAATTTTAATTTTATAAATGCACTGTATTTTATTTTGTGACCATGCACCTATATTTTTATACAGACCTATGTGGAATCAATTAAGATTTAACACAATAACATGCAAGTAATCAGAATTAAGGTTTCATTTCAATGAAACCAGAGCTAAGAACATTTTCGTTCGATTGCTTTGCCTTCAATACAGGAGTCAGGTCACCTATGCCGTATCAGCTCCGTGTTCTCCTTGGTGATCCTGGTTCAGGCTTGGATGACTGTTTATCAGAGGCTGTGAATGAGTCAGCATCCGAAATACAACAAGATACTGAGGCTCACTTAATTGGCATCATTTTCATAGTGGAGCCACATACTTATGGCTCTGGTCTTGGAGGGTTCATCCAAATCAGCAAAATTATGTGTGATTTTTCTTTCACCTAAAAGGATTGTAGGCCTTTTTAAAGAAATATAAGTAGGTAATCACATGCAAAGACAAGTGACTTACTAAGAAATAAAGATGATACATTATATTATGTCAGTGATTTCCATGAAAGTCTAAAATCTCTATTACCTGGAACAGCAAAGCAATTATAATAGACAATGTTCTTAAAACTCTCTCTTTGTTTCCAAGGAAAAACACTGCCCTCTTCTTACCAGGGTTCAACTCCTTGATTGGCCTAAAACATTTTAAAAATATACTTTCATGTGTAAACATAAATAGTTTGTCAGAGGAAAATGTCACATTGTAACCTTTCAATGGGTACAAATAAAGATTCAAAGCCTGAGAGTGGGAGTGTATTTTTAGAGTTTAGAAAGAACTCCAGGGTGCAGTGAAAAAAAGGACAGGCAATTTTTTAAGCTGTAAAAACTTTGTGACTAGTTTGTTAAAGTTGAATCTCTTCTTAAACTCTCATTCCAGTATCTTTGCATGTACTTTCATCACATACTAATCAAGTCCCCAAATCTTCAGCTGTTGATATGATTTTTCTTTTTTTAATAATTTGCATGTATTTCACTCAGTGGTTCTTGTCATGGCTTCACCTTTCTATATTATGGCAGCTGTAGAGATCAATTAGCAAAAATATAAAACAATCTTTCTACTCTTTTAGCACTCTTACCTCAGATGCCCATCATTTTATCAAATCTAATTTTAAAAGACACTGTATCTATCATTTTTAAAATAAAGAACTAAAAGCTGTTTTGCATTTCTCATAGGCTTACTTTTTAATTACTTTAAAGTCTTTTTTTTTAGTTTCTCTTATGAATTCATTATTTTTAGAATAGTCACAAAAGGTATAGATATGACCAAATACATAATGAAATTTATATTCTCTTTTTGAGATTCTTGCCATAGGGAATATGCATTCACTGGAGATAGACGAAGAGATGAAAAATGAGAAATCACCGTCCTGGGGGATGGCTAAGCCACAATCCCTTCTCTTCCATTTCCCCTCAGGATTTTGAGCATGCACACACATGCGTCCACTGTGATTTTCAAGCCTTCAGGTGTGGATCTCGAACTAAGTAGTTGGCCATATGGGATCCAGTGCCTTAACCACTGTGCCTCCTGTTGGCCCAGAGTTTATATTCTTAAAGATGTAAGCTTTACTATATCTTGAATCAATTAAAGTTAATGTGAGATGCTAGATGATGAGTAGTTGAAATTCTTAAAAAGTCTACATTAAAATTTTTAATACAATACTCAACATTCACATAAAAATTATTTTAGCTAAGATACAATAACATAGCTCTGAAAATGACACTTTCTTACAAATATTTGTCTTAATGCAGTTAATCTTTAAAGACTAGGTGTTCACTGAATTTTGTGACTCAAGCCTATTCGTTGATAATTTGAGTACCAGAGATCTGAAAGAAGAGATTCTAATTCAAATGAACTCAATAAAAGAATTCATAGCAGTTACACCACTCATCTCTTTAAAAACTGTTTTTATTTGGCCATCCCCATAGCCTAGTGGTTAAGGGAGAATAGACCCTTCATGGTCAATTGTAATTCAAGTCCCAACCTCATGATTTGAAAACATTCCGGGTGTGAGTGTGCGTGTGTGTGTGTGTGTGTGTGTGTGTGTGCATGCATGTGCGCCCAAAATACTGACAGAACTGGCAAAATGGAGGAGAAGGTATTGGAAAGGTATTGGAGGGTGATTTCTCTCTCTCTCTTTCTCACTCTCTCAGTCCCCCTCCCTCTCTCTCTCAGTCTCTGTCTCTCTGACAAGCATCCATACCCCTGGGTAATTAAAAAATACAATTTATTATTTATAAGTTAAGTGATGAAATTAGTCAATGTCAACATAGGAGATTCGGTTTATATATATGGGTGTGCATATGTATGTGTGTGTGTGTGTGTGTGTATACACATACATACAGATGATATATATATATATATATATCATATATACACATAGATAGGGATATATACCTATATATACATGTGAGCATATATATATATACATATATATATATAGAGAGAGAGAGAGAGAGACGGTAATGTGGATTCTGCTAAGAAAGACAGCAGTTAAAGTTTAATAAGTGTGTTTTATATGTAATATATTGCACACTTACCATGGTGTCTGCTGACAACCCTCTGAGCCAAACACCTTCCTTTTGCTTCTCCATTGCACTCTCCACTTCTCTACTGTCTTCCCCAGGAGTCTGACCTGTTTGGATGGTACTATAGACTCCTTGCCAGTGAATATAGGGGAAAAGCATGAGGTAGAGTGTATATTTTCTACTTTTTTCCCCATGAGGTGGCCTTGGGCTGTGTTCCCAAACAGGTCACTGCTTCGCCCACTGTTGCCTGAGGTTTTCAGTCCTCTCCCAGGTTCTGGTAAACTTTCCCGGCTCTCATCCTTAGACTACAGATACTGTCAGCCCCAGATTTATACATGATCTCTTCTGGTTCTCCAAAAACATGTCAAACTTTTTATGACTAAATTTCATTTTAGTGAGAATTTTAGTAGGAATTTTTAATGGGAATTTTTCTTGGGTTATATTGTGTGGATCATCTCTACCCTCCAGTAGAGGCCTTGACTGTTATGTCTTCTTTTAAAGAATTACTTCATTCCTGGAAACACACCCACCCACAATCCTTTATACTGAGCTCAGTGCCCAGCATGGAATATGGATTCAATAAATACTTGTTGAATAAATTTACTCTTTGAATGTATTACTCTTCTGTTTTAAAAATATATATTTAAATATTTTCAGACTCTACTATTAGTACATGAACTTGTCCACTGCCACAGTTACTTGGGTGCAGAACACCAGAGACCTGACATAAGCAAAGATTCCCCTCCCTAGAAGTTTAGAAATAAAACTAAGAAATTACAATTCAGTCCAACTGTCTTTTGAACAGATAAAATGTCAACCCCAGGGTTTTGGTGGCCAAAACAAGAATCTGACCTTCAGAGAATGAGAAGAAAACTAATGTGTAGAGAAGCCCAGTATCTTTAGTTTTCAAATTCCTGATTCCAGTTGGTTTTGCAGCCAAGCTTCAATCCCTCTTGGCTTCTGAGAACTGCCAGTGTACTCTCACTATCCCCTCTGTTTGACTTCGTCTTGTTTGAGATGGGCTTCTGCTTCTTGGAACAAAAGAGCTCACATAAAGCCAGCACTGTGCTTAATGCTTTCACATTAAATTCTCATTTGTAGCTCTTGACTCCACAAAAGCCCTGCAGGGAAGATAACGATATTTTCTTTTTTCTTTTTTTTCTATCAGGACAGGAACTTAAGTTCAAATAAGTCAAGTAACATATCTGAAATCACTCAGCTAGTAAATGGCAGAACTGGGATTTGAACTCAAAATTACAAGACTCAAGTATTTTTTTTTCCAAATTACATTGAATGAATTCTCTATAGCAAAATTTTAAGGCTTTTTTAATAGTTATAGGGCATATATGTCTATCATGTTTATCCAGAATTTATCTTTCTAATAATACAAATCTATCATGCACTCTCTTCTCTGTGTGAAAATATTTGCACTGTTTTTCCTATTGCAGACCAGCATGAAGTAGCCCCTGGTCATCCTCTCTAGTTTCTTCTCTGCCATTACCCAAATGAATGCCATTCTCTGGCCAAACTGTAGTTGTTTCAGGTCTTTAAAAACACCATGAGTTCACTTACTTTCACATTGTCGTTCATACGGTTCTTTCTTTTCCTGGATAACTCTTTCTGAACTCATTTTAGTCATCATTTCCTAACAGAAATCTACTCATAAATGGGTAGGGTACCTTTTGTACTCCCAAAGTACTCTGAGCTTCCCATGTCAGATCCCTAGTCACCCCCCCCTTTTCTTCTTTTTTATTTTTCCCTTTTATTTCTTGATTCACAATATAGACCAGGCACATTGGATTCTTAATCCTGTTGGATCCTTCATACTGAGTCCAGTGTCTGGCTTGGAAAATACTTGTTGAATGACCAAATGAATGTATTATATTGTTCTTTGAATATGTTACTCTTTCATTTAAGAAATATATATTTAGAGAAAGTGGGGCCTCCAGCATCTGAGCAGGAATTCTAGTATCCCAAGTGACAAAAGAGAGAATTAAAAATGGGTGCTGTTGAGAAAGGCAAGAAGATTTTGTTCAGAAGTGTGCCCAGTGCCACACCATGAAATAGGAAGGCAAGCACAAGACTGGTCCAAATCTCTATGGTCTATTTGGGTGGAAGACAGGTCAGGTCCCCGGATTCTCTTACACAGATGCCAACAAGAACAAGGCATCATCTGGTTATATGAATATATAAATATTGGAGAAATCCCTTCACTTCTCAAACCAAGCAGACTCATCTCTGTTCTAATTCGTGTTCATTAAGCCATTAAAGGCAAGGACTGAAGATGGGGAGTGATGTCTATTTTATATATTTGGTCATAACTATGCCAATCTAATCAGAATTCCAGAGCACTGCCTTTTACTTATTGAAAGACATTTTAGTGTGGTTTGTGTATACTATCAAAGAATATGTAACACTTTATGTATTTTCTATATTATTTATAAAGTCAGATACTTTCGAAAGTCAACATGACAAGATTTGGTAGCAAGTTAAATTTTACCTTTGAATTCTATTATCTAAGTCAGTCTAAGTTATATTTCAGGATTGGCTTTAAGCAACTGTTCAAGAACACATAGAAACTGAAGAACTATTGTATATGTATGATTGCTAATGGTGCTTTTTACCAATCTATTAGAAGGATTAAAGTAGAGCAATGTCGTCAGCATAGATTTGTAAATTATGTCATTATAAGACTTAAGATAAATTAAAAATCAAATGACAGATTTAAAAAAATGAAAAATATTTAAATATCTTATAAACTATATTAATAATTCAAAATATCTCTAGTGCTAACTCTAGCAAAAACATATTTAGGAAAATCTTCTCTTTGCTTCCCTATCCCACCTGTTTAAATCTACCTATTTAAAATCATATTTAATATTATATTATTTAAAATTTTATATCATATCACTACATCTTCAGGAAAACTTTTTTAACAAGAAAATTAACTTCATGCCAAAAATGATTTCAATTCATTTTATAGGTTTTCTCCTGTGTCTTCCATTTTCCCTTTTTCTCCAATGAGTGTGCTTGATTGTTTAAGTGATTAACTGATTTTCTCTCGCAAAACATAATTTTTCAAAACTAATTGCAAACCTTAATTTACGGTTTTCTCTAGAAACTTTTAGGAGTTTTGTTTGTTTTCTCCTTGAAGTTTACAACTTTTACAAAGATTTAATCAGGTTTGGAACAGTTTTCTTTACATGTACTTTCCATATTGCAAGACTTAAATTTTTGTGTGTGAATGCATGCATATATTTTCAGTTCAGGAAGATGTCTTTTTGTATCTTTACTTTAGGATATTATTTATAAGGAGAATTTTAAGACCAAAACCATTTCCATTCAGAATTTTGAGAACTGTCTTATTTTGTACCCTGGTACTTAATCTGTTTATGAGTCTATAAACAGAGTTGGCCTAAGAGGAAAATTTAATACTAAGCATTGTGTAAACCTCCTTGGAAGACTAATGTGTTTATGAGGGCTGAGTAACCTAAGGTTGAGCCCACCTTCAAAGAGAATGATAATGCTGTTGGTAACAGAATGCAAACAATGAGACCTATTTCCTGGAAACTAGATCAGAAGAGGAAGGTGCCCTAAATACTTCAATAGTATCAACCAATACAGACCAGAAAACACTATCACCCCATATCCTAGCATCACCAATCCTGAAATGTCAAGCAACTTCACTCTACTAACATCAATCTGAGACTGACCCCTCCCAGAGCTATTAACCAAGGAATCCAAGACTGGCAAAAGACATACCCTTCATACTTACTACTTTGTGTGCTGCAAAAACCTCACCCTCTTCCCCTTCCGAAAATTTCTTATGCCTTTTCTAAAGGGGACTACATAATAAAACTCTTTGTTCCTTCAATACCCAGTGTCACAGTAGTTGGGATTTGTGTGCCCTGAGTAACATACTCAGTTGTTTGGTAAGAAAACACTGCCCTGATTCTCATTCTAGTAAATAATCTATTGCTTCCCTTGAAGTTCACAACTTTTACCAAGATCGTAGAATATCTATCTTTACACATGCTTGGCACACCACATGACCTTAAAGTGTGTGTGTGTGTGTGTGTTTAGAATGCTTTCCTATTATTTATTCATTTGAAAAGTTTTGTTCATTCTTCTATACTCTGTGTTAATCTATACTTTAAGAAATGTTCTTGGGAACCAGCAGTTAGCGTAATGGCTGTATCGCTGGACTCCCACATAGTCGACCGCGGTTTGCGTCCCGGACCGGTGGCTTGCAACTCACGCAGGCGTGTGTGCGTGCGTGCCCAAGATCACGAGAGGAGAATGGAGGAGAAGGGATTGTGGCGTGACCATCCCCCCTGGGGGGTGATTTCTCGCTTTATGTCTCTATGTCTCTCTCTCTCTGTCTGGTGAGCACATGCGCCCTATAGCAACCCCCTCCAGAAAAAAAAAAAAAAAAGAAATTTTCTTAACTTTTTTATTCTGATCATTAATATTCTTTAGTCCCATCTATTCCATTATTCAGTATTTCATGTGTTTTACTTCAGTAATTACATGTTTAGATTTTTGTATTACTTTTATTCTCTGATTACCTCATCTTCATGGCAGTTGGTTATTGAGCTTATGAATGCAATGCCTTATTTATTTTTTCTGAATTTTCTAATTTTTCAAAAGTTATTATTCACCTTTTCCATTATCTTTGCTTCTGTTGTGGTTATTTGACTTGTTCTTTATAGTCTTTCCCTTTCGGACCATTAGTTTTATCTAAGCTGTGGTTGGTTAACATTTTAATTGAAAGAGCAGGTTGATAAGTTTAGCTAATTAGTGTAAGTTTTCTCAGCATTATGGTACACACACACAGAGAGAGAGAGAGACAGACAGACAGACAGACAGAACAAATATCTTATTCAGAAAAGGTCCATCTGTAATGAAAAGAAACTGACCGACTGTGGGCTCTGGGCATTGTGAGTAAATGGGCTGATCATAGAACAATCAGATAGATGCCTTCCAGGAAATTCCTCTATAGACATAAACGGAGTCAAGATCAATATCATGTAAGAATAAAAACAGAACAAGAAACATAGCCCTGTTAGTGAACACAACATATAAAATGAATCCAGATTAGGAACAAACAAGAAAAAAATATTTGTTTGGAGGAAGATTTGACAAATAATTGTGATTTGAATCTAGCAAGTAGATGTAGGTTATGCAATAACTATATTTGGAGTCATAGGCTATTTTACATGAAGTTCCCTATGTATAACCTATTGTCCCTTTAGATAGAAACAAATCAATGAGCTAAAGCTCTTTGTCGAAGTAAGAAAGTCTTTACTGAAAGTAGAGGGTTATTTAGGAGAGGGTTATGTGACTACTTTTATTTCCTTTTCCCTCCCATTTTCCCTTTCTTCTGTCCATGCTTCTTCATGAATTTTGCTTATTACCTCTTGTTTTATTTTCTTGCATCTTGGTGCTATTCTAGCTTGGCCATATGGTGGTCATTTATTCCAGATGGACCTTATCTTGACAACTCTTCAGCACAAATATTATTTAATATGCAAACACCCCATTCTTCCTCACCACCCACTAATAATGGAATTCGGAAACCAGATCTCTGGCCTGGATCTCCTTCTGAAATGAGTCATAGTCTCTTCCTAGCCTCATATTACATGGTCCTTCCCTTCTCTTCTATAACATTGTTGCCTTTTGCTGTGGTTTCTCTTTCAGCTAATCCTAACGCCCATTGGTGGCTCATTAGGAGTAAAGAGAAGTGTGTGTGTGTGGGGTCTCCTGCTCATCCTATTCAGATTATTCAGATAGACATAGGACTGTTTTGTTGTACAGCTTCAGAGCAGGATCCCATTCGCATTATTTTGTACTATAAGTAATGCCTTTGATAGCTATAATAAGTCCTACTGCTGGTGCTCCTTCTGTTTTTATGGTTTGGGTTACCTCTGCAAGGCCTCACTTTACAAAATTTTAGATAAAAAAAGCATAAAAACCACCCTCACTCCACCTTGATCTTGAATTTTCCTGTTAATATCATGATTTTAATGCTGAGTCCAGAGAGAGACAAGAACTTTAGAGATAAGCAGAGTCAAGATCAATATCACATAAGAATCAAAACGGAATAAGAATTATGACCTTATTGGTGAAGAAAACACATAAAAAAGGATTCAGATTAAGCAAGAAAAAAAATTCACATTTCATCAAGAGCTAAAAGTATGTGGAATAAGATTTGACAAATAAGTATTTGTTATGAGTGTCTAGCAAGTAAATGTGTGTTATGCAATAACTATGTTTAGGGGTCAGAAACTATTCTGCATGCAGTCCTTATGTATAGCCACATTGTCAAAAGAAAGATCACCTGGGATATCTAATGCCCCAAATTGTCAATGCCTTACCAAAATTCTCTCATTAATACACAGCTTCAGCGAGCTGAGAATTTAATCCAAATTCATTCAACAAGGTAACCTCAAAAGCTTAGAATAATTTAATTATCTATGTTACCAAAGCCTTACCCTTCAGGTGCCTTAGAATTAAAAATGCTATTGTTATCAGATTTCAGCACGTATCAGAATCACCTGGGGGTATGAATGAAACACAATTTCTGGGCCCTATCACTGAGGTTCTGATTCAGGAGGTCTAGAGGGGAAAGGTTCTGAGTATTTGCATTTTGAACAACTTCTCAGATGATACAAATGCTGCTATTTTGGGATCACATTTTTAGAACTAAAACATAGAAATGGAGATAACATTTATTATAGTAATATTTTGTATCATATTTGGGAATAATCACTATATCTTTACTATTTTAATTGCTCTAAATCTTACAGATTTTGAAATATTATAACACCTAAACAACTGCCCCCATGTTTCAATTTAAATATGTAATTAAGTTATTGATTTAGACTTGTTGCTTTAGAAGTAAGAATGTTCAACCACATGTGAAAACCGTTTTGAAGTATCTAAGAGATTTACATATTGTTATAATTTATTAAGATATGTCTCAGTTCAATTTATCAGATTTTCAAGGTGTATTTTGGTGCTTAGGAAGGTTTGTTTGCTAGACAAAGTAATTAAAGAGAAAATTGAATATATTAAATTTGTAAATGCAGTTTAAAGTACATAAAAGACTTTAATTAACCAAGTTGCAAATTCTCCCTTTAGAGTGTTTAAGTTTGCTATATTAATGAACATATAATAAATAAATGGAAACATAAGATCCATAATTTGGACTTTGATGTTTAAGAAAGAACTAGGATTTAATCGAAATATCAATGAAATAAGTAATAATTTAATAAAAGGAAAAGAAGCATTTAATCACTTTTTCTATACATAAAGCCACCCTCAAAGATGTCAAATTTGCATTAAAATCCCCCAGATCACCAGAGAAATTATTTTGTTCCCTTCTATTCCAAAAGTAGTCAGGTAGAACAAGAAGTTATGTTAGGATGTCTGGCTCATACACTGCTTCTAACATTTCCTCTCTAGCAAACTTTTGTTTTCCCTAGTTCAAGGATCAGGGAGAGAAATACTAGTTCTGGTTTATATCTCTTGCTACTTATATTTTTCTCACACATAAAACCTAAAAAGTGCTCTAGAACACTGGCGAATGTATCTTTGCTTACTACTCTGCATCAAACATTCTATTAGTCTCATAGGATGGGAGAGTGCTGAGCTGTGCTCTGCAAAATTCCTGGTTCTTTGGGTCCAGACCTCTAAAATGAGGAACTATTCCTGGGTGCAAAATAAAGCCACAACCACAATAAAGGTAAGTAGAAAAGAGAATTTAGAAGGAAAGAAAGATTTTAGAATGTAAGTACACTCAAAAGACTTTTGGGAAGGCAGGTTTCTAGGTAGCAACTGCATTTGGAACTGGTTGGGTGTTATTTTTATTACTAGAGGTGATAATGAATATTTAACAGTGGGAGGTCTGCCATATTTTCAGTGTTCTTTGAATTTGAGGGCTTTCTTCATGTTTCCTTATGCATTTCCCTCACAAGTGAAGAATTTGAGGAATTTGATTACCTAACTACACATGCCCAATGTGAGTCATGATAATAGGAACACCCTTATTAGGATGAGCTGCCCAATTAGTTAAACATTTGGTTGGGTCTTTTTGTATTTGTGAAGAATGATAAGAGGGAAATTTATAATCATCCCTATGTGTCTTCCTCAGGTACCAAAGAAGAAAAATGGGATTTGTCTCATCTTCTTGGTGCCAAGAATTGGATGAGAAGAAGGCATTTTTATGGAGGGTCTAGTTGTAACTCCTGATAAATTGTGATTGATATGGCATGTGCTCTTATGCTATTTTTCTCAGGACTGCTTATTCATTAGTAGCTAAATGCCTACCACATTGAGTCTCCATGAGCAACTCCAAGTTCTAAGATCTGAGTTGAGGGTAAGGTAAAGTGTCAAAGATCTGTGTGGAGTAGTTAATTCTATATAATATCTTTTTAAAAAAATTATTTTATTTTAACTTTATTATTATTGTTACTTTCCAGTTTGATCATACAGACACAGAGAGAGAGAGGGGAAGTGAGAAAGCAAGCCACCAGATTCAGGACTTGAACCACGGTCGGACATGTGGGAGTCCAGTGCCCTTAACCACCACACCACCTGCCGGCCCCATAATATCTTGTCCTATAAACATAACTAGTATATCCTGGGTATCATCAGCTTATGAAAACAATAAGATCATATTTATATTAGTTCATCAAAATCATATACTTTCCCCATATTCTGTTTATTTAGCAGAAATTCCAATTTTTTTCCTTAAGATTTCCATTTTTGGCTGTTTCTTAGAATCCATGCGTATAATGCATTGCTAGTCACCCTCACTGCTCATTGGGAGAGTAAAAATTTAGTTACCTTTTCTGAGGTGAGGTTCCAAAATGATGGCCTCAATGATAATTGCATGGGAAATAGCTCAGCACAAGCTAACTGCTGAGTTCTATAGGCCCTTTCAAAGTGAGGCAGAATGTTTTCTTCTTTTGTGTTATGCTTAGACAGTGTGTCTCTCAATCAAGCTGCACTGGTTTATAGGACACCTATGGGTGCAGAAGCACATGAGAACAAACATGTCCATACATCCCACACCATGCTACACACACAGGGCATTTCCTCTGAGGTACACTCGTAGAGTCAGGCTAAGGTACATAAAATGAGGAAGCATCATTTCTTTCCAGCTCTTGAGTTTTGCCTCCCAGTTTTCACATAGCTTTGGAGTCCTTATTCTTATGTAGAAACTCCATTATCCTTGCAATCTGCATTGTCAGCAGCCACTTCTATCCAAGACATGTACTTTTTATGCATAAAGCTCAGGGGAATGAGGGAGTCAAGTTTCCAGTTTCTTTTTATTCCCAGAAAAATGTATTCTCATGTGTAACCTACTGATATAAAATGGTATTTGAAAGGAAAGACACAAAACCTCTGCCCACCAATAATACATGGGCACCAAACTTCAACCGACTATCCTGCAGAAAACCCATTTCATCTAGAGTCAATAGAGGCTTGGCCCCTAAAGCCTATTCCACAGCTAGTACAAGCTTCACATGTATGCGTGAATATGTTAAAAACATTACACTTTTTCATGGGAAAATTAATTCTCATCTTTAAAACTATATAGAAATTTATTTTCAGATATGCATACTTTCATATATTTATTTAATCAGGAAGTTATATTTCATAGTTAGTAGTACCAAAAATGTAAGAGTTGTAGATATTTATCCTGAAATTATATTCATCATATAATTGCAAAAAATTTATTATTCTTCTGTAAGTTCCAAATTTATTGTCAAAGAGAAATGATGTGGACTAGTAGTTTAATTTTACTAAATACTAGTAGCAAATTGAGAAATATATTTGGTAATTTTTTTTTTCCTCTAATGGCAAGAGCATGCCTTTTGGAAAAATAAACCACAACTGGGGACCAGCAGTTAGCATAATGGTTATGTTGCTGGACTTCCATGTAGTCGACTGTAGTTCAAGTCCCCGGCCTAGTGATTTAAACTCACGCTGGATGCGTGTGCATGCGTGCCCAGGATCCCAAGAGGAGAATGGAGGAGAAGGGATTGCATCATGGCCATCCCCCCTGGAGGGTGATTTGTTGCTTTCTGTCTCTCTGTCTCTCTCTTTCTGGCGAGCGCACGAACCCTATAGAAAAACGTCTCAAAAAACAAACAAACAAACAAACAACAACAAAATCCACAACTGGATGAAATTGGAAAGCTTCTACATGAGTAAGTTAATCAATCATTGTATGCTTTTACCTTCAAGGAATAGGAAAATAACTTTCTTAACAAATAGGAATATTGATTGTCACATAGCAATCATAACAATAGTAGGTAGGGCAGGCTCTGGGATTAGTTGATTGATGTTTCTTTTTTATTCTTTTTCTGCTCTCAAAATACACATTGGCTTCATCCTAAGGCTAATGACCCTCACTTTTGAAAGATGGCTGCCACCAACAACTGAGGCTACATGTGTCTTTGTTCAGAAAATATAGTAGAAACAAAATCTTCTCTATCAAACTTTAAATAAAAGACCTTCCTATCAGTAAGCTTGGACCAGTTTAAGTCACCAGCCCATTCCTGGTCTGATATGCACTACTGGGGTTCTGTCATGCACCAAAATCAGTGTTTACTACGACTTCCCCAATGACAGGAAAGATATGCAGTGTTTGGTACAAACATATTTCTGAGTCTATGACTTGAAACTAGTAAGTCAGAATTTCAAGAGTCTGATCATCTATATATTTAAGAAGCTTCTCAGATGAGTCTTATAATCAGTAGAAATTTGGGAAATCTATTGATGGATCAGAATCTAAAACTGGAGTTGGGATGAGGTCAGCATCTCCATGTCACATACGTAAGTGTATATTTCTGCTCAGATAGAAGAAAACAGAATACATCCCGGATATCAAGTAGAGCAGCAGATTCTATTTTCTTAGTTCCTTGTCCTGAACTCTTTTCCCTTGGTGAAACCTTCCTCATTCTGCCTTCATAGGCATTCTTTCCTACAGCAAGACATAAATGACTGTTACCTGATTCCAATTAAGGGCACAAGACTGGTAATATCTATGTAAAATATTGCAGCCTAAACATCATCATTGGTTAGAAGAAATGTTTCTCTGACCTTCCCTCTCACTCAGAAAATATCAGCTCCAAGGCTATAGCATGCTTAGTTTTCATGGGAGGCTTGTTCACTGATGAATACAGTCTTACCATGGAGAGAGTCTTACAGATTTATAGTGATTCTTCCCAAACTCCATATTGTCATAAAAGCTAGCACATTGTCAGTAATAAATTAATGATAAAGCATGTTAACCATTCTGAGTTTGGACTAGTATCCTATATAAAATGCATAGCTTTGAACACATACCCAGGAGACACAAGCAACGAACACCCCATGACGAGAAATGAGAAACAGCATTTTACTCTCTGACATCAATAAATTCAAGGGCATGTCTACTAGAGTATACACTGGGTATAGTGCCATTATTTGGATGTTTTATATATAATTAATTGTATGCTTATAAAAGAAATAATCACTATGCCTATGATTATTTTGTAAATGTGGTTCAGGATATTAAAAACAGTGACAAAATCAACCCCAATGAACTCTTCTATCACCCCATCCACCGCAGACCTTGCATTATTTCATATTATTATTCCTCGTCATGCTCACAGCCAATGCCTGCCATCATTAGAAACACTCCCCTTGCCTTATTCGCTGAGAGGAGCCTTTCCCATCTGGCTGCCTGAATGTGCAGCCAGCCAAACACAAGGGACTGGCAAAGGTCAACAAGAAAAAGGGAATCAAATATCCCTAATAAACCAAAATCTTCTTTACATTTTTCACAAAGGACAAGAAACCATTAGCCTTCCTGTGAAAGTTGCCACTTGACCCAGAGAAACAGCTTAGTGTTTAATACCTATAGACAGAAGCATCTGTGTTATTATTCTTTACTATGTACTCTTGTATGGTCACATTATTTCTCCTTTACAAACTTAATTCTCTGGCTGAGTCTCCAGACCATTCACATGGAATCATTTTTTTTTTTTTTTGCATGCTGATTGTTTTATAGCCATGATAGTGAGCAGAAAATACATTATAACATATACTCATAGAATTTTTAAAAATGAGAAAATGTGTAATTGAGGAAGCTTTCTCTAATTAATCCCATGTTTTTCACATCATCCTTGATCAGTCTTCTTTTGAAATAAGTTTTTGTGAATTAAGTACATTTTTTTTTAGAGATTTTTGCAATAGGGTGCATGTGTTCACCAGAGATAGGGAGAGAGAGAGAGAGAAAGACAGAGAAAGTGATAAGTCAGCCTCCAAGGGGAATGGCCACACCATAATCTCTTCTCCTCCATCCTCTTCTTGACACGTACACTTGTCCTTTGTAAATTTCAAGCTGCTGGGTCTGGGACTCGAACTGCGGTCAGTGATGTAGAGTCTAGTGCTTTAACCACTATGCCATCATAGTACATATTTTCTATATACTTCCCCACATCAACTTATTTCATTTTCCTTGTTGCTAGATAAACTACAAGGTAAAAAATGTGTATTTAAAATATTCCTAAAATAAAAACTCCATTGAGCAGATGATTTTTTTTTTGTCTGTTTTGTTCAGCACATATTTCCTGTGCTTAGAAGAGCATCTGGCACAAAATAGATGTCAAAAACATATATAAATAAGCCAAGCAAGTCTGTCCTATCCAACTCCACTATAATTGCTTCAGTACAGTCATGGTCTATTTCAGGGGTCACCAAACTACAACCAGTTTTCCAAATCCAGCCTACTCCTGGTTTTATAAATAAAGTTGTATTGAAACAGAGCCACCAACACTTGTTTACATGTCATTTATAGTCACTTTCACACTACAACATCAGAGCTGAGTAGTTATGACAAAAACCATCTGGACCTCAAAACCTGAAATACTAGCTAGCCCTTTATAGAAACTGTTTGCCGATTCCTGGTCAGTTGCTATATATTATTAGTAATCTGTCTTTACCTAGTAACACTACTTCCCTTGTTACATATGCTCCCGCCCCAGGCCATTCTCAACTGGCACCAAGAAAGTCACTCTACAATACAGACGTGACTTCGTGAATTCCATAACTTTTTTCCCAGAATTATTCATTAGCTGAGCCTCTTTTGAAGTGTATATGTGAGGTTTTTCCATCCTTAAGTAAAATAAAGGTTCACAATAATGCTTCAAGCCTACCATCCTATACAACAATAAACACACATCTCCAACCGTATCATAATTCTATGTAGAACCCCTTGCTCTGGTACTACTAGGATAGGAAAGAATTTAAAGAATAAAAACTATTTGCAAAGAGTTTCTGCAAACAAGCAGCAAAAATCACATGGGAAAGGTCTCCAAATAGAATATAAAAGGATAGCTCTGGAGACACATTTATCTCTGTCTTAGGCTTTCATATGAGTGTGTATGTGAGAATGGCCATGATTGATTAGGAAATTCACCTGACCTGTTATCTCAATTTCTCCAATCAACTGAGAACCTTACATTAATCAGATTTTTTTTGTCTCTGTTTTATAGATTTTTTTTTTTTTGCCAAGGGCCCATGTTCTCACTGGAGAGAGTCAGAGACAAAGAGAAAGAGAGGTAGAAATCACCCCCTAAGGGGATGGCTATGCTTCAATCCCTTCTCTTCCATTCTCTCTGGATTTTAGGAACACACACATACATGTACCTGGTATGTTTTTCAAGTTCTCAGATCTGGGACTTTATCTGAGGAGTCAGCCATGGGGGATCCAGTGCCTAACCACCACTCCACCTCCTGTCCCCAGTAATTTGAATTTTTTTTTGAGAGAGATTTTCACTGTAGGGTGTGTGCGCTCACCAGACAGACAGAGAGAGACAGAGATAGAAAGCGAGAAATCACCCCCCAGGGGGGATGGTCATGCCGCAATCCCTTCTCCTCCATTCTCCTCTCGGGATCTTGGGCACGCACGCACACGCGCCCGGCGTGAGTTCTAAGCCACCGGGTCCGGGACACGAACCGCGGTCGACTATGTGGGAGTCCAGCGACATAGCCATTACGCTAACTGCTGGTTCCCAGTAATTTGAATTTTAAAGTGACCTTCAAACACTCATTCCCTGGGTGTCCATAATGTTTTAAAAATGTAATTTCTTTTATACATTCAAGCACATATGTCACTTAGTTTGTAAAGTCAATGTTCCAACATGAATATATTTCTTACCAGTCCAGTTGGGGATACCTTACATGCATGCCATCATCAACAGGTAAAAACCCATGTTTCTGTTCCACAAATATCTTGCCTATTTTTCACCTTAATGTCTTTCCACAGTCTCTCCTCCTTTTCCCACACTGTATCTGGTATCTATAGCCATTTTCTATGTTTCTATATCCTCTAGTCATTCAGTTTTGGCCACGGAGTATGGACAGTCAGTATATATTAAGTGGAGACATACAATGTCTCTCTTTCATAGCCTGACTTGCTTTACTCAGTGGTGGGATTACATCAGATTAAGAAGTTTCTGCATGGTAAAAGACATAGTAAGTAGTGTGAATCAACAGTCCTCAGAATGGGAAACTATTTTTGTAAACTATGCTTTAGACAGGGGACTGATAATCAGAATACACAGGGAACTCAAGCAGCTTACCCAAAAAAAGATGATCAACCCAATTAAAAGATGGGACAATAAGCTGAAAAAAACAACTCTCTAACAAAGACATATTAAATAGCCAAAAGGGAAATGAAAAAATGCTCACCATCTCTCATCTTAAGGGAGGTACAGATCAAAACCACAATGAGATAACACCTAAGCCCAGTCAGAATGACTAAGATTAAATAAACGAAAAATCGTAAGTGCTGGCAGGGATGTGGTTAAAGAGGAACTCTCCTACACTGTTGGTGGTAATGTAAATTGGTCCAGCCACTGTTAAGAACAATATGGAGATTCCTCAAAGATCTACAAATAGCACTACCATATGATCCAGCAATCCCATTGCTTGGTATCTACCCAAAGAACAGAAGAATGCTTAGTCAGAAAAGTGCTTGCACATCTATGTTTATTGTGGCATTATTCACAATTGCTAAGACATGGAACCAACCCAAATGTCATGAGCAGAGGAATGGATTGAAAAAACAATGTGACACATATACCCTATGAAATAGTACTCAGCCATAAAAAAACCACAAGACCCTGGCTTTTGACAGAAAGTGGATGAATATGGAAGATTTACTGCTGAGTGAACCAAGCCAGGTGTCCACACTTTCTAAGATCCCTTTCTTCTGAGTGTGGATAGAACTCGTGAATTTGATGGAAAAGTCACTCGCTTGACTAAGTTATGTTGAGTGGCAAATGGTGACTCTGTTGTCAGTTTGTGATTACCTTGCAATTAAACCACTCCTTCATTGTAGTCCTGAGAAAAACTGGAATATAGGAGCACTTAAGGAAGAGATCATGCTACAAGGACCTGAGGATGGCTGCTAGAATCGGAGTGCAGTCCTTGACTGAAAGCCAGCAAGATAACGTGGGCTTCAGCAATACAACTGAAGGAAATTAACTGTGCCAACAAACTAGGAGAACTTAGAAGCTGGTCTTCCCCACTGGAGTTTCCAGATGAAGACACAGATGGCCAATACGTTCATTTCAACCTTGTGAGATTCTGAGCAGAACACACATCTAAATCGTGCCAGAATCCTGACCCATGGAACTGGGATAGAATAAATTTGTGTTGTGCTCTCTAAATTTGTAGTAATTTATTATATAGCAACAGAAAACTAACACACTGTTAACTTGAGAAAAGAATTAAACTTTCCCTTAAGGTAGGAAAGTCATACTTAGTTGAAAAGGCAGTGTCTCCCTTTCTAATCACTGCAAGTGGATAGCCTCTTTACAGTCCTCAGGTTGGCAAGTATCAGACGCCTTACGCTGAGAGAATCCCAAATGAAGCTTATTATCAGATTTACGTGTAAAGTTTTAACTACGTTTTTGTTTGTTTGTTTTGTCAGGGAAGTAGAATGAATTAGCATTACGTAGCCAGAGTTACTGATTCTACGTTCCTGAGTTCAAGTTTTCAAGAGTCATCTAGATAATTAATTAAATGCTGCAGATGTTTGTGTGAGTCCAATTTAAATTCTTGTAATGCCAAGGTTTACAATGGTGTGAAGAGTACATTTAAAAGTTGTTGTATTAGTTGCAAAACTATAGGTTACAATAGTTCTTTATCCACAGGGTTCCAAGACCCCCAGTGGATGCCTGAAACTACTGATAATATCAATCTCTCTCTCCCTCTCTCTCTCTCTCTCTCCCTCTCTCTCTCTCTCTCTCTCTCTCTCTCTCTCTTTTTCTTCTCTCTCTCTCACCATCACCAAGGCAAGGTGTGCAGGACTCTCACATACATATTTCACAAATTTCAAAAGGACTTTTGGTGCCCTCCTTGATCCTCTCAGACTTCTCAGTTATGAAAAATTGTGTGGCATAGAAGGAATAAAGAGAAGACACCTGCCTTAGCATCAAACAACAGAAGACAGATTTCACTTTCATTCGTCCTGATAGCATCACAGTATAAAGCATGTGTAAGGGGGAGTCCAATGTGACTGGTGAGAGATATGATTGACTCTCAGCCTACACTTCTTGGGAGCTGAACCATTGCTTTAGAGTCAGGGGATGTGAGTTAGGCATAGGGTCTGCCTCTGTGAGCCTTCTCCTCTTACAAGTTTCCCACTGCCCTGATTGTACCTCTGCTACTGGTATGTAAATAGCTACCCAGGCACAGCAAGACAAACACAAAGATGCCATCACTGACGAGAGCATTCAAATTAAAAACTTACACATCCTAATATATAGTTCAAATATTGACAGGGCACACTGTAACTCTCAAATTGGCTGCAGTGCAAATAAGCACAAATTAGGAACAATGATAAAACATAGTCTGAGTCAGTTTTATATGGAGACTCATGCAGTCATTGGCAAATTAACAACTCATCAAATGTAGGCAGCAAGTAGAGCCAGTGTCCCTCAAAGTACATGATAAAAGTTACATATATTGTACGAGCCATGTTGCCAGGGACCTAATTTTGCTGCACCTAGCTCACTTTTTTTTTTTTTTTTGAGAGATTTTCACTGTAGGGCGCGTGCGCTCGCCAGACAGACAGAGAGAGACATAGAGACAGAAAGCGAGAAATCACCCCACAGGGGAATGGTCATACCGCAATCCCTTCTCCTCCATTCTCCTCTCGGGATCTTGGGCACGCACGCACACGTGCCCGGCGTGAGTTTTAAGCCACCGGGTCCGGGACACGAACCGCGGTCGACTACGTGGGAGTCCAGCGACATAGCCATTACACTAACTGCTGGCTCCCCACCTAGCTCACTTTTTATGGTGAAGATTTTCACTGTGGTCCCTGAGGGAATGCCCATTAGCTCTATCTGAG
>NW_006160061.1:608492-644327 GCF_000334495.1 Tupaia belangeri chinensis
ACTAAAAGCAAAACCTTATATTTTTTACAAGCACTAACCCACAGAATATTATAGGGTGGAGGGAGGTGTCAGGATATCAAGACAAGGAAAGCCATAGTCCAACCTCCTGGGTTTCTGGACTGAAGTTGTATCAAGTAACATCACCTGACTGGCAGTCAGGAGGCCAGAATTCTACTCGGCTTTGCAAGTAACCCACCCAATTCCCTTAGCAAGTTGCCAAAACTTGGAGTTCCTATTCTTTCCTTTGTAAAATGGGAGTGTTAGAGTAAATGAGCATAAGTCCCTTCAAACTCTAAAATCCAATTATTCTGTGCTGTAGCTAATGAGTTCATGCTTAATTCTTCTGTGCTGGGCTGCTGGAAGTTAATAGAAGATTTTCCATGAATAAGAATGTGCCATATGCCTGAAATCCTGAGAGTGAGCTGAATGCTTGGCACCAAGCCAAATGTCAGTCCTCACCACGAACCTGTGAGGCCAGTGTACTTCTGTTCTGTAGCTGAAAAAGTAGCCAAAGGAGAAAGTGGCCTAAGGAATATCTGACTCTAAGGATGATTTTCTCTTTATTCCTTCTACACCACATAGCTTCTCATAACTAACTGGTTTTTATGACTGTGGATGCTTTCAAAGGGCAAATGTGAACCCACTGTTACCACTTATTTAGCTTAATAAGTGAGGTGAAGAATGTGAAGCTAAGGTAAACTTAGAGTTCATATTTCAAATTTCAAATTTTATGGATATGGAAAATGACACACAGGGAAGTTTAAGAAGTGATGAAGCAAGGACTAGAATCCGTATTTCTTTCTTCCTTTCTTTCTTCTTGCCTACCTTTCTTCCTCACTTCCATCTTCTTCCCCTTCTTGGCTTCTTCCTCTTCCTTTCCATTCATTCTGTGATTCTCAAAGTAACTATAATATATGACAGAAAAATTGGAAGAAATTACTATTACTTGTAACTATTCATTTCTCCTATGGGCTACCTGATGACTCTTGAATACTGAACTAGTATGCCTTCTTTTTCCTTCTCCAATTTAGACACTACGACCATTACATGATATTCAAACTATTGTAGAAAAATACAGAACTTTCTCATAGTAGGTGCTTTCAATTAACAATTTTACTTCCAAAATCTCATCTCTGTACTAATAGAAAAAGGGAGTAAATTATATTTAAAGCTTTTAAGGCATAAACTTATAGTTTGTATTTCTGTTTAAAAGTTGTATTGAATGGACCAGCTGGTGGAGTCGTAGTGAGAGCTACTGGATCCCACGTGGCCAACTGTGCAGTTCAAATCCTGTCCTCATGGTTTAAGAAACACCTTGACCATGCACGTATGCCCCAAATCCCAAAATGAAAGATAGGGGGATTGCATCATGACCATCTTTATATAGAGGGGTGCTTTCTCACTTTCTTTTCTTCTCACCCTTCCTCTCTCTCTCTCTCCTTGAGAGAACATGTACCCTCTGACAAATTCTAAAAAAAAGTCATATTGAGTGACTTTCTAAATAAACATACCTGCATGTTCAACAGTTCTGATGATCATCTCAGAGTCAGCGAATAAATCTAGTGGCAACTAATAGTGCACATGCACACATTTACTAATAACATTTGGTGCCTACTTTCAAAAATATATATATTGATACCTCAAGAAGTGGAAATAAAACTCTTTCACAGCAAAGTTGGAAATGAAATAAAAAAACAAGAAGTTAACATAAATGAAATAATGAAAGCCCAGCTGCCAGGATACTGAATGGGGTAAGGAGCATATTTTAAATAAAAGTACATATTGCTAGAAATTTTAAAAACACAAGTTTGTAATTCAGTCATGTGTGTGAGTGTGTGTATTACACCTGCTGGAAACTCCTACTCTTGTCTTATTACTTACATCAATTATGATGGGATAAACATAAATTGTATATATCATTTAAATCTCAGAAACCGAACAATGGAAGGACTTTCACATCAGTTTTCTCTCTCTATCTCAGTATTAAAATGGTTCTTTTTCAGAGATTTCTTCATTTCAAATGTGCATTTTTACTTTTTAGTGTCTAGAATGAAGTACCAGAGCTAAAAGCTATGAAATAATGGTTACTGTATTTATTTTGGTTTTCCTTCTCCAAGTCAGAATTTCTGCGACTGGATCTTCAACACTGAGATGTTTGGGAGGAGAAAAAATTTTTTGTTTGTTTGTTTCTTTCTTTTTAAACCTTACCCAACTCTGCAAAATCAAGCTAGTTACTCGTTATTACTTTTTCACCAAAGCATTCAGGCTTGAGTAAAAATGCAGCGCAAAGCCCTGAGTATTCAAAGTCAACAGTTGCTTGAGAGCCTGGATCTAAATATGTCTCCCCAGGGTTCAGCCATGGATACTCGTGGGAGAAAGTGCTATGTCCAATTAGAAGTGCAATCATATTAAGTAGGTGCAGAGACGGCTGCGTAACATATTGATCTGGTCTCTGTGCCTTGTTAGCGGTTTATTAATTTAACAGTTTCCAAGCAGACAGTGCAGCCTTGAGCAAGTTGGATAGAAATACCCTCTCCTGGAACCAGCGGTTAGGGTAACAGCTATGTCGCTGAACTCCCATGTAGTCAACCACAGTTCAAGTCCTGGACCTAGTGGCTTAAACTCATGCTTGGTGCATGTGCGTGCATGCCCAAGATCCCGAGAGGAGAAGGGAGGAGAAGGGATTGTGGCATGGTCATCCCCCCCGGGGGGGTGATTTCTCAGTTTCTGTCTCTCTGTCTCTCTGGTGAGTGCACACACCCTATAGCAAAAACCTCTCAAAAAAAAAAAAAAAGGAAAAGAAAAAGAAATACCCTCTCCTACTGTCCCATGGGCTACTTTGAGCACCTGGAGTGTTTCCCCCTTGCATGAGTCAGATCCTCCATCCATCACAAGGCCACCTTTGCCTCTTTAAGCTTCTACTTGTGTCATGTTTTCTGAAGCTCATGAAGTCCAAAGAATGCATTATTACTTTACCAACTTGCTTTTATTTTTTATATTGCTCTGTCATGTTGTCTTCATTTGCATGTGTGTGTTTGTGGTTGTTTTGCTTTGTTTGGGTTATTAATTTTTTTTATTTTTAAGCTAATTTTTTTCCCTTATTTGAGTATGTGGCAACTCCTTTGAAATTATACTTCTATTAGACCCTTTACAACACTCAGCATTTCCAACTTTTTTTTTTTTTGCAATTTTTTTAAAGGATTATTTATTTTTATTTTATTTATTTATTTCATTTTTTTTATTTTAATTTGACCAGAGAAAGACACACAGAGAGAGAGCGGGAAAGTGAGAAAGGAAGCCACCAGGCCCGAGACTTGAACCGTGGTCAGCCATGTGGGAGTGTCCAGCGACTTAACCACTATGTCACCTGCTGGTCCCAAGCATTTCCAACTTTTAATTGTTAACTTGCTATCTACTAGATTTTTTAAGAAGGTGACAATAATGGAGTAAAATCTAAATATATTTAAGCTTTATATTCTGAAGGGAAAATAATTACAGATACACTTCTGGGCCATTAAGACCATCAAGCTTCTCTAAAACTTGGGCTACCTTTATGACAAAGCTTTTTCCAAATGATGATTCTGAGCACTCACCAAAAGCCAACAGTAAAACAGGAAGAAAAAAGTAAAGTAAACAGTGGGGTCAAAGGAAAAGGAACACTATAAAAGGGTTAAGAACTATAAAATACTATGCGTTGTTATTTAATTTCACTCTAGCATGAGATCCTGTATGATGTACATTTCTATTTCAGACAATAATATTTTTATTATGCTTAGGTTATTCACACAGAAGAGTTTCTCATAAACACAGATCTAAACAAAAGTCACCTCACTTAATTCTACATAATTGGTAACCTCAAGGCACTGGTTACAATCTTTTCATGATCTTTTTTTTTTTCTTTTATTATGCTCCTTTTAAAAAATTTACATTTGGACCAGCAGTTAGTGTAATGGCTATGTCATTGGACTCCCACGTAGTCGACCATGATTTGAGTCCCGGACCCGGTGGCTTAAACTCACACCAGGCACAAGATCCAGAGAGGAGAATAGAGGAGAAGGGATTGTGGCATGGCCATGTCCCCTAAGGGCTGATTTCTCGCTTTCTATCTCTCTCTGTCTCTGTCTGTCTGGAGAGCGCATGTGCCCTATAGCAAAAACATCTCAAAAAAATTTACATTTAATTATTGTACAGTTTTATAGCACACGTGATGTGGGTTCTCAAAGCATAAATGCATGGCATGTCAAGCAAGTCAAAGATACTTTTGTACACAATAACTTTCTGTTCTTGTGTCTGGTAAACATTCTTTTTTTTTTAACTGAATCTTTCTCTTCCACTCCCAACTGTCCATCCCCTCCTATATAGTTTCAGATATCTACACTTGGTATCTCTACTTTTATACTTTCTGGTCTATCAGATTTTGCTATGAAGTGCAGACATTCAGTATATACTGAGCACGGACATACAAACTCTGACTTTCATAGCCTGGCTTTTTAAATCTTAGCAATAAACCTTCCATATTCATCCACTTTGTGTATCAAATGTTTCATTTTTTATGGTTGATTATTATTCTATAGTGTGTATGTGCCACATTTTTTCAATCCAGTTATCCATTCCTAGGCACTTAGGTTGATTCCATGTCTTACCACTTGTAAAATAAACATGGATGTAGAAGTGTCTTTCAGTTTTCCTATCCTTAGGGTAAATACCCAGGAATAGAATTACTGGATCTTATAATAGTTCTATTTGTAGGTATCTGAGGAACCTCCATAGTATTTTCCACAGTAGCTGTACTAATTTACATTCCCACCAACCATGGAGGTGCATTCCATTTGGTATACATTTCTTATCCCTACTTCACAATAGTCTCAGAGTTGGTTTTTATCGAAGTCAAAGCTAAAAATGGTTGCATACACAAAGTTGGTTGACTCCTTAGATATACAAGAAGTTGGTGGTGAGCACAGGGAAGTATTAGAGAAGAGTGAGTAAAAGAGTTAGACATATTGGAGCGGGTATTATAGAACTAGTTGACTTGGCACTTGGTGCTCTCATGACCCTTCTTGCTCACCCTTGGTGCAGAAAATGAAAGGAGTTGTTCTCATTAGAGGGAAAATAATCTGCTAGAACATTTTTTGAGGAGGAAAATCCTACCTTTTCAGTATACTGGAAAAATGTCCTGTTTTAAAACATATAAGGCAAGTATTGATGCTTTTTAATTCCCTGAAAATTGCTTCTTTTTAATACAGTTCCCCAATTAACTACAAAGAGAAAGACTTACAAATGAAACACTCTATTAAAGCCAACTAGTCTAAGACAAATTTTCTCCTGCTTATTTAAGATTTTAATATTTTCCTGCCAACTAAAAAAATCTTTCATTCCATGCGTAGAAGTCATTTGGATCTCCTTCAGATCTAGCACACATGGAACCCTAAACAATGAATTTAAGATATATATTCCAAATTCTTAATGGGAAAATATGTTGGGCATTTTGACATTTATTTTTTAGAAAATAAGCTTCTTTATCATAGCATAGATGCTCACAAAATCCAGAAATGTGAATTTTCTGGATTTTATATCCATATGATTTATCTTTTTTTAATCTTTTTTTTTTTTTTTTAACTTTCTCATGTCAAGAGTGTTTTTTCTTTTTTTAATGTCAGAGGATACCTGGACTCATCAGAGAGAGAGAGACAGAGAGAGAGAAGGAGAAAACATCCTACAATGGGGTGTGGTCATTCCACAATCCCTTCTCCATCTCTCCATCCTGTTGAGATTTTGGGCATCCATGCATATGTGCCAGGCATAGTTTTTCAAGCTGTTGAGCTGGGAATCAAACCGTGATTGGTCATGGAGGATCTGGCTGTCTTAATCACTAAGCTACTAGGTGAAACCGATAGTGGATTTTAGATTAATTTTCCATTGTAGAATTCATAAAACGTCTCTAGAACATAGCCTGTAGCTAGCAGACCATCACCTAAATATACTGGGTGCACATGTGAGTTTGTTTTGGGATAGGGAATTATTTTAATTTTGGGGGAAGAATTGCTTTGAAAGCAAATATTTTTACATAAAGTACCATATCTTTTCCTTCCCTTTAAAAATGGGAAGATCTGGCAGAGCTGGAACTTAATTTCAATGTGGCAAAAGTCAGTTGTAGTTAGTGTTGATTTTCTCCTCTGGATAGGGACATCGTCTCCACTTTTCAGCAGCCCACAGTCCCCTGTTGTCTTGCAACCTCCCTGATTTGCTCATTTTTATTTTTATTTAGAATCCTTTCTAGACAGACTGGCTCTTTTCTTTACCACTTGAAAACGGAATTTTACAAATGCTTTCCGTATTTCCCAAGGAGAACCTATAAGGTTGAAGATTTGACAGAGAAATAGAAAGTCCTCTGATTTCATTTGCTCATGGTAATTTGTCACCCATCTGTTTGGCAACACAACCAATTCTACAGTAACCAACTGCGATCTTGCAAATGAAGAATTACATCAGAGAATAAATGCTATTCCCAGGGGAGACGGAAGAGACAATAGTAAAATATTAAATTTTACACTCCTCAAAAAAAGTGCTGGGTAATTTACAAATGCAAGAAAAAGAGAATATTTTTTATCTATATAAATTCTCTCATAATCAACTTCTTTTCAAAGTTCAGATGTGAATTCAAAACTTCTACCCACAGACCCACATCTTATTTTATTTTTCATATTAACTCACTTTCATTCTTTCAATCTACCAAACTACTTATAATGGTACTCAAAATACGTTCTATTGGGGGACCAGCAGTTAGCGTAATGGCTATGTCACTGGACTCTCATGTAGTCGACCACAGTTCATGTCCAGGACCCAGTAGCTTAAAATTCACGCCGGGCATGTGTGCGTGCATGCTCAAGATCCCGAGAGGAGAATAGAGGAGAAGGGATTATGGCGTGGCCATGCCCCCTGGTGGGTGATTTCTCGCTTTCTATCTCTCTGTCTCTGTCTTTCTGGTGAGCGCATGCACCTGATAGCAAAAACCTCTCCAATAAAAGAGAAAAAAAAATCCTAATGGGGCCAGCAGATGGCATAGTGGTTAAATTGCAGAATTCCCACATGGTCAGCCACAGTTCGAGTCCTGGATCTGGAGACTTCAAAATCACACCTGGCACATGTACATGTGTTCCCAAGACTGGGAGGAGAATGGAGGAGAAAGAATTGCAATGGGACCCTCCCCTGGGTGCGTGATTTCTCACTTTCCCTCTCACTATCTCTGACTCTCTCTCCAGTGAACACATGCACCCTAAAGCAAAAATCTCTAAAATAAATAAATATACTATAATATCCTTTGGTCTTACAAAGGCTTGTAGCCCTTTAGGTTTTTCTACCACTCATCATGGGCATAGATCATGGAATAGATCTGGATACAGTGTTTTGATAATGCCTATTTCTCACTGATACTGAGTGCCTGTTAATTGCAAATTGGAGATTCTACAGAACAATCAATCAAGGAACAAATTTATTCTTACAGCATACATTTTTTATGACAATTTAGGTAAATTAATTAGAAACAAACTAATTAAGTAACTTTAAGGAAGAAATACAGAAGGCCAATCTAATCCAAATACAAACTGTTTCTCTACCAATAAACTATTTAGGTTGTTTTCAGGTTCCAGTTTCACTCATAGCATAAAACAATTCTCAATCTGATTCACATTCATGTCTCTATATAGCTCTCTCAAGACCAGTGAAATAAAATTTTTCATTTAGGAAATTAAGTCAATTAAACAGTGACTACATTAATATGAATTTTTAAAATGGATGTGTTTGGCATGATTCTATATATAACCCTCATAAGACTGTGCATGATCATTATAAATTTCTGTTAAGTTCAACAGACAGGCTCTCCAAGTGCTGATTCCATGTTACTTGGATGCTAAGAAACTGGTTTCCTTAGCAATGGTTACCAAGCACTTGGAAGGCATTGGAATTTCCCTCTACCTTATTGTAATATGTGTCTCTGTTTTCCCCCTGAAAAGCCTGCCTGTTTTTTTTTTTCTTTCTTTATTTTTTATTTCAAGCTCTTTTATACATTTAATCACCTTATTTAGCTTGTAAAGTGAATATTTCAAAATGTGCACATTTCTCCTCAGTCCAGTCAATAATGCTATAAAGTTATCTTCAACAGATAATACCCCATTTCTTTGTCTCCTTAATGCTTTGCATCTCTATTTTTCTTATAAATGTCCTTACTCAGACTCTACTCCTTCACCCACCCGCTTCCCACACTATATCTGGTATTCACAACCATTTACTGTGTTTCTATGTCCTTTAGTCATTCCATTTCAGTTATCCAGTGCAGACACTCACTATATATTAAGTGGGGACATACAATGTCTCTCCTTCATAGCCTGGCTTGCTTCACTCAGCAGTAAATCTTCCATATTCATCCACTTTCTGTCAAAAGCCAGGGTCTTGTTTTTTATGACTGAGTAATATTCCATAGAGTATATGTGTCACAGTTTTTCAATCCATTCATCTGTTTGTGGGCATTTGTGTTGGTTCAATGTCTTAGCAATCATGAATAATGCCGCAATAAACATCAATGTGCAAGCACTTTTCTGATTAAGTATTCTTCTGTCCTTTGGGTTGATACCAAAGAGTGGGATTGTGAGATCATATGGTAGTTCTATTTGTAGATTTTTGAGGAATCTCCAAATTGTTCTCCACAGTGGCTAGACCAATTTACATTCCCACTAGCAGTGTAAGAGAGTTCCCTTTTCACCACACCCCCTCCAGCACTTATCTTTTTTTTTAATCTCAGTCATTCTGACTGGTAAAACTCTCTATTTGAAGATGACATGATTGTATACATGGAAGACCCGATGGTATCCATGAAAAAACTTCTTGAAGTAATAAGTGAATACAGTAAGGTGGCAGGATACAAAATCAATATCCAAAAATCTATACCATTTCTATATACAAACAGCAGGCAGATGGCAATAGAACTGAAAAAGTAATTCCATTTACTACAGCCGTAAAAATTATAAGATACCTAGAAATAGATCTAACCAAAGAAACTAAATACCTCCACAAGGAAAACTACAAGAAGCTAAAAAAAGAAATAAAAAATGACACACAAAAAAATGGATGGTTGCCCCATGTTCTTGAATTAGAATAATTAATATAATCAAATTGGTAATTCTAGCCAAATTAATCTACATATTTAATGGAATCCCAAAGTACCAGATGCATTCTTCAGAGATCTAGAAAAGACAATCATAGGGACCAGCAGTTAGCATAATGGCTATGTTGCTGGACTCCTACATAGTCGACTGCAGTTCACGTCCCGGAGCCGGTGGCTTAAAACTTCACCGGGCGTGTGTGCGTGCATGCCCAAGATCCCAAGAGGAGAATGGAGGAGAAAGGATTGCAGCATGACCATCCCCCCTGGGGGGGTGCTTTCTGTCTCTGTGTCTCTCTCTGTCTGTCTGGCGAGCGCACACACCCTATAGCAAAAACCTCTCAAAAAAAAAAAAAAAAAGACAATCATAAAATTTGTCTGGAATCATAAAAGATCTCATATTGCCAAAGTAATCCTGCACAAGAAGAGTGGAATGGGTGGCATCTCACTCCCAGACCCCAAAATATACTACAGAGCTGTGGTAATTAAAACAGCATGGTACTGGCATAGAAACAGACAGGTGGACCAATGAAACAGAATAGAGTCCCCAGAAATAAACTCCCACACATACAGTCAACTGATTTTTGTCAAAGGGTACCAGCTAATCCAGTGGGAAAAGGAAAATCTCTTCAGCAAATGGTGCTGGAAAAACTGGATATTCAACTGCAGAAAGATAAATCTGAACCCCTACCTCTCACCATTGACAAAAATCAACTCAAGGTGGATCAAAGATCTAAACCTAAGACCTCAAACTATAAAACTGCTCCTGGAAAATACTGGGGAAACTCTGGGAGACATTGGGGTAGGCAGTCTTCTTAAATAAGACCCCCAAATGACAGTCAATAATCCCCAAAATAGACAAGTGGGATTACATCAGACTAAGAAGTTTTTGCATGGCAAAAGACACAGTAATTAATGTGAATCAACAGCCTTCAGAATAGGAAAATATTTTTTTGTAAAGTATGTGTTAGATAAGGAACTCAAGCAGCCATTCCAAAAAAAAGATGATCAACCCTATTAAAAGATGGGAGAATGAGTTGAAAAAAACCACTCTCTAAGGATGACATATAAATAGCCAAAATGCATAAGAAAAAAATGTTTGACATCCCTCACTGTAAGGGAAATGCAAACCAAAACAACAATGAGGTCTGCCTGATTATTTTTACAAGATAAAAATAATTTCATTCAGAGTAAGGCACACTATCTTGTTTATTTATTTGTTACCGAAAAACATCAATATTTCAACTGATTTTTCAAATATATTATAGAATAGATAGCTAAAGAAATAACTTTTTAAATTAAAGACTGCTATAATTTCAGTTATATAAAACATTATCTAATGTTTTGAGGGAAAAATACTTTTTATAAGATTAAATAGAAAATTCAACTTGATTCATGTAGAATTTATAACTACTGTTCTTTATTAGTAATCTATATTTCATATTCTTCACTAGCCATTGATCAATTTTCAGTCTGTAACATGTTTATATAATATTATATCATAGAGTTAGTAAAAGTAAAGTTTTATTTAGAATCGCACAGCATTTTAAGTTTCTATTGTCTATCATTTAAAATTTGCCCCTAATTTATACTGTTTTCATTCAGACCTCAATATCGTATTTTAGTTACACAACCAGTAAATAAATAAATAAATAAATCAGTTGAAGCAGATAACTGAAGGAAAAAAGTAATTGACTATTCTAAGTATAAGTGATTAAATTCTGATGCAGGTGGATAAGGAAAAGGGATAGAGAGGAGACTGATTATATCAAGAGACTACCTTTAGCAGACCTAGTTCCTTACTGAGCATGTGAAGAATCATCCCAGGTTGGTCAGAAGCTCAACCAGCATTATCAGCATTGGTTGTTTCTAGATTATCTGCCTGATTACAGTGACTTTCTATTTTTTTGCCATTAGATGTATGGCATTATTTTCCTGCACATTGTAGTCTCACTGGGAGAAAATGATTAGAAAGTCTTTTGTGTAACTCTGTTTTGTTTTTGCCAAGGTAAAAGCCTTGCAGATAAAATGTAGCTGCCAGGTGACTGACTGGTTCAATATTTGACACTGATTTTACATGGGTGCTTGTAAAGTTCAGATGAATCTTCACTAAAATGTTAACTCTTAAAATTTACATTTTTCTAGACATTTATGAAGGCTGATTGGGCTCCTGTGTGTTAAAGCTCTACTTTTCTTTCTGTTCAAGATTTTGTCACATCTCTTTTCTGCAATCTAGTTCTATAATCTCATTGCCTATTGATTTAAATTGTATATGTATACAGATGAACATGAGCCTTATATTTAGTACAACTCAGATTCCAAATCCATAGTTCCAGATTTATATTACATAGAAAGAAATCAAAATTCTGTCAGCAATATCTCGTAATTAAATTAATCATCTCCGTCACCTTCATTCTTTCTTGTTTCTCTTTCTGGTTAATGACATCATTATTTTTTAAATTTTATGTTAAATATTAATAATATTTACCCATATTTCTGCTCTTGTCTCCATCTGGACACAAAAACATGTTACTTCTACATTCCCTTCATGTTGGGCATGGTCCTATCATGTAGTTAGAAAAAAAATCCTTTGTTATTTTAAACGATGAAAATTTGGGGATTGTTATTAAAATATAACTGAGTTTTCGAAATGTCTCCAAGTTCAGTGCTTAATGCAACCATAAGCATTACTAGTCTATATATAATCATTCTTCTATCACTTTATGATCCTTAATTCTCTTATTGCACATTCTTCAGCAATTCTCCATTAGCCATAAAATGGAGTTTAAATTCCTAAGCAAGAGATTCAAGACAATCTATTGTAAATTTGGCCATGATATCTTTTTACATATTGTCTTACTATATGTTCACATATATTAATCCATTCTGGCAGTACTTGTTCTTCCTGGGAGCAGGGAGAGTCTTATCTCTACTGAACACTAAGGTCACATTGTTCAGGTGGGAATATAATTGAAGGTGTTTGGATATTGGTCACTTAACCGTTTGTCTTTTTTTTTTCTTTAAGGAATGAATATAAAGTATTTTGTGTATGTAACAAGGGACATTTATGATTTTGACTTGATAATGTTTTAAACACCTGCCTACAAAGGTGTGTCTGTGAAGCCTGTGTTGGCTTGTTATCCACACAGCAGTTGTGAGGATTTTCTGAAGAGGAAGAACTGAGGAGTGCTAGAAGTGATGGGCTATGCAGGGGTTCTGCACGTGCTGGACTGCTGTGGGTGTGCTCTCCCATTTACGTGGAGTGGTAGCAACACATCTTAACACCAGGATGGTTTTAAATACAGCACAGGTTAATCTGAAATGTGTTCATTTAACTATAGTTGCAGAACTATGACATTAAATCCATTGGCAATTTTTACGTTAAAAAAATATATATCACTTTCTCTAAGATTTTCCACATCTTCCAAGACATTCAAATTGGCCTTTCTTCTTCTCTGTCAAAATATTTCTTTTTTTTCAGTATACAGGTTTATTCATATATCTATATATCTATCTCATTGGATAAAATATTTAAATGTGAAGACTGCATCTCTCTTAATTTTGTACATTTAAAAGTTTTATACATATAACAACTATTCAAGAAAAACTGTTGAGTGAGTATCTGAAATTGTGTGTCACAGAAATAATGTATCTATGCAATAAATACTAAGACATAATTATAACGAAGTCTTATATATAGTGTTTCTGTGGCATGAAACACAGTTAAGTAAAACAACATTGGCTCTAAGTTAGATTTCTAACTTCTTTCTGGACCTGCCATCATTTATCTTAAATATCCTTGATGCTCTAATTGAGAGCCCTAATCAGTGAACATGAAAAAATATTGTCACATTAACTGCATTATTTTGAATACAAAGAGGTCTGAATACTACCTAATCTGTTAGATTAGCACCTAATAAAATGTATTTCCCTAAAGAAGACCTGTAAGTATTCGTTTTTAATTGCCTGATCTCTACATTAAAGAAACCAGCGGAGCTCTTAGAAAATGTAGGCTCATTTAGATGGTCTTTCACTCTTTTCCAAATAAGCACAGTAGTAACTGGAGTTGAAAAACAAAAACACTACCTATGTCATGGACTTGCTTGGTTATTATAAACCAGGTGTAGTGGACCTGCCTAGATATGAATTATTCTAAAAACATCATATGGCCTTTATTGACATCAACTTCATGCACTAGTACAATCTTTCAAGATAAACTTTGTCCACTTCCTTTAAAATAAAATGATCTCAATGCATAATCACATATAAGGATAAAGGAGCTTTCATAATATCTCCTGTCCTTGGGCTACTGCTATCCACACTCCTGGAACTAAGAGTGAGTCTTATTTTATCACAATTTTCTCTTACTTTTTAGCCCTTGACGGAATACTGTCAAAAAAAGAAAGAAAGAAAGAAAGAAAGAAAGAAAGAAAGAAAGAAAGAAAGAAAGAAAGAAAGAAAGAAAGAAATGCCAAAAGAATCCATGAAAGATGTAGATGTAGAAGAAATCAGATTAATCAGTAATTATAGTCTGTCAACCCTCTGGATATTTCGGCACTTGTACCAGCAAATTCTTGTTACTGGGTAAGCCAAGTTGAGCTGGATTTCAAACTAACACATCACTGGAGTCAGAGGCCTGAAGTCAGAAGCCTACCCCATTTCGGAAACCAAGTCATCATATATTTTTTTTTCAAACAATCAAGCAAAGGAATGTTCTTAAAAAGTAATATAATGATTCTTAAAAAGTAAGTTCACCTACAACCTAGTGATAAGGGAGCCAGACCCTAAATGACCAACCACTGTTTGAATTCCAGGCCCCTGTTGCTTAAAAACTATGCCAGGGGTGTGTGTGTGTGTGTGTGTGTGTGTGTATGTGTGTGTGTGTAGAAATAGAGAAGGGACTGCTGCAATACCACACCTCACTACCTCACTAGGGAGTTCTCGCTCTCTCTCTCTTTCTCTCTCTCTTTCTCACTTTCTCTCTCTCTCTCTCCCTCCCTCCCTCCCTCTCTCCCTCCCTCCCTCTGTAACTCTCTAGCAAGCATGCCCTCTGGCAACTAAAAAAACAGAAGCAAATTTACCAAAAGGAAAAAAAAAAAACATTTCTCAAATCACAGCCTCTGGAAACATATAAATATAAAAAAAATTCTTCAATTTGTATAAATTCTGGAAGAGAAGCAAGATTGGGAATAAAATACATTGAATTTAAGTGGCCTAAGGAAGCCACCCCCTTGACCATTCGGCCAATATTGATCTAGTTTCTCAGCTTAAAGGATTTGAGCAAATTATGGCTGCAAAAGGTTTATTTTTCTCTTCATAGCTATTGTTTTCAAGATGATATCATAAATTGTGTATTGTAAACACCCTGAAGTATGGGTTTATTTCTTAGTATTAATATGTCAAAGGTTGGAGAACTGGCATTTACTCAAAAAATATAATAGATTATTAACACTGTTATTACCCTTTTGAGAATATTGCCTTTTATATTAAGACTAAATCTGTAAAGACAATAGCTTGTAAATATACTGAGGAATATCACCTAATTATTCCATGTCAAAAAATAATAAGCATTTTTAACTTCCACATTTTATCTCTGAATTTGAATTATCCTGAGACTCTTAAAAACAACACAAAGTTCATTTGGCACCACAGAAAATGGCTAAGATAATAAAGAAGTGATTCAAATACACAAATGTCCTATTAGTAAATTATGCCTTTGGCTGAAAGAATATGGTCCAATTTAATATTGATAAATATTTACTTTCTGAAAAATGTTTAAGAAAAATAATATGCATGCCTCTTCTTTGACTGGTTCTTGATCTCTCTTAACATTCATTTATTTGCTTTGTGTACATGTAAATGTGTGTTTTAATTATTAGTCATGCTGTTAGTTTGCTAAGACTGCCATAACAAAATACCATAGACTGGCTGACTTAAAAACCAGAAATTTATTTTCTCACAGTTCTGGAGCTAGAAGTCCAAGATCAAACTGGTAGCAGGGTGGGGTTTTTCTAAGATCTTTTTTCATCCTTGACCTTTTGCTTCCTCTTTCCACAGTCTTCTCTCTGTGCACATGTATCCACGATGTCTCTTCCTCTGCTTATAAAGACATCATCCACATCGGACTAAGACTACTCCTTACTATTTCACATAACTTAATCACATCTAAAGACCTATCTCCAGGTCTTTTGGAAGTACTAGGGATTGAAACTTCAACTTTTCAATTATGGGAGAATACAATCCTCAGGCCGTAACAGCTACCTTTCTTTTAATTTTGGACATAAAATACATGAATTACAAACATGCTCATAAAAAAATACTGAATATACTGTCTCAATTGTTACAAAGGGCAGCAGGCATATCCTAATGTATGTTTCTGCCTTAAAATAAGTATCTGACAGAGAGGACATTTAATCAGCACTTTTTGGAGGGATAAATGAATTCATGGTTCTAGTACATAGATATGTTTGATAAATTAACCTGCTTATGTTGCATAGGCTTCTCAAATGCACCTTACTGAAACTGAGTGAGGTTCCTCTCTCCAGTGCCTTCCTTCAAACACTCACTCCCCTAGAGAGAATCCTTAACCACTCCCTTTCCTTTCCTCTTCTTGCCATCAGTCATCAACTCTTGAAGAATCTACCTAATATGTATTCAATCTATGCATTCTTCAGCATTCATATGCAAAGTTTATCTCCCATATTATTGAAACAAACTCACATGGTCATATTAACCACAAAATCTATTCATCTGCTAAAATTCTTCAATTGGTCTTAGTATAATCTCTGCCCTAAAACCATAAGTGAACTCATGCTTTCTTATCTCCATATCTCACAACTCTCCATTTCATGCCTATTGCCCTGGGATACTGAATAGCACATAATCTCCAAGTCAACCATATGCCTTGTTTGTTCTAACCATTATGATACATTCCTTCCTTTCCATATTTATCTCACTTTTACTCACAATTATCAAGACTCCACTTGAACCAGGGGACTCAGCCAAGGGATCACTTCCTGCTTGAAGCTTTCTTAGAATACATAGTCTGAGTACTTTTCTATGTTTATGTTATCAGAGGCTGGCTAAAGAAACAAATCAGAAAATTTAAAGCTATTCTAGACATAAAGGATAACTCAGCTAAGTTAAAATAACATCGAAAATATTCAAAGTTAAAATAATATCAAAAATCATTAAAACAAAAACCTGTTTCAAGATATAATGAAAGCAGATAACACTTATAACAACAACTTTGCAAAAATATCTAAGGTAACAGTAATTGTAAAAAAAAAAATCTCTGCAAAGAAAAATCTGAAAAGCTAATGAGATACGTAAATGAAGGCACAAACAACAGAAAAAAATTGCATTTCTGACTAAGTAGACTCATGAAGATATCACTTATTTCTAAGTGAATCTCTAAATTGTATAGTTTTCCAGTAAAAATACCAGTTATGTTTTTAATTCAATAAGCAAATTCCAAAAGTTAAAAAAGTGAGCAAGAATAGCCACAAAAATTGTAGGAAAAATATGATTAATATCTTACTTCTAATATCATAAGAAGTTCCATAAGAACCATAGAGCTTGTAAAGTTTGAAGACATAAAAGTAGGAAAAAAGCTCTTTGTATATTTGTATTAAAGTGGCCTTTTAAAGTCTGACAGGCTTCAGAAGCCAGTAAATAAAATATTGATAAACCAAAATTTTCTACATTTCAAATGCACTGTAGTCAGTGTCCCAGGTAGAAGATGGTGTGCTCAAACTTAGTGATTAGAGGAGTCTTGAGTGAAAAGACTACAGAGCTAAGTGTAGAACATAAAGAAAACACTAAAGTTGTCTAAGAATTGGCATAGCAGAGTACATTACCCTTTTTACAATAAAGACATGAGAGCTTGAAGAAGCACTTACTAGAACCAGACAGAGAAATTTATATTGGAGGATTCATCCCAGGAAAATATAGGTACCATCCAGGGAAGGAGGGAGAAAACTAGTATAATAAATAGTCTACTCTTACTCTCCATTCCTTTAACTTCCTTCCAGTACTCCTGACTGGTGAAACTTAACCAGTATCCATCAGTCACTCCACAGAGTTCATTCTCTTAGAACACAAAAGCTGAAAAATATAGTAAGCAAAATTAAGAGTTTAATAGATGGGTGTATTAAATTGAAAACAGCAAAGAGGAAGGTTATGAAGTAAAATATAAGTCAGTACAAAAAGCCAGAAAAAGTAGAGCTGTACATTACTAAGAACTATAAAAGAAAAATACACAAGGTGGTAAGCAATATCTGAAGCTATACCATCCAAGAATTTTTAAAAACTAATGAAAGTTTTACCAAATGAGATTGAGAAAATGGGTATCTGAAAGGAAAAGATGCAGTTAAATCCTTGCCTTACAACACATAAAAGAATGAACAGAATGGACTGATGACCTAAATGTAAGAGCTAAAACTGTAAAACTCTTAACCAAAAAAAAATATTTTTTTAATCATAGAAAAAAAGGCAACATTAGATATGGTGATGATTTCTTAGATATGGTACAAAAAGCACAAACAATAAAAGAAAAATATGATAAAACAAAAATTTGATAAAAAAATTGGCAAAGGACTTTAATAGACATTTCTCCAAACAAGATGTATAAATGGCTAATAAACATATGAAAAGATGCTCATTATTACTAATCATTAGGGAAATGCAAATTAAAACCAAACCATAATGAGATACCACTTGACACTCATTTGAACGGTTAATGGGCAGCAAGTGTGGATAGAATGTGGAGAAATTAGAAAACTTGTGCACTACAATTGGACATGTAAAATGGTACAGCTGCTATGGAAAACGGTATGGCAGTTCTTCAAAAAATTAAGAATAGAATTTCCATAGGATCCAGCAATTCCACTTCTAAAAGATTTAAAGCAGAGTCTTGAACAAATATTTGTACACCAATGATCATAGCAGGATTATTGACAAGAGCATAAATAAAACGTGAAGATACAATACTATGTGAAATAAGCCAGTCATGAAAGGGCGAATACTGCAAAATTTCACTTTTATCAGGAAGCTAGAATATAATTTATAGAGACAGAAAGAATAATTAGACAGGGCAGTTGTTTTTCCTTTAGGTAGGTGATTCACGTCTGAGCTCACTTAAATGGCTGTGGGCAGGCCTCAGTCACTTGCCATGTGAACCACTTTAAAGATGTCTCACTCTATGGTACCTGCATTTCTCTAGGATCAGCAGTCCAGGAAAAAGGCACAAAAAGTGCCCAAGATGAAAGGTATGGTATTCAATTTCCAAATACGGCATTTTTTGGATATCTTTATGTTACTGATTCTACTTTAATACAGTTACATTCCAAGAACATACTTTATATGACTTCTATTCTTTCAATTTATTGAGGTTTTATTCCCCTAGTATATAGTTCGTCTCAGTGAATGTTTATATACATTTCAATTAAAATATATCTACTTTTCCAGGTGGAGTGGTTTCTAAATAACTACTAGATATACCTGGTTTATAGGGTTGTTCAGATCTTCATTACTCTATTTGTTCAATTACTGAGAAAAGAGAGTGATGAAGTCTCCAACTGCAATTGTAGATTTGTCTCTTTCTTCTTTCTGCTTCCTCAGTTTGTCTTCCATGTAATTTGAAACTCTATCATTAGGCACATACACATTAAAATTGATTTGTTCTCTTGGAGAATTATACTTCTCATTATTATATAATAACAATCTTAATCTCTGGTGGTATTCTTTGTTTTGAAGTCTACTTTGTCTGAAATTTCTATTTCATAGTATCTCAGCTTGGACTGCTATGACAAAATACCATAAACTGTGTGGTTAAAACAACAAACATTCATTTCTTACAGTTCTGGAGGCTGGGAAGTCCAAACTCATAGTGTCTTTCTTGTTCCCATGATCAAATGAGGAAGCACTGGTACTTCATCTTTTTTTTTTTTTAAGATTTTTGCCATAGGGTTCATGTGCTCACTGGAGAGTAGAGGAGGAGAGAGACAGAGAAAACAGTGACAAGGAAAGTGAGAAATAGCCTACTGGGTGTATGATCACACTGCAATCTCTTCTCTTCCATTCTCCTCCTGGAATTTTGGACAGATACACACACACACATGCTTGGCATGAGTTACAAGCCACCAAGTCCAATACTCAAACTATGGTAGGGCATATGAGCCCAGTGCCTTAACCATTATGCTACCTGCTGGTCCCAACCTCTTCATGTAATTTTTTCCTTTTCTTTAAATAATTATTTTATTTATTTGTTTGTTTGTTTGTTTATTTATTTATATTTGACCAGAGAGGGATAGAGTATGAATAAAAGTGAAAGTGAGAGAGAGAGAGAGAAAGTGAGAAAGCAAGCCACCAGGTCTGGGACTCAAATCGTGGTCAGCAATATGGGAGTCCAGCAACCTTAACCACTACACCACCTGCTGGCCCCCTGTACATGTTTTTGTAAAGGGACTAATCCCATCACGAGAGCACCATCTTCTTGACCTTATCTAAACCTAATTACTCTTACTCCCTAAAGGCCCCTATCTTGCAATATCATCACATTGGGGATAAAAGTTTCATCATATGAATTTGGGCAGGACACAAATACTCAGTTCATAACAATATTTGCAAGGTACATATTTCTGTTTTGGGGGGGTTTTGTCTTTTTTTTTTTTTTTTTACTTTTAACCTATATATGGCTATTTATTTACAGTGAGTCTCTTATGATTTAGTCTTATTTTACTAATTCTATCTGATAATCTGCTATAATTTGTATGTTTAGACCATTTGCATTTATGTGATTATCAATATAGATGCAATAAAACTCCATCTTGCTGTTTTACACTTATTCTTTTCTTTTTTAGGAGGTTTTTGCCTTTGTTTACATACACTCACCAGAGGGAGAGAGACACAGACACGCGAGAGGGAAGTGGTTGCAGAAACAGACTGCTGAAAAACAAAGCACCACCAGAGGAGTTCATACTCCAAAGTCTGGACTCCATCTTGGGAAGTTACAGGGGTTATATAATCAGGATTTACAGGTGTTACAGACAAGGGAAACTAGAAACAGTTATGTTACCTTCTCTAGTTCCTATAGAGACCGATAAATCTTTTGAAGCAGATGATTTACAAAAGTGGAACAGGTGTCAGTGTTTTCTGTTTGCAGTCAGCTTTTTAGAAGTGGAAAACAGAATTCACATATTCCCTCCCCCCCCCCCGCTTTGATACCCTTAGTTTTCCTTAGGGCATCATAACATAGCCTTGCAGCCTTTTGATTCTCTTAGCCTAAGCTGCCATCATTTCTAATCTGCTGGGGTGGTAGTGGCCAAGCCTTCAGAAGGGATTGATATAACTTATCTGAGAAGTTTCAGAACAGTTCACGTGTTGTCTCAGACACGTGTATCCTCGATTTTCTTGCGATGCATAGATCGATCAGCCTCCAGAGTGACTGAAGCAGGGCTGTAGATTCCTCTGTCTTGCATTGACTAGTCAGCCTCCAGAGTGACGGAAGCAGGGCCGTAGATTCCTTGTCTCTGAAGGCGTCATCTGGAGGTGCTTTTCTTAGTCTATGTTTTACAGTTCACAGCCTGATGGATCTGTGAAGACAACTCTCTTGATTTGATTTTAACAAGTAATCTATACAATCATGTGAGGCCCCATTCAGACTAGCTGAAATTATTTAGTATAACACAGTAAGTATAAAGGTTTTCAATAATCGAACACTTACTGAGCACTCTGTTCTAAGTGCTAGACTCATTTAAAAGCATAATTAATCTTTCTACAAAGTTATTGTTAATCCGAGTCATCACTGGATCTCACTTAGATTATTTATTATTACTTTAGGCCACTTCCAACCCATTTACCTCTCCAACTATCAGTAGGTCTTTTAAACACATATAAACATGTTTTTTGCTTAAACATTTTTGAATAATCTTCCACTGAATTCATATGTTTTGACCTATCCCTGTCTCTAAGCACCGGTACCTGCACTCGACCTTCCCTAAACTCAGGGGACAGTAGACAATGTGGAGTTTCCATTTGATTCCCAAGGTCTTAGCTACTGTTGGGTGATTTCAGAGACAAAAGTATGCCCATGGCCTGATTCTGCTGTCAGTGTCACTGGCAGCTCATACTGAAGGATAGTTTCTATGGACAAACAGTCATCCATCTGGTTACTGCCTCCAATCCTCTCTAGTCTTGATTTCCCCTTCTTCTGTTGCCCATTGGTTTTCTTCTTTTTTATACTTTAGAAACAATCTTAACATCTCATTTAGTCAAATTATTTAAAGAAAACTTAGTCACCTTAAGGGTTACCTGAGGCTTCTCTAGTGAGATTACCAGCTGACCAAGGGGAGCCACTGGGGCCTTAGGTCCCATCAATCCTCAGGTTCAAAGGTCAGCATGGACTTTGGAAGTTCTGAGCTCCCTTCAGAGCTCAGGACATTCTTATCTCTAGTGATTAACTCCACACTGGGCACAAGACCCCAGTGGAGGACATGAGAATGCCAATCATGGGCATTGTCCAGTGCCCAGACTGCCCACGTTGGAAACAATATCTTCTGAGGCAGAGGCTCTGATCAGGACTGTTTCTAGATCTTGCCCGTGGAGGCCCTTGGAGAAAGTTCCTAGCCTTCTGGATTACCATAAATGACCCTTGGGTGCCTTTTAAGTGAGAGTTAAATCAAAGATTAAGATGAATTGCCAATTTCTTATAATACTTTTCTGAGTTATCTGAGAACTTCTCTAGATCTGTTGTGATTCGTGAGAGATCCTACACTGAGAAGTTAACCTAAGTTCCAATAGATTATCCAAGGAGTGACTGGTAATGCCAGGGGGGTGGAGCCCAGTTTACTTACAGGTTTTACAAGACATCTGCCTTATTGACTATACCAAAGCTTTAGCTAGAGAATGCAATCTTAATTTAAACTCTTGTTTGTATGGCTAAACTTCCTGATCACCTAACCAACGGGCGAGTCCAAAGGTGAAGAAGTCTTAACTAGAAAAATAGAGGGACTGCAAGAAAGTAAGGATAGAGAAGGCAGCTATAGGGGCTCTGGTCTTAAATTGTCCTATCCCATATCTTGTGACTTCTATCCTACTAAATTCTTGGACAGGAGTTCCCTAGCTTTTTGTTCCAAATACAAAAGCCCCAATTTTTTTTTTTGAGAGTTTTTTTGCTATGGGGTGTATGTGTTCGCCAGACAGAGAGAGACAGAGAGACAGAAAGTGAGAAATCACCCCCCAGAGGGGATGGCCATGCCACAATCCCTTCTCCTCCATTCTCCTCTCGGGATCTTGGGCATGCACGCACACGCGCCCGGTGTGAGTTTTAAGCCACCAGGTCCAGGATGTGAACCGCGGTCGACTACATGGGAGTCCAGCGACATAGCCATTATGCTAACTGCTGGTGCCTAAAAGCCCAATTTTTTACTAATTTGCCCATACCTATCTTTTTGTCCCCTACTTGAGTAAGTCTGGTATTTCCCAGAGGAGTTATTAAACTTGTAAACATAGGTGTATTGATAAGAATTACAAATATCCATATGGATCAGAATTTTCAATGTTTTAGCAATCCTAACTTTTAACATATACCAGTAGCATGCAAACACATACAAACAACAAAGCTTGTTTAATGAATTTCCCAATGCAGAACTGAACAATCTTATTTAGTTCAGCCCAGTCTGTTGCATTCTTACAAAATTTAAAAGACTACAATAGGAATAATCAATGTTAACTTAATAATAAGAGCTATAAGGAAGACTCAGGGAGAACCAGACAGCAATGCTCTCTATGCTTAACATTGGACTTGCATCCTTTTATACTAGCGGTACCTCTTTAATTCAGGTGTACTGCATTGCCTAGTAAATAGATCATTACAGGTGATTTGACTTGTATCTAAATTACAGATCTTAACAATTTACTTTTGACCTTCGATAGTGGGCCAGGAAGGACTACACAGCTTACCAATTTTAATATTGACTACTAAGTATGCAATTCTGTCAAACATTTTCTTGCTTTTGATTTGGCTCAGCAGTTCAGAAAACCAAGCACTTTCTCCATGGAAATGTTTACCCAGCTAAATTATTAGATTATCATAAATCTTTACATGTAAGAAAACATCCTTTTTTTATCCTTTGTAATTTCCTTAGAGACATAACATGTCAGGACTATAAAAGCCAATTTCCCTGAGGTTATTTTGACATTATAATCTTCAGAGAACCCCTTCTTGAAGTTTTTCATAACCAGAACAAGAGGGGATATAATTGGAACCAATTTACTTCCCCGAGACAAAAGGGACAAGCCTTGAGCCTGAAGATTGGGATAAACAAATCGGCCAAGAGCTCAGGGGCACAGGAATCTCTTGGACATGTGGAGAAATCCCTCTCCCTGTGTATTCCTTCCTGCAATGCAAACACAAATGAGGACCCGCTCAGACTCTGTAGTCTGAAGACTTGTGGGGTCACAGAAACTTACACACGCACACATTCACATAGTCACTTGAGGGTACATCACAGTGCCCTCCCCGCTCTGGGAGTCCCCACGTGGTGGCTCCATAGGAGATCACAGTGACCTGAGCTGGCAGCCCTGGTAGGGGACCCATGCAGCAACCTGAGCTGGCAGCCCTGGTAGGGGGACCCATGCAGCAACCTGAGCTGGCAGCCCTGTCAAGAAGACCGTGCAGGACCTGAACCTAGAACTGGTGGCTCCAATGGGAGACCACAGGAGGTGACTGGGGCTCCCCTTCCACCCAAATGGATGGGTGTGACTGGTTTCCTGTGTCTCAGGACTTTACCTTATCGGGAGGTTTCAGCCTGTGAGTTGACTGGATTTTTTTTAGTTAGTTTTATTTTTTTGGAGAGGTTTTTGCTATGGGGCACGTGCGCTCACCAGAAAGACAGAGGAGACAAAGAGTTAGAAAGCAAGAAGTCACCCCCCCCCAGGGGGTATAGCCACACCATAATCTTTTCTCCTCCATTCTCCTCTCAGAATCTTGGGCACACATGCGTATGTATCTGGTGTGAGTTTAAACCGTGGGTCCAGAATTCAAACCGCGGTCAAGTACATGGGAGTCCAGTGACATACCCATTACGTCAACTGCTAGTCCCTGGATGTTTTCAGCCTATGAGTTCATCCATCTCTCTATCAAGTCTGGTGGGGGTCATTTGCCTGTGAGGTGCCACAGCCCCCAATGAAGGTGGACCTGAGAAAAGACTGGGTAGCATTGCCTTATTCAGTTCTGGGGCCTCTTCATTCCAGCAGGCTTCTTCTGCTGAACTGGTGGTTCCAGGAGCCAGCACAGTAGGCTTCCTGGTCAGCGAACCAAAAATATTACAGAAACAGACCACGGAGAAATCAAGCACCACTCAGACAGTAGAATTCAGGTTTATTCTACCACTGGACCCAGAGGAGCTTATACTCCAAAGTCTTGGGGAAGTTACTGGGTTATATAGTCAGAATTTGCAGGTGTTTCAGATGAAAAGAAACTAGAAACAACTGTGTTACCTTCTCTAGTTCCCATAGAGACTGGCAATCTGTTAAAGCAGGCAATGTACTAAAGTGGAACAGTTGTCAGTCTTTTCTGTTTGCAGGCAGCTTTTTAGAAGTAAAAAATATGGGACCAGCAGATGGCATAATAGCTGGACTTCCATGTAGTTGAGCTCAGTTGGAGTCTCGGATGCAGCAGCTTAAAATTCACAACGGGCACATATGTGTGCATGCCTAAAATCCCTAGAGGAGAATGGAGGAGAAGGAATTGAAGTATGGCCATCCCCCCTGGGAGGTGATTGCTCACTTTCTATCTCTGTCTCTCTCTGTCACTCCGGCAAGTGCATGTGCCCTATAGAAAAACCTCTCTAAAAAAAGAAAAGAAGTAGAAGAAGTAGAAAACAGGATCCATATCAAAGTGATAAATCACCCCCACAGGAGAGATAGCTACACATAAATCTCTTCTCCTCCATTCTTCTCCCTGAATCTTGGGCACACATGCACAAGTGCCTGGCATGATTTTAAAGCCACTTGGTCCAGGACTAGAGTCTCAGTTGGCCATGTAGGAATCCAGGGACAAAACTGCTACACTATCTATTGGTCCCTATTTCATCTGTTCTTTGTTTCTGTTTTATTCTTCTGCCTTCTCTTGTACTAATGACATTTTTAAGGATTTTGTCACTTCTTTTAACATAGTATTTAAATCTTTTAAAAACTATTTCATGGGCCAGCAGATAGTATAGCAGTTATGTTACTGGAATCCCACATGGCTGACCATGGTTCAAGTCCCAGACTTGGTGGCTTGAAAAATATGCTGGGCATGTGTGTGTGCATGCCCAAGACCCTGGAAGGAGAATGGAGGAGAAGGGCTTGCAGCGTAGCCATCCCCAACTAGGAGGTGATTTCTTACTTTCTCACTTTTCCCTCTCTGTGTCTCTCTTTCTCCAGTGAACGCATGCACCCTAAGGTGCATATACTTTTAATGGTTCCCTTAAGGTTTGTGATATGTAGCTGTATGACTTTCCTATTGCTCATCTGTCTCAAGGTGTTGACAGGCTGATTACTTTTGAAAGTTCTGAGAAGAAAATCTCTTACTTTAACTTTTTCTAGAGGCCACCTGCATACTTTGGCTCATGGTCCCTTCTTCTGTCTTCAAATGTAGCAAGATAATATTGTCCAGTTTCTCCCTGTCTCTCTGTCTGTCTCTCTCTTACACACACACACACACACACACACACACACACACACATCTCTGTTTCCTTCATTACACTTTCTTGTCTGACTCTGACCCTTCTACCTCCCTCTTATAAGAGCCTGTTTGATTACCTTTGATCCATCTAAATAATCCAGGGTAATCTTACTTTCAAGATCCTTAACTTAATCATACTTGCAAAGTCCCCATTATCACATAATATATTTGCAAATTCCAGGGATTCGGACATAGACACCTTAAAGGATCATTATTTTGGTTTTACACACCACCATTAATTACTCTCAATGTCACTTCAGATATTAACACTGATTTACATGTGGTGTAATGATTATGCAGCAGTATATTTCCAATTTCTTCCCTCTTATCGTTTGTGTTATTCTTGTCATACTCTTTACTTGCACATATCTTATAAACACTCATTTTTACTTTACATAGCCAGTTATCTTTGAGACTGATACACAATAATAAATTAGGCTCAGCCATTGTGGTATGGTGGTAGTGTGTGGCTCTGCCCCATTACAGCCCCATAGAAGACCAAAGTTTGGATTCCAGGTCAAATTAGCACCTGCCAGGCCCTACAATTGTCACGTGGCTGGCCCAAGTCTACGGCAGGAGGGGATCACAGTGTGGTGAGACCCTGTCAAGGATGCCTCCACATACTTTCTTGAATGAAACAGAATAAACTTTAAAAAGAACTAAAAATGTTAAAATAAATGAACTTTATTTTACTTCCACTTATTCTATATATAACATTAATCATTTTTTAATGTAGATTTCAGGCTGTCCAGGGTATACTTTTCTTGGAACAGCTCACATTCCTTGCAGACTAGCTAGCAACTAATTCCTTTGGGTTTTGTTTTCTTGAGGAAGTCTTTATTTCTTCTTTAATTCTGAAATTTGCATTCACCATGTACAGTATTATGGTTTGTTAGTAATTTTGTTTCTTTCAGCACTTTAAAAATGCCTCGTTTCCTGCCTTGCCTGATTGGTGAAGAAAAGTTTATCATAATTCTTATCTTTGCTCTTGTATAAGTAATGCTATTTTTTTTTCTGGATTACCTTTAAGCATTTCTCTCTGACTTTCATTTTTAGCAGTTTAGTTGTGATGTTTCTAGGGTTGTGTTTGTGTGTGGGTGTGTGTGTGTGTACATCTTAGTTTTCATCTCATTTCATGTTCTCTGAGTTTCTAGATCTGTGGTTTGATGTCTGCCATTAATTTTGGAAAATGTTTTGCCCATTTCTCTTTCAAATATTCAAACATTACTTCTGTACATTTTCTATTCTTTATCCTACTGGGATTTCAATAACACATATATTAGAATGCTTAATGTTGAACCACACCTCTTGAATACTCTGCTTTTTCCTCGATGCATTACCACCCCTCTATCTCTCACCACCATACACACACACACACACACACACACAAAAAAAAAAAAAAAAAACACATTCTCTCTCATTTCTCTCTGTGTTTCAATTTGGAAATTTATCAAATTTCAAATTTCATTGATTCTTCCTTACACTATACTGAACCTACCAATAAGTTTCCTGAGAGAATTCTTCACCTGTTTTTTTTTTCTTTTATATCTAGCATTTCAGTCTGACTGATTTTTATAGTTTCCACCTCTTTGCTGAAATGATCAATATCTGGAATGTTGTCTATCTTTTCCATTAGCATCTTTAATACATGAGTCATAGTTATTTCAAATTTTCTATCAGTTAGTTCCAACATCTGTGTCATATCTCAGTTTGATTCTAATAATTGCTTGTTTCATCTGATTGTATTTTCCGTGTTCTAATATGTCTTATTCTAAAATCCATGAAATCTGGATTTTGGTGTCCCATTGTGCCCCACTTAAGTAAGTACTCACACCTCCCTCCCCTTTGAAAACATTGTCTCTATATTTCAGATCGATTACTTGTCCTGCATCCAATGTTTTAAAGAGAACTTGTGAACATGAAATTGATCTGAGTCTTTTTTGAGTAATTCTTCAGTATTAATCAAAAAAGCATTTTTATGAAAGTATTTCACTATCATAAAAAAGTATTTAAAATAGATTAGTTTATGCTATTAGTTTTCACTTAATATAAATTTAAAAACATTTCACATTCATCATTTTGGCAAAATTTAAAGTGTTGCCTAGTGTTTGAATTAACAAGAAGGCTTACTTAATGGAAATGTGTGTAATTTGGTAAGATCATGCTAGAGAGCAATTGGCTATATTTACTGAAGTTGCAAAAGTATATATCTTTTTATCTAATAATTCTAATTTTAGATAAAATTGAATATTACTATGTAAAAAGATGTATGCATCACAGAAACACTTTGTAAACATTATTTCAAATGATAGGAAATCATTGAAAATGGCCGCCAGTGAGGAAAAAGAGAAATCAGAAGTGTTTTCTCATGCAATGGATTGTAACATGTAAGTTAGAATGGTTGTACTAATCCATGTGCATTAAAACATAATTCTCAAAACCATAGTGAAGTTAGTTAGCAGTTTGCAAAAACATATAAATAGTATCCTTATATAAAATGGGAAAGCTTCCAAAAAATTTTTTTGTATTATTTATGGTCTTGTACCTGTGTTCAGAAAAGTATAGCAACATATCTAAGGATGAGCCCTGCTAGCCACAGGATAGTGATAACCTCAGTTGGGGAAAGGAGAGGGAAGGAGAGGTGGGGAAAGGGTGATTAAGATTCATCTGTGATCTTTAGTTTTCAAAATGAATATGGAGTAACATATAATAAATATAGGTTATAGGCACATTCACATCTACTATATATTTTTCAGTACATTTAAAATACTGAGAAAATTTAAATGTTTAAAGGAAGTCAATTTATATTCTCATGTGAATCATTCTGGTTTAATTAGATAATATTTCTTACATTTCAACAGTTTTTCAAACTATTTGGTAAGAATAAAAGGGGAAATAAAAAGTTTCACTAGTATATCGAAGTCTTCATGGGTATGTTTGCTTCTCAGCAGGTACAAATTAACTTGGAGAGATATTAGTCCTTAGTTACTATGAAATTCTTTGTCAGGTGTTTTCTCTGTGCATGGCTGAAATTATTACCCTAAGTAGTGGGGTGTTAATATTGGTTCTCCATTACCCTGTGTTAGTGGTGTCTACATCTATAATTTTTATGTTGCTATTACATTCGGATCCATTCAAAGACATTTAACAGTTGATAAAGACACATCTACTGGTTTTAAATTTAAATTTTGATATTTTTCAAAGACCTCATAAGAGTACATATTACTAACACTAGGCTTAGTATACTTCAGTGTAAGGTAAAATATAAAGATGCAATTGGAATTAAGACCTATTTTAAAGGACTTTTGCAACAGTTTTTCAAGCAGCTTATAGGACACCAACCAACCAGGAAAATTACCTTTCATAGTTTGAAATCTTGTTTCTTGGTTCATGTAAATTTTCAACATCTCTAACTATATGTGTATCTCTGAATAGTCACTTGAGTCATAAACTAGCTATATGTCCTAAATGCTTCATGGCAAAACGCAGTGACATTTTGAGATTCAGCACGTGAATATAAAAATGAAGTAAGTTGAATCCTATGGCTAAGATTTCCAAATAATTACAGACAACAGTAATATATTTAGAATTAATATTTGCTACTTTCAAATGCATCAATTAAAATATATTTACAAATTTGCAATGTCCTTTTAATAACTAACAGCACAACTAAGGGTCAGTTTAATAAACTCTAATCAGACTGAGAATAAAAAATTAGGTTTGGAATAGCTACAAATAGCTGCAGAATTAACTTGAACCCGCACATGTCAATATTACAGAAGCAGTATCTTGAAATCTTAAAGCTTTATAACTGTCTCAAACAACAACAACAAGTAAATGAAAAACATCACCAGAGCAGCTTATGGCTTCAAATTGCTCCTGGTCGTCTTATTTTGAAATCTCAGGTTTCTTTATTTAGTACACAGGCAAGTAGAATTTCTTGTAAATGATTCAGTCAGGCTAATATGGGAAAAATTTTAAAATTAATATAATTCTTTATTAACATAGAACATTAGCATTTTAATCAGTATAAATTGACAATGCAATGTAATAAAGAATAATCAAGTTGAAATAAGCACCTTCAGCAATCAGGCTTCACCCAAATTACTTGCTGAGGCACAGTACTTAAGTCTGAATAATGTTTCCATTACATGTGTTCCCAATTCTGAGTCAAGATGACGTGTTTATGAAATGGAAAGTATTCAATTAAAACTACTGTCAATTGTTGCATGCATCAAATTCCAACACAGCAGGGATATTTGGAAAAGGAAGATGAGTATTCATTATCTACAATGATCAAATTAACTGGAAAGTTTCTAGATCTCTATTTCTCTCTCTGTCCTCTATCTGTTCAATCTGGAGGAAATTATAGAGCAACCCATAAACATTCTCCTAATCAGTCTTTTTTCACTTAGAAATCAATTAATACATTAATTTTGTAAGTATTTTTGTGAGAGGAAAATTAACTAGCTTTACACATTTTAAGATTTTTATATGCTTTTAGGCAGTTTGTACATTTGGCACAATAGGGAGTCTATCATTTTTGCAGCTCTAGGAAATAAAACACAGATAAGTCGTTGATGAACAATTCTTTATTGATTTCTTGCTATGTATCCTTCACTAAGACACTTTGGAAGAAAAGGAAAGTTATAAGACACAGACTCTCTGCTCTGAGGCTTATTACATTGGCATAAACATGACCTTTCTATCCCACTCAAAGATGATTCCAGAAAGACAAAACCACCCGAACAAGTAAGGAGAGTATTTTTTATCTGTAGTAATGTCAAATTTCAGTCCTTGCTCTCAGCACTGCACACTATATCTATATAAGTTTCTTATTATCCACAGTCACCCAATCTACTTTTTTCCAAATTTCCTTTGAGTGACTGATATATAATTTTCTGCACTGCAAAGCTAATGTAATCACTGAGTCAGCTAAATGAAAAGTGACTCATATATTGTGTTACTATGCTGCTTTAGGTACTTTGCAAATGTTATTTCATTCAATTTGTACAATAGACATGTGAATTAGCTATAATGCCCTTATTCTATGAATTACTTAGGAACGTCTAAGGGCCTTTCTGATTGCTAAAAAGTGGCAAATCTAGAATTCAAAGCAAGGTGGCTTAATTTCAAAGTTTATTCATTTCTTTAGTCTCTTGTAAGGGTAAAAATGATAACGTGATTTTTAGTTTTGAAAAAAGATGCATATTAATAACTAACTTTTAGGGGGCCAGCAGGTGGCATAGTGGTGGCACTGGACTCCCACTTGGCTGACTGCAGTTGAGGTCTTGAACCTAACAGCTTGAAACTCAACGCAGGCACATGTGTATGCATGCCTAAAATCCTGAGAGGAGAATGGATTGCAGCATGGCCATCCCCACGGGGGGTGGGGGTGGGGGTGGGGAGGTGATTTCTCACTTTGTTTCTCCATGTTTCTTTCTGTGTCTCTGGCGAGTATAGGCACCCCATAGAAAAATCTCTCTTTAAAAAATAAAATAAAACAACATCTATTTTTAAAGAATTATTTATTTTAATTTTATTTATTTATTATCATTATTTCCATTTTTAGAGAGAGATTTTTGCTATAGGGTATGTATGCTCACCAGAGAGACAGAAACAGAGACAGAGAGAAAGCAAGAAATCACTCTCCAGGGGGATGGCCATGCCACAATCCCTTCTCCTTTTGGAAACTTTGGATGAATTGTCTTGAGACTCATGAAGAATTTTAGGCACTACAATTTGCCCTCATGTAATACAAGAAACCAATGCTTAGAGAGGCCTAGTATATTGCCCAGAGTCAAGAGTTAGTAAAGAATGGCCTGGGTTTACATAGTGCTTGATTACAGAGCCCAAACTCTTAGCCACTAGATGAAACTGAAATTAAGCATGACATTCTAAAATTGTGTGTCTTGACCCATTGTTTTCATATCCATGCATTTATTTTCTAATTATCACTTTCTGCAAGACATTAAACCATGTGCAGGTTGACAGAAAAAAACGTCAAAAACTCTATCCTCAAAAAGTGTGTACTCTGGGCTGGTCCTGCAGTGCAGTAGTTAAGCACTATGCAATAGGAATTAGTTTCCATGTTGCCAGCCACCTTTTGAGTCCTGACTCTGGCTGCTAAGAAAACACTCCAGGAATGAGCCACAGGTACCCAGAGTCTTGACAGGATGGAGAAAGGTTAAAAAGGATTTCTACGTGACCAGGTCACGTTGGGGGATTCTCTGTTTTTCTCACTGTCCTTGTACATGCGCACATATACCCTGGTGGGTGGAGGTAGTGTTTTACTGAAGGAAGCACAGTAAATGGTGATTACTGTGGATGGCACCTAATACATAAGAAGGGAATAGAGAAATACAAGCTGAGTCTTACACAAACAGAGCAAATATTTATTCTTAGCATCTTCTCTTCATTTAAATGTACAATAACATAGTTTATATACTTTTAATATGTCTATTATCTTTACTCCAGACTTTTCTAACTTAATATTTTTAAAAGGAGAAGTTTTCAGTGTTACCTTTATCCACACTGACAAATCTAGCTAAATTATTAGCCTCTTTTCATACTTTCTCTGAAAAAAAAAAATCAGTGCAGTTTTCTTTTTCCCTGTTTGAACAGTGCGATAGTTGGCTCTGTGTTGTATGAGAGGGAGCTGTCAGTTTATACTTCTCTAGAGAATGCTCTTGATTTGATGCTCCAGATTGGGAATTGAGAAATCCAATATATTTGAACATTTTAGTTCAGAAAGTACCTAGCTAAACTGTTCTCTGTGCTCCTGTGGCAACAACTGAAGCACTGGCCTTTATTATGAGCACTAACCCAGGCATGTTGGCGTAAGGATGGGTCAGACTGAAAAGTTATTTCTATCAATGGACATTACGATATAACAATCTTTGAATCTTGAAATGTCAAGTCTAATCCTAGAGTGACATAGGGTAGAAAAATAGAGCTTTTATTATAAAATACCAATGGAACTGGTTAAATTCTTAGTGATTAACTGAGTTTACACAAGGACATAAAATAAAACTGTGTTGGTCTGATTCACCTGAGGTAAGTAAATGATAAACCAGCCCTATTCCTGCCAGTCTTAGCCAGAATGAATCATAACTTCTGACGCTTAGTTGCTTCCTAATCTGCTATGGTCACACAGTAGTCCTAATAATACTTTTCAACTACGTGTTGTAGTGTTTAAATACATATTGTAATTTTAATGGGTACATACCTTCTTCCTTCTAAAAACAAAGTCTATCTCTTTAGATAATTATTAGGACATGGATTAATGTTTCACAATGAATTGTAAGTGCAACTTGATGCCAATTTAACAGTAAGTCAATTTCATATTCTCTCTTTCTAGTAAGATGTTTCAGAATTACAAACAAATCATTGTAATAAATACAAAGAGAAAGTGGTCCCCATGCCTTTGAGAACTAACCACTTAAGTGATAATGCTTTCTTCCACTTCAGGAGAAAGTGTCAAGTTCTCTGTCAATCCTTAGAACACAAAAAGTCTAGGACTATTTCAGTAAATTCACTTTACAAGTAGTAATGATGTAGAGTGATTCAATGTATATTTTTTAAAAAGTCTAGGACTACTTTTTTCTGTTGTTATACTTCAAAAATTGATTAGGTGGGACCAATTCCTTGCTAGACACAATGTACCAAAATGCATACCAGAAGAAACAGACACTCTGAATATGCCAATATCTATTAAAGAAATTAAATCAGTAGCTAATAACCTTCTAAACCACAGACCATTTGGTCCAGAGAGGTTTGTTGGCAAAGTCTATCAAACAGTGAAGGAAGAAATTATGCCAATATTCTAAAATCTCTTCCAGAAGTTTGAAGCATAAGGAATACTCACTAAGTCATTCTATGAGGCCAGCAATACCTTAATAACAAAGTTAGAAAAAGACATAAGAAGAAAAACTACAGACCAATATCTCTCGTGAGCATAAATGTAAATATCCGTAATAGTATTAGCAAACCAAATCCAAAAGTATATAAAAAGAATTGCACACTACAAGCAAGTGAGATTTATTACAAGGATACACAGCTGGCCTAATAAAATCTCCTGCACAAGTGAGTGGGGAGAGTTGCATATGGAGGGCAGCTCTGAGTCACCCAACTGTGCATTTCAGCCACTCAGGTGTATTTTCAGATTCTTTCCTGTCCCCATGTTTCCACCTTTGGCTTTCTGAAACCTACCCACTAGTGCAGGACAGTGCAAGAGGAAAGGCTGCAAGTGAAAAGCAGCTTTGAGTCACATACCTATGCATTTTGGCCATATCTCTAGCCCAGCTATAGGTGCACCTGGTTCTGACAAGTTGGGAGAGTAACTAGCACCTAAATTTGGTTATATACACTCTGCTCTGATAGGAAGACACAGCCTTCTACCAAGAACACACCTGAGAAGAAGAGCTGTTCTTTCCCTCAACACTACAGAATTTACTTTTTAAAAAGTAGGAAGAAGTATGAACTTCATGAAATGACTAAAAACCTGAGCAGAGGTACACGAAATATGAAAAAAAAAAAACCAACAACAACAAAACAAGGAAATATCTCTCTTTCAAGGGAACACAGCAACTCCTCATAGACACAGACAGCCCAAAATAATTCACAGAAATGTCAGATAAAGAATTCAGAATATTCATAATGATGAAACTAAATGTGATGCAAGAGAACACACAACGAACTTCAAGAGATAAGAAAATTATTCCATGACTTGAAGGGAGAACTCCATAAAGGGGTAAATACCATTAAAAAAAAAAGAATCAAACAGAACTTCTAGAGATAAAGACTAATGCAAAACATCAAACCCCCCCAAATAATTAATAACAAATTAGACCATGCAGAAACTCTGATCAAGAAGGCAAAGCCTCTGACCTAGTCAAAAGCACCAAAAAGAATAAAAACATTACGAAAAATAAGACTAATATTCAAAACAATTAAAGAAAAATTATTTCAATCAAGAATACTATATCTGGGGCGCATCCCCACCCTTCCTCCTCCTTGGACCCCTGGTTGGTTGTCTGAGACTTTAAGATAAACTCCCACCCCACCCCACCTGCAAACCGGATCAAGCCAGCCAGTAGTTCTGGACACCAGTCGGACTGAGGCTGCAGGCCCGACCAACCTGGTCCTGTCACTCATCTTCTGGTCCACTCCCACTAGCCATTGGACTCTCTAAATTTTGGTGATTTGAATAGCGCAGCGCTTTGTGCACCACGCGATTTCTTTTTTCCATTTTGTTTTTCTTTGCTCTTGAGGTGTTGCTTATTAGGTCAGTTGGAGGCTCACCATTCCTTACAAGCAGGGAGGACATTGGGCCCTCCAGGACTAGTGGCAATAGTTAATGGTAATTGTGAGCAACAGGTAGGCCAACCAAAAGAGAAATCATCAATTTTCTAAACCTGTACAACATTTAACACTCAGAGATACCTTAAATAAGTTAGGAAGCAACATATAGATTACCTGATGACTTGGAACAATCACAGAGGCTCAAGAAATATGAGCAACCAACAAAAGGCCTCCCCCTCAAGGGAAATCATCAAGCCTACATCACCCACAGTCAATACAATGGACGTCGTGGACATGTCTGATAAGGAATTCAGAATATTTGTAGTGACCAAAGTAACTGATGTGGAAGAGAAAAGAGACAAGGAGCTCCAGGAGATGAAGAAGTCCTTTTATGACTTGAAAGAAGAAATGGATACCTTAAACAAGAACCAGATGGAACTTCTAGGATTGAAGAATATGATACAGGAAATCAAAACCTCTCTTGAAAGTATTAAAAGTAGGTTAGACCAGGCAGAAGATCAAATCTCTAAAGTAGAAGACAAAACATCTGACCTAGAAAAAAGTATCAAGAAGATTGAGAAAACAACCATGAAAAATGAGGATAATATACAAGGAATACTGGATACCATCAAGCGCCCCAACATCC
>NW_006160061.1:648730-652754 GCF_000334495.1 Tupaia belangeri chinensis
CAGCGGTGAAGAGAAGAGGATAGAGAAAGACAGCAAGAGAACAAGTAGAGAGGCAGGATGTTAGTGAGAAATAGATATGGCTTATTACCTATTGATGATGACATGTATAGTATTCTCAACTGGATTGGTCAGAGAAGTATTTCATGATGGGTAACGTCTTTTTACAAGCAAAATGAGAAATAGTGATTTACTGTTTTAAAACATAATTATAATAATAATAATAATAATAATAATGATTGGGAAAAAACATAGAAAAGATATTGAATGATGAAGTGGAGAGATTAATGTCTCTGTATTGACTGACATGCATGGCATTCCCTTTTGAAAAAGCAATGTAATACACTGTAAAGTTATATGTAATCCAATGTAATATAAAGATTATCATGATAATAAAAAATAATAAATAAATAGAATACTATATCTGGCAAAATTATTCTTCGAATGGGAGAAAAAATAAAATTATTCTCAGGTAAACAAAAACTGAAAGAATTCACCAACACTAGATCAGATCTTCAAGTACTAAAGGGAGTACTATATCAAGAAAATTTAAAGAGAGACAAATGGAAATATGAGAACAAAAACAACCAAGAAAATGACTAGCAAAATAGCACTGATAACTCCTCAAATACCAATAATAACATTAAATGTTAATGTATTAAATTCTCCAATCAAAGGACACACTCTGTCTGAATGGATAAAAGAGCAGAAACTTTCTATTTGCTGCCTACAAGTAATGTGCTTCATGGGTAAAGACAGAGATAGACTAAAAGCGAAGGATTGGGAAAAAAAATATTCCATGCAAATAGAAATTTATAAAAGGCTGGATTCATGATAATGATAAATTTGACTTTAAAAACAAAAATTATAAGAGACAAAGGACACTATATGGTACTAAAAGAGCTAATGCCCCAAGAGAATATAACTCTTATAAATATCTAAGCACGCAATGGTGGAGCACCAAAACACGTGAAAAATTACTGCTAGATCTAAAGGGAGAGATAGATTGCAACACAATAATTGCTGGAGATCTCAACACCCCACTGTCTTCTCTGGACAAGACATCCATGTTAAAAAAATATAACTGAGAGATACAGGATGTAAACAATACCATAAAATCAAAAGGACTTGACAGATGTCCATAGAATTTTTTACCCCCAAACCATAGAACAGACATTTATCTTATCCCAACATGTAATATTTTCAAAGATCGACCACATGATAGGGCACAAAATAAGCCTTTAAGTTCAAAGGTGTAAAACTATATCCAGCATCTTTTCTCAACAAAACAGAATTGATTTTGAAATAAAATACTCTTGAAAATAAATGGAACCTAAACAACCTACTCCTGAATGAATTCACAACCACAAAATAAATTAAGATTTAAATAAAAGAATTCATTGAAACCAATGATAACAAGCACGTAAATTTTTATGATCTATGGAATACAGTAAAAGCAGTTATAAGAGGGAAGTTCATAGCAAGTAATGCTCACAAGAAAAAATTGAAAGATGGCAAATAGACAACCTAACAAAGCACCTCGGGGAACTGGATAAAAAAGAGGGAGAGAAAAGAAATAAAAAATATTAGAGCAAAAGTAAATTAGAGAATTAAAAAAAAAAACTATTCAGGAATCAGCAGAAGGCACATCAATTACATTACTGGACTCCCACATGACTCACTGTGGTTCAAATAACAGACCCAGTGACTTCAAAATCATGGTGGGCATGTGTGCGTGACCAAGATTATGGGAGAATAGAGGAGAAGGGATTGTGCACTCACACCACATCTGGCATTCACATCCATCTCTTGTACATCCTATAGCCTGTCCTTGTGGAGGAGTGGGGCCTGGGGAAAAACATTTGGAGGAGAGATACGAAGACAGCATTGTTGAGAAAGGGAGGTAGTGTCGTTATATTTTAATCTCATGTGTGCGTGACCAAGATTATGGGAGAATAGAGGAGAAGGGATTGTGCACTCACACCACATCTGGCATTCACATCCATCTCTTGTACATCCTATAGCCTGTCCTTGTGGAGGAGTGGGGCCTGGGGAAAAACATTTGGAGGAGAGATACGAAGACAGCATTGTTGAGAAAGGGAGGTAGTGTCGTTATATTTTAATCTACTCGACCGGGGAGAAATGTTCACATATTGAAATGATCACCTTGTAAGCTAAATAATGTGATTGAATGTATTTTAAAAATGTAAATAAAAATAATAAAAATTTAAAAAATAAAATAAAAAAATAAAAAAGAAATTTCCTTCCACAATGAGATCATTTCCCATTACAGGAGCAAAATGAAAAAGGAGTCATTTATTCCACATGAAAAACAGATACTTTAAAAAATGGAAGCACTGTCAATCAGGCTGAATCACAAGCTGTGATTAAAGCCTCCAGACTTTTTCCCATTAGCGCAAGCACATTTGAATTTTAGACCAACACTGAGCCTGTATTATAAGAATGCCTAATGTATTCTGCTTTGAACATAATGCCAAACATGTCGTAAAAGTAAAATACGCATCACCTAAGTTCAAGCAAAAAAAAAAAAAAGAAGGGATTGTGGTTCGGCCATCCCCACCGGAGGTGATTTCTCACTTTCCCTGTCACTGTGTCTGTCTTTCTCTCCAGCAAACACACATGCTTTAGGGTAAAAGTCTCTAAAAAAATTAAATAACTATTCAGAAAATAAATGAAACCAAAAGCCGTGGGTTTTTTTCTTTTTCTTTTTCTTTTTTTTTTTTTTTAGAAGATAAACAAAACTGACCCTTTGGCTAGATTAATAAAGAACAGAGAGAGGAACCAGATAAATCAAATCAGCAATGAAACAGGCAATATCACACCAGACATAATAGAAATATAATAGATCATGAGGGTGATTATATGCCAACAAACAAAAAAATCCTAGAGGTGGGGCCAGCAGAGAACACTGGGGTAAAGGCACTGGACTCCCACATGGCTAACCACCGTTCAAGTCCCGAACCTAATAGCTTGCTTTCACTTCTACCTAACCCCCAACCCCATCTCTCTCTGGTGAGTGCACACTACCTGTGGCAAGTTGAAAAATAATAGTGATAATAAATAAAATTAAATTAATAATTCTTTTAAAAAAACTTAGAGGTGATGGAAAAATTTCTGGACACATATACTAACATTGAATCAGAAAAACACATAAATCCTGAGTAAACCAGTAACAAGCAGTGAGATTCAGGCTATACTTCTAAATCCTACAAAGTTTTTTAAAAATAACTGACCTTAACCTTCTTCAAACCATTTCTAGAGATCAAAAAAGGGAACCTTCCCAAACTCATTCTAAGTAGCCTCCATCATCTTGATACCAAAGTCAGACAAGGATATAATCAACAAAGAAAAAAAAAACAAAAGACCAATATCCTCGATAAACACAGATGCAAAAATTCTCAGCATGATACTAGCAAATTACATCTAATGATTTGTTCAAAAGATTATACATCATGATCAACACATGCAAAGCAATAAATGTAATATATCACATTAACACAAGGAAAGATAAAAACTATATGATCATATAAATACATGCAGAAAAAGCATTTGATAAAATTCAGTATCCCCTCATGATTAAAACTCTCAGCAAAATCAGCATAGAAGAGACATTTCTCAACACAACAAAAGCCATATGTGAAAAACTCCAGCTGACATCATACTAAATGGTGAAAAGCTAAGTTTTTCTGCTGAAAACTGGAACAAGACAAGGTTGCCCACTTTTTCCATTCCTTTTCTTTTTTGTTTTCTTCTTCTTCTCCTCCTCCTCCTTCTTCTTCTTTTTTAACATTCTAGTTCTGTTTATTCTTTTCTGCTTCCTTTTAAACTAACAAAATTAGATGTTCTCCATCATGTGTGCTTACCAGAGAGACACACAGAGAGAGGGAATGTGAGAAATAGTGCCCAGAGGATATGGCCACACCATAATCCCCTTTCCTCTACTTACCTCCCAGGATTCCTCCTATGCACCCACACATACCCAGCATGATATATATATATATATATA
>NW_006160061.1:652846-669441 GCF_000334495.1 Tupaia belangeri chinensis
TTTAAGCCACTGGGTCCGGGACGCGAACCGTGGTCAACTACATGAGAGTCCAGCGACATAGCCATTATGCTAACTTCTGGTCCCACCCAGCATTATATTTTTAAATTTTTATATTTATTCACTGTTTATCATTACACCATACAAAATGAATTTTCTCATCTAGAATACACTGACTATTGGTCCAGTCAAAGAATATTACCAAACCTATTATCTTCAACAGAAAATTTTTTATTTGTTATTTCTTAACTTTTTGCTTCTTCCTTTTTTCCCCTTGATTACCTCCCTCTCATCCTCTGCCATTTCTTTTTTTGGAGAGGTTTTCGCTATAGGGTGCATGCGCTCTCCAGAAAGACAGAGAGAGACAGAGAGAGAGAAAGCAAGAAATCACCCCCCATGGGGGATGGCCACACCGCAATCCCTTCTCCTCCATTCTCCTCTTGGGATCTCAGACACACACGCACACGCCTGGCATGAGTTTAAGCCACTGGGTCCTGGACTCGAACCGCGGTCAACTACATGGGAGTCCAGCAACATAGCCATATACTAACTGCTGGTCCCAGCTATGGGTTTTTTATAGATGGCTTTTATTGTGTTGAGAATTGTCCCTTCTATGCCAATTTTGCTGAGAGTTTTAATAATAAAGTGATATTGTGTTTTATCAAATGCTTATTCTGCATTGACTGATATGATCATATATTTATCTTTCTTTCTGTTAATATGGTAATTAAATGTCAAAAAATAAATTAATGAATAAAATAAAACTGATATCCATACAAAATCCTACATACAATGTTTATAAAATTTTTTTTCATGGTTCCTAAAGCTTGGAAGCAAATAAGATGTCCTTTAGTAGGTGAATGGATAAGCTATGGTGTACCCAGATAATGAAACACTATTCACCACTAAAAAGAACCATGCTATCAAGTCACAAAAAAACATAGAAAAAATTTAAAGGCCTATTACTAAGTGAAAGCGGTAAATCTGAAAGGACTTCATACTATATTATCTCAACTACTTGACATTCTTGAAAAGGCAATGCTATGAAAACAGTAAAATGATCATTGACTGAAAAAAGCTAGAGCAAGTGAGGGATGACTCAGCAAACAGAGAGGTCTTTTAGGACAGTAAAACTATTCTGCATGTTATAAAGATGGGTACATGTCTAAGTACATTTGTCCAAACCCGCTAAATGTGCAACATCACGAGTGAACCTTAATGTAAACTATGGACTTTGTGTGATAATGATATATCAATGTAGGTCCATCGATTGTAATAAACATAGCACTCACGTAGGGGATGTTGATATGAGAGAGGTTATATATGTGCAAGGGCAGGAGGATGTAGAAAAATCTCTGTACCTTCTGTTCAATTTTCCAGAGACCTAAAACTCCTAAAACTAAACAATACAAAATTAATTAGATGTAACTTTAGCCTTTTCCTTATTATTTAGCTCATAATCACTTGTTTTCTAGACAAATTAGCTTGAAAAGGAGAGAGTTGGCTCCATTGCACAGTGATAATGTGTTGCTCAAGAGAAGCTGTATTCCACATAGCAACTTGGTTCAAACCCCTAACCAAGTCAACCTGAAACACACTGGACACATGCACGGATGCCCAAGATTCAACAGGCCAGAGCACTGGAAGAAGGGGGTTGGGTATGACCAGACTCTGTGGAGGGTACAAATCTTTTTCTCTCACTTTAACATATGAATTCATGAGCTCTGTCATGAGTAAAAAAAAAAAAAAATGAGAGAAAAAATACATTCTATTTAATTCAAGTGGCTCTAATAAGTAAGGTCACACATGCCAATTAACCTTATTTTAGATTTTTGCCAAAGAGCACATGCTGGAGAGAGACAGAGAGGGTAAATAAGAAACTATTCCCTGGTAGGATGACCATGCTGCAATCCCTTTCTCCTGAATTCTCCTCTTGGGATTTTGGGCAGACATGTACACATGCCCAGCGTGTTATTCAAGTCGCCAGATGCAGAACTTGAACAACAGAATTGGCCATGTGGGATCCAGTACTTTAACCACCTTGTCACCTGCTGGCCCCCAATTCACCATTTTAAATATGTTTAATGCCTTTTCTATTCTCTTGTTCTAAGTCTGTAGATACATTAAAATTAGATAGTGCTTATTTAGCTTGTCTGGAAATTTTTCTGTTTTTAATTCATGGTACAGTGCACACACATGCAAGCACATGCCCAGGGACTGAAAGAGAAAGAAAGAAGCACCCTCCACAGAACTTAGTCATTGCGTGATCTCCTTCCTGCAATATTCCAGTGCACAAGGATACTGTGCCTATGCACAGGCACCCATGTCTTTTCAGGCCAGGGGGCTTGAACTGTGGTCAGCATATGGACCCCAACTGTGCTCAGCATATGGACCCCAGTTCTGTAGTCCAGTATGCCAACTGTTTCACAGAGACTTGGCAAAGACTTTTTCTTTAAAAAATGAAGTGAATCACTCTTCCAAACTCACAAATACTCTGAAAACTTAATTTTTCTTTTGCCCTTTTAAAGAAAAATTGCAAAATTGGTACAATACATTTTACCTTGAGGCTTAGGACCACTTATTTCTTGATCTTAGGAAAATAAAATTTGATAATATCTTCTCATGTTGTTTTGGAATGTAGATAGGACCTTAAGAATGAGTTATATGAATATGTTATTTCTTTACTTGGGTAGTGTCATCATGGTTCTCATCATCCCTATTGTGCACCCACATTAAGGCTTGCATCCTTTATGTTAGATATGTTTCCTCATGATCACTGAGGTAATATGAATTACAACTGATGATATATAAATAAAATTGAATGATTATCTTGTGATAAAGTGGCTATAAAGATTACTTAGTAACATGTTCCTGAAAAAGTACACTGCGAGGTAGGTAGTTCTGGTCCAAATCCAAAGGAAATTCTTTTTTTTTCCCCAGAATTTATTTATTTTACATTCATTCACTGAATATCATTACAGCATACAAAATGAATTTTCCCATCCAGAATGCACTGAATATTGACCCAATCAAGGATATTGCCATACCCATTAACGTCAACAGATAATTTTCCATTTTGTGTTTCTTAACTGTTTTACTTCTTTCTTTTTTCTCCTTGATTCCCTCCCTTTATGAACAGATGAATGGATTGAAAAAGTGTGGCACATATACACTACAGAATACTACTCAGCCATAAAAAAAAGAGATCTTAACATTTTATAAAAAGACAAGTATAGATTCACTCTTAAGTGAAGCAACCCAGACTATGAAAAAGAGGCATTGTATGTCCCCATGTAATATATACCAAATGCCTACACTCTATGGAAGAAATGGAAATATTAGACAATATAAAGAATGGAGAGCAACTGGGGACACTGGAGACAGTGTGGGAGGAGAGTAGGAAATGGCAGAGAGTGAGAGGGAGGGAATCAAAGGGAATTTTATTATTATTACTATTATTATTATTATTAGAGAGATATATTTGCTATAGGTCAGGTGTGCTCATTGGAGAGACAGAGAGGAAGCAAGAAATTACCATACAAGGGGGTTAGCTATGCTGCAATTCCTTCTCCATTCTCCTCTCAGGATTTTAGCACACATGCATACACGCCTGATATGAGTTTTAAGCTGCTGAGACCAGAACTTGAACCACAGTCAACTACATGGAAGTACAGTGACCAGAATTTGAGCCACGGTCAACTACATGGGAGTACAGTGACATAACCTTTATGCCATCTGCTAGTACCAAAGGAACTTATTTTTAACATTTATATCGTCAGGCCAGCAAAGAGAAGGCCAGTAGAGCAGTGTTGAAAGGAGAGGCAGCCCAGTGCCAGGGTGTTCAAGAAGCAAGTGGATTTTTTTTTTTTTTGAGAAGTTTTCGCTATAGAATGCATGCGCTCGCCAGACAGACAGAGAGAGACATAGAGACAGAAAGCGAGAAATCACTCCCCAGGGGGCGATGGTCACGCCACAATCCCTTCTCCTCCATTCTCCTCTCGGGATCTTGGGCATGCACGCACACGCGCCCGGTGTGAGTTTTAAGCCACCGGGTCCGGCACACAAACTGCGGTCGACTACATGGGAGTCCAGCGACATAGCCATTATGCTAACTGCTGGTTCCCAAGAAGCAATTGGATTTTTAGAAGACTGTTTCAATAAAAAGTTTTGTCCAAATCTATCATTCAAAAAAATAAAACTTTCTTTTACTTCATTTAATTGAACTGTGTGGTTAATTGCCTCCCTTCAGCGTTAAAAGGACATGGAGTATGCCATCTTCTGGGATTCATACCAGAGAGGTTGGCAAAGAGGAATATCCTCTATCAACAGCGTATTTCTTAGAGAGGACTTACACATTTTTCTCAGCATAGAGCAATGGGGCAGTAAAAACCTCATTTGGCTAGTAGTTGGGTTAAGGCAAATTTAGAAATGATTCTACCTTGGCAGTATACAAGAGTCAAGAATTCTGAATGCTTTTTCAGAAATGCAACTTGATTCTCAACATGATCCCTGGGACTCTTCCACCACTTTTAAAAGGTATCATTTAGGACTTATCTTCCTCTTCCATGTAGAGAGGATAAATGTCAGACACCGAATTCAAGCACTATCTTGAATTTTTTTTTTTATTGAAGCCATAGTGAAGCAAATTTTTCTAGTCAATGAATTAGTTTTAAATACATGGAAATATTGTCTTAATACCAGGCACACGACAGGATAGAAAAATTATTAAGTTGAGCCATTTGATCACAAAATTTGCATGCCCATCATGTGATGAAATGCATCCTTTATCCTCCCTGACTAATCAAAGGTATCTTTTTTCATATCTAAAAAAAAAAAAAAAATTAAAAAAGAAGAAAAAGAGAAAGAAAGAAAGAAAGAAAGAAAGAAAGAAAGAAAGAAAATGCACAGCTCATGGAGCTTAGTATTTTTTATGAATTCTTCTCATCTGAAGACAATACTCTCCATAAGTGGAGAGATGCTGTGAGGGAGTTACCAGCTGATAGCTGCTAGACCCCTGAAGCTCCTTATTTCCTTCTGATAGCCACTGAGTGGACTCTAAAGCCTAGAAGTTTGAAATATACTTATTATACTGTCTGTAATGGGGGCCAGAATATTTTTAGTTTTATTTTAATGTTTTATTATCTTCTACAAAGATATTGGAGCAATACACAATAGAAGCATACAAAACATGTCAGGTTACCGCAGATCCCTGTCTTCAGGAGGTAGGGTCAAATTCCCTTAGCTGTCTCTCACCCAGCGTGGCAAACTGCTATGTGCTCAGGACAAGGCAATAATGAAAACTCAATGTTTTTAGCTCCAGTGCTTTGTTCAGGAATTATGAGTGCTTTATGTTTGGCCTCTTAAAATAAACAAACCTCACATATATGAATTTTAATGCATTCTGTGAAAATCCAAAAACACACGATAAATCATCCATTGCATCCTAAGGTAGGCATCATGTGAGAACTAAGACATTGTATGTTTTCAAAAATACATTTTACTTTTTATCCATAGTCTTCTATATAATGTTTGGTTACAAATATTTATTCTACAGAATTAATGTGCCATATTGTTAAAAACAAACTTTTCCAGAATAACAAAGACAGTCATTTCCTAATGAGAAAATGGGGGAGCCATACGAATACAAATTAATTTCCGGGCTTAACTGCTCTCCAAATGAAATGAATTTACAAAGTATGCCCTAGAATTCATCATTTGAAGGAGCCTAGGTTGGTTTACATATTAATCCACTTCCTAGCATCTCCCTTTGTGACCAGGCAGGCTTCAGTTATGCACAATGGCATAGAGACAGGTTGCTGAAAGATCTGTTCTTTTAAAATGTCACTCCACGCTGTGGAATATGTTTTATTAAGGGTAACAGGAAACATGAAGGACCAGTGGTGAATTTGCTTTTCTTTCCTCAGATGAAATTTGAACACAGACTTAAAAGGGAAATTTGTCATTAAATTATAACAACAGGGTGGACTGAGGCTAGGACTCTGTCTCTGTTCCAAGTAGAGAACCCCTGCCTAACTTCTCAGGGAGGCTGACCACCACAGCCCACAGTAGTCACTGTCTGACACCAAGAATCACATGGTCAAGATTAAGCATTACCTTAGAAAAATCTAATTAACAGGCTAGAGAGGAACATTTCTAGGACATCAAATTATAAATGGAAAACCTTTTCAAAGGAATAATAGTGATAATCAACACAACTCATTTTGCATGGTTTCCTATAGATAATAATATGCAGGTCAAATCATTTGATCAAAAGCATAATGACTATCAAGAGTAAAAGCCTGGAATGGTGTGGATTGTGTACGAGATAGGTGTTAGAATTTAGATTTATGTAGAAATAGACCTATGTAAGGATTCTACTTATCTTACTAAAAGCCTTCCTTATACTAAATATTTTTTGATATGTAATGGACTTGTATTCCTGTTTTCTTTATTGAATGACTATGATCTCCAAGATGGGAAAGAACTAGGTTTTGGAGTACACAAATATAATGAACTCCAAACTCTACTTAATGCTGACTTAATGGGTGTCTGACTTTATGAATTTTCATGAATTTCAATCTTTTTTTATGAACTCTTTTCCTCTGAAGAAAAGGCTCAGAAGAGGGTCCCTTGTTTGAGCTTAATGTTTTGCAGATGGCATCTTGAAATCCTTCATAAACTTATCTTTGGATTTGCAATTTGTTGTGAAGTGAAGTCTGATGAGACAGTGGGACATGCATCATGTATTTGGAGACTGCCAAAGAGGAAAACTTCTACACTGTTGGTGGGGATGTAAATTAGTACAACCACTATGGAAAAAATATGGAGGTTCATCAAAAACCTACAAACAAAACTACCGTAATCTCATTCCTTGGTATTTACCCAAAAGATAGGAAAACACTCGGAAGAAAAGACACTTTGACATCCATGCTTATTGAAGCATTATTCACAATTGCTAAGATGTGGAATTAACCTAAGTGTCCAAAAACTGATGACTGGGTTAAAAAAAAAACTGGCACATATATACTGTGGGATACTATGCAGCTGTAAGAAACAACGAGATCCTATCATCTGAGTCAAAGTGGATGAACGTTCAAGACTTAATGTTAAGTAAAGTGAACCAGATTCTGAAAGACAAACACTTTCTATTGCCCCTCAATATGTATCAAACGTCTGTACTCTATGGCAGAAATTGAAAGATCTCAAGATATGATAGTAGAGAGGATAAATGTAGATACCGGAGACTATAAAAGAGGGGAGTAGAAGATTCAAAGGGCATGAATATTTAACAGAGAAAAGAATATAAAGCTCTCCAATGAAAAACAAATTTTTGTAATCTTTACTTTATTAAAAAAAAAAAAAAACTCACTGTGACAGCTTGAAAGAGACTACAAAAGAAAAGGAAAAGCTTTCTTACTGGTTTTTAAACAAAGGGCTCACAGTTTCATCTTGCTCCTGGTTCTACAAATAATACAGTCATTCTTGCCATCCTTAGAATCTTTTGCAAACTATGTAACCGTTTAAGCCTCAGTTTTTCTAGTGAGAAAACAAAAATTATGACTGCTAAAATATAGGTTTATATTGGGTAGTCAGTTTTGTTTTAAATCCATATAAAGGGCTAGATGTATTACCTGGTGCATTTAAAGGGAAGAATGATACTAGTTTCAAAAGTTGGGAAACATGCTTTGATTTCACATACTTATGTAGAAAAACAGAAAAATCTTATCTGATAATTAAATGTAACTCAGAAAATACAGAGTCTATAGTAAGAATACTTTCTTTCATAATTTAAGTCAAACATACTAAATTAAAATATATTGGTTGTCAGAAAAGTCATGACGCATTTTTACATAGAAACATAGAAAAAATACTAGAATGTCACCCTCCAGTGAGTGGAGGCCACATGAAGGGGATGTTTGGCACAAAGATTGCATATTTAAGGTCTCCAGACACAACGGACTGTTGGTGCAGCTCTCATTTACTGTAAGAATTCAATTTTCTACTCTTGGAGAATACCCAGGGAAAGTATTTCAGTCTATCATATAACTAGCCTCTACAAACAATTTGCAACAAAGAAATGGACAGTGGAAAAGAAGGTTAAGAACTTAAAGAAAAAGATAAAAAGGATTTGGTAATTTTGCATTCAGAAAAGCAAAGTGTTCACTTTATAATTTAAAGGGAAGCATTTAATTTCTAAGTTTTCCCCATAATAAATCTATCCATTCATACTCCATCACATCTCAAGAGTGTTTTTCTATCTAGGAAAAAACAACAACAAAATTCCTCTTTGCCCCTCCAGAGGACACATTCTTGGAGTTCTGGGTTCCAGCTGGCCCTCAAGGAGACTCTACAGGCAAACTCATTGGCCAAACCAACGGAAGGATTAGTATTTTGATTTCTTTCTAGACTTATTGCTGCTATTGCCAGACTACAATACTCAGAAGATGGAGGGAACCAGCAGTTAGCGTAATGGCTATGTCACTGGACTCCCACGTAGTCGACCGCGGTTTGCGTCCTGGACCCGGTGGCTTAAAACTCACGCCGGGCGCGTGTGCGTGCGTGCCCAGGATCCCGAGAGGAGAATGGAGGAGAAGGGATTGCGGCGTGACCATCCCCTCTGGGGGGTTAAAAAAAAAAAAAAAGAAGATGGAATAACCTACTGCATAATGCCAAACTTCTATAGGAAACTCATAAAAAGGACTTTCATTGACCTACATACAATCTGATGAAAGCAAGAAAACTAGAATAAAAGGAGTCCGCCATGAAATACATATGAGATTAAAAAAATAAGCCTAATAGTTAAAGATCACTTTCTCCAAAGAGAAATTAACGTTCTATTGAATTAAAATCCCCTAATTTGATGTTTTTAGATATGCCGTTTCTACTTTTGTTATATTTCAGTGCTCTGCCTCCTAATATATGTTTACATTTCAAGCTCTTGAAATGCACCTATCTTTACTCCCCTTCCCAGTTTTCATGAGGTATACTTGACAAATAAAAATTGTATAAAAGCATACTATGTGACGTTTTGATATATGGATACGTTGGGAAGTGATTACCACAAATAAAGTAATTAACATATGTGTCACTTCACACAGTTACCAGTTTTTGTGTGTGGTAGGAAAAGATACCTCTCTAAGCAAATTTCAAGTGTACAACACAGTATTATTAACCATCATCAACCTGCTGTATATTCAATCTCCAGAGATTTTTCATTTTATATATTAACATCTAAAACATTGCTCCCTCTGGCTAACATCTTCTCATTTCCCTGTAGGTCCTGGCAACCACTATTCCACTAGCTACTTTTATAAATTTGACTTTTTGAGATTCCACATATAGTTAAGAGGATGCAGAATTTGTTTTTCTGAGTCTTACTTACTCCCCATAGCATATGTCCTCCAGGTACATTCATGTTCTCACATACGGCAGGATTTCCTTCTTTTTCTAAGGTGAATAATAATGAATACTTACATACCACATTTTCCCTATACAGTCCTCTGTTGACAGGCACTTAGGTTTTTTCCCATGTCTTGCTTATTGTAAATAATGGTGCAATGAATATGGGATGGACATATCTTGTCAGTCATTTCCTTTGGTCATACACCCAGAAGTGTAGTATCTATGATGGTTCAATTTTTGATTTTTTAAATAATCTTCATACTGCTTACCATAATGGCTGTTCCAATTTGCATTCCTACCAACAGTGTACAAGGGTTTCTTTTTCTCCACATCTTTGTCAACACTTACAATCTTTCTCTTTTATATATTAGCCACTCTAACAGATGTGAGGTGATACTTCACAGTGTATTTTATTTACATTTCTCTTTGGATTTGTGATTTTGAACATACTTCCATACATGTGTCAGCCATTTTTATGTCTTCTTGGGAGAAATGTCTACTCGGGCCCCTTACCAATTCAATCAAAGTTGTCAAATCTTTGCTGCATTTGATCACTAGTGCTTTCTCTCTCTCTGTGTTGGTCTGTCTGTTTCTCCTTTTCTCTCTTTTCATGTACCCCTAAATACTTCAGCATGTGTCACAAAGGATAAAACATTCTTATTTGTTATTTTTGTACTTAAGCACATTATTGCAGTTGGGAAATTAAGCATTATTTTTTAAAATATCATCTAAAATACCTTCAAATTTTAACACCAACCCCATTTTAACATGCAGATTCATACTTGACATTTCTTTATTAAACTGACTTCTTTGCAGTAACACACTGCTTTTTATAACAGCAGGGGTGAGGAGCAGTTCTCTAGCAATATAAAAAGATTTAAAAATACGATTAACTATGTGATAAAATACTATATTTGTGGTTTTTTTAGAATTATTTGAGTTTATTTATTTATTTATTTTAATTTTACCAGAGAGAGTAAGACAGAGAGAGAGAGAGAAAGTGAGAAAATAAGCCACCAAGCACTTAAACTGTGGTCAGTCCACCACGCCACCTGCAAGCCCCAGAAATACTGTATCTTGAAAATGGAGTTTAGAAGAAATTGAATAATGCAGGGCAATGTTTTGATATAAAGTTTAGTAAAATCAATCAAATATAAAATTATGTTTGAGTTCATTTATGTATTTGTTCTTTTAATAATGCTGGGTTTAATGCTTATAGGTGCAGGGACCTTGACAATAGGGCTATCACAAGGAATTAGATAATTTGTTGAGAGAAATAGACAAACCTTTAAATAGTTGCCTGTGGGTCAATTAAGTGAAGGAAATGTGGATATTCTGAAAGGGGAAGTTGGTCTAATCAGGATGAAAGAAATAGGAAGGCTCTCCATAGAAAGCATGATAGCTGTTATTTTTAAAATATGAAAATGATATGAAAGAAGGAGCTAAATACCCCGGATGCTAAAGGCTCTTTTTAGGTGGTAGAATTATATATTCTTTAATTCTTTATGCTTTACCGGTTTTCCAAATTTTTAGAAATAAACATACACATTCCTTTGTAAGCAGAAAAATAGAATTTGTTGAATTGTTGTAACAAATTAGTACATAAGATTTGTCTAATGCCCATAGTAAATTAGTTAGGATGCAGGCACTGAAACAGAACTATCCTTGATCTTAACAAAAACAGAAATTTTAATAATGAAAATTATAACTATTAAATTTTATTACCTTCTCCAATTGCTCAGTAGTATTTTACTTAAGGATGTGGCATTTTATAACAGCACCTCCATGATTAAATGATTTTTATTCAGCTCAGTATTAGATGATAATACAAAAATACACTAGTTCACAAAATAACAAGGCTTCTTTGGATTCCTCATAATCATGTGTGGCCATTCTTCCCGTAATCATAGTGACAATACACGTACCAGCAGCTAACTAAGTAGTCTAGTAAGACCTAAAGTCATTCATTTCTTATATTCAACAAATATTGTAATGGCAAATGCTATGCACTTTGAAAAAAAACTTTTAAAAGTTTATATAGGGACCAGCAGTTGGCGTAATGGCTATGTCACTGAAATCCCATGTAGTCGACAACAGTTCAAGTCCTAAACCTGGTGGATTAAACTCACTCCAGGCGCGTGTGCATGCATGCCCAAGATCCTGAGAGGAGAATGGAGGAGAAGGGATTACGGCATGGCCATCCCCCCTGGGGGATGATTTCTGACTTTTTGTCTCTCTGTCTCTCTGTCTGTGTGTCTGTGTACACACCCCGTAGCAAAAAAAAAAAAAAAAAAGAACTCTCAAAAAAAAAAAGTTATATAGTAGACTATACTATATAAGATGTAGATTTTACTTACCTTCCCTACTGGCTCTCTTTTAATATAGTCTTTCTCTCTTTTATTTTGTCTTTCATTTAGCATACATAAACTGTTAATTTACATAGATGTTAAAATACAAGGTACAAAGAACTCATGTTTAAAGTCTTTACAGTCTTATATGTGGAATGACAATCTGCAAGTTCAGTGTAATGAAGTGACCTGGATTGTTTGCCAAGTCAAAAATGCCAAAGGCAGTTTAGGACCTTGAGCAAAAGCCAGGGTCAGCAAAAAGATGAGACATCTATATTTCTGCCAACTTAGAAGCAAATGAATCAGGTGATGGAGGAAAGAAGAGGAAGAGAATTAGAAACTTTAATTGATCTCTTTTATGAGTCTGACCCCTCCCCCATATCATTGTAATGTTTTTTTATAAAGTCAAATGGCTTTTTTTTTTTTTTTGAGAGGTTTTTGCTATAGGGCGCATGTACTTGCCAGACAGAGGGAGAGAGATAGAGAGACAGAAAGCAGGAAATCGCCCCCCCGGGGGGGGGTGGCCACGCCGCAATCCCTTCTCCTCCATTCTCTCGGGATCTTGGGCATGCACGCACACGTGCCCGGCGTGAGTTTAAGCCACCGGGTGCGGGACTCAAACTGCGGTCGACTACATGGGAGTCCAGCGACATAGCCATTACGCTAACTGCTGGTCCCAAGTCAAATGGCTTCTTTAAAGATAATTTAATTCCATTTAATTAAGGAAACCTATTTTAGTAGCTAGCACTATGATACATGTGGTACTCACGGCTCCCAACATAGTGAACACCATTGCTCATTAGGAAACTCTTTTAAAAGTCATTTAGCGCAGACAGTATCTTCTGCTTAGCAAATGCAAACCTATAATTCAGGCTAAACATAATTGTATATTATTCACAAACACAATGTAAACATTCAAAAAAGTTAAAATTATATGTGTAAGATCACTGGACACGTACACCAAAAATATAGCTTTCAAATGTGCAATAGGCAACTCTCACCATTTTCATTTTTCTTGCTATTATTAGGAATGTATGCACTGGCAAGAACTTAGCATTTTCTAGAGGCTAACAAGTCAATGCTTCATTGCTTCTGCCCCTGAAAATGGCTTTAAATTTAAACATTTACTTTACTGATGAAAACAAAAGCCTAAGCTTCGGAAGTCTAAATTAATTAAATGTAATGACATATTCTCTTTGCTGAGCCTTTGTCTCACCCAGACAGGTTAAAGTGCAAAGGGAATGATTTGATCTCATTACCTTACTGCTGCTGACGGATGGTGGTTATCACAGATGGCGAGGGTTTTTATCACAGATAGATGCAACCTGAGACACTGAACAAAGGCAGACCTGCCCAGCCTCCAGGTGGTCATTTTGAGTAATTAATGCCTTAGGGAAAGTTCAGCTCTGTAACAGTATAATAGCTCTGTAAGCCTGCCAGGGAAGTGACCCTTTCCAAAACAATTCATTTTTTTTTTTAACCTTTTTTCTGTCAGTCATATAGTACAGTATACAAGAGATTAGTTTCCTAACAGAGGAGCCCATTAGAAGGCAAGTGTTCAGTGCAGTTTTTCCTACTGGACATGCTAACAAAACCTAGGTATTCCTTATTAAATGTGATCAAATTTATTCATCACTTACCACTGTCTGGATTTCCCTGGGGATAGCTTATGCAATTTAAGTGTCTAATTTGAGCTATATACAAAATTTAGTAGGGCTAATCACTGATAAGCTATGAAGAAGAGTATTTGCTTAATACTTAACAAACAGACTTGAACAATTTCTCTAGTTTCACAGAACTGGCTGTATCAGGGATACTATTTCAAATACGAAATCTATAATAATAATTACTTCTGAATTACAATGTAGAATTTCCTATCAGCCACAGGAAAGTTTAATGAGGCATCAGTGAGGTCTACTAGGCATTTGTGATGGAATATAGACTAGACCTTTCAGAATGAACATTTTATTCTGACTCTCACTTATTGTATTCATTATGTCAGACTCCTAGAAAATATAATCTTATATAATCTTTATGATAAACCCATGAAATAGGTATGATCACTCTTAAATTTTCAAGAAAATAAATAGATATGTAAAACGACTAGGTAATTTTTACAAATTCACAAAGCCAGGTATGAAATGGGACAAGAACTCAGATTTTCCCAACAGAAGGGTTTTTTCCCCTTTATACCAATGGTCCTCAAACTTTAGCATGCATGAGCATAATATGAAAGGCTTTGTTTTTAAGTTTATTTACTTTCTTCCATGAGAGAAAGACAGAGGGAGACATACACAGAAAGAGAGGGAGGTACCTCCAGAATGTATGTGTAAGAAAGTTTTAGCTATTACTAATATTAGCCAATAATTTAAAATGATGCTATTTAATTTTTCCGTTGTTAAGCAACAAACATTTTTGCTTAGGGAATAAAAATTCAGATAGATAAGCATTAATGTGCCCTTGTGATGGACCAACTATTAAACTAGAATCTAATGTGTGGAGGTAAAAAGACTCACAGGCAAGGGACCAGCAGTTAGCATAATGGCTATGTCGCTGGACTCCCATGTAGTTGACCATGGTTCGTGTCCCGGATCCGGTGGCTTAAAACTCATGCTGGGCGCGTGTGCGTGCGTGCCCAAGATCCCGAGAGGAGAATGGAGGAGAAGGGATTGCAGCATGACCATCTCCCCTAGGGGGTGATTTCTCATTTTCTGTCTCTCTGTCTCTCTCTGTCTGTCTGGCAAGCACACGCATCCTATAGCAAAAACCTCTCCAAAAAAAAAAAAAAAAAAAAAGACTCACAGACGAAAATACCTTTGTGAGAGCCTGAGAGTTCAGTGGAAAGGTTTCAGCTGGACCACACTGGAGCAACAACTTCAAGACTAGATGCGATGAAGAAGATAACAGTTTCACTTTCCCTTGAAACCCTCTCCTACAGAGCAGCATAGCACAGTGCCAAGAGAGACTCCCTTAGCTGAGATTTTGCTCACAAGGGAAAGTTAGAGCATGGGTGAACACCTTTTTCCTCAGCCATACAACATAGTACCCAAGTGGATCATTTATTTTTCACCCCACTCAGAACACTGAGAGAACTAGTATAGATACATAGTCGGGGGTCAGCTAGAAAAAACAGAAAAGGGGCCATGGATCACAGTAACCGGTCACAGGACCCAACAGAGGGCCTCAGTTACTACTAATCACCTACAGACTCTATTAAGAGACCATCCTATGAACATCTTAGGGTGCATCATTTGTAGACATTCACAACTAGTCTATATGACCCTCAGATATCTGTGTGCCTCTTCTGGTCATACCCAGTGTCTCACATGCATTCCCTCACATCATGCACAAGTGTGAAAATTGTGAGTGGATTGGCTTGACTTTGCAGGACTGGGAGAAGTCACATAACACTGAATACTTTAGATTAATGCCTTAAGAAAAATAAGCAAAAGGCTCTTAGAACCCAGCCTGATTTTGTGACATTAAGAAAAGTCATACAATCCTAAAGCTTTCCTGACAAGAAGGAACAAAATGAATGAAAGGAGGGTGTCCATAGACCGCGGTTCGAGTCCCAGACCCGGTGGCTTAAACTCATGCCGGGCGCGTGTGCGTGCGTGCCCAAGATCCCGAGAGGAGAATGGTGGAGAAGGGATTGAGGCGTGGCCATCCCCCCCGGAGGGTGATTTCTTGCTTTCTGATTCTCTGTCTCCCTCTGTCTGTCTGGCGAGTACACGCGCCTTATAGCAAAAACCTCTCCAAAAACAAGAAAACTTCTGAGAGACTGCCAGAGTCCCTAGCTGAGCTGACTAATGAGTCTTTCACGAAGTCAGTTGATAACAACTGAAGGAGGTGACTATGTCTTCAAATGCAAAGGCAGCAATACAAGACACACACACACTACAGTATCTGACCTCCATTGAAATGGAGATCTATGAATTGCATAATAAAGAATTTAAAATAATTGTTTCAAGGAAGCTTAGTGAACTGCAAGAAGATACTGATAGAGAACTCAATAACAACTATTCATTAAAAAAAACTGCAAATTCAATGAAGAGAGAGAAATCATTTTAAAAAATCAGACTAAAATTCTCTTGCTGAAAAATAATGAATGAAATGAGAAATGCAAATAGAGTGCTTCAACAGCTGATTTAATCAAGCAGAAGAGAAAAATCTGTGAACATAAAGAGAGGGTATTTGAAATTATCTAGCGAGAGGAGAAAAAAGACAAGAACTTTAAAGAGAGTTAAGAAAGTTTATGGAATGTATGAAATACCAGCAAGAAAACAAACAAACAAACATGCACATTATGGCAGTAGCAGAAGGAGAAAAAAAAAGAGAAATTAAATAAATTATAGCTGGTTATGGAACAGTATGTGTATGTTTTTAAATGAATATTGACAATTTGTGTGTATGTGTGTGCATCTTTTAAAAAATTAATGAAAATTGAAGATACACAATATAATACAATGTTCTTTGTTAAAGATGATGAATATGCTAATATACTTTGATTATCACACACTGCATGCATGCTTTGATAAACAATATTGTGCCCCACAAAGATATATGACAATTAAATATAAATGAGAAAGTATAAAGTAAAATACTAAGAAAAGAAATTATGACTGAAAATGTCTCAAATCTTGGGAAGAATATAGACATCCGGGTTTGTAAAGCTCAAATATCCCAAATATGATCAATCTAAAGTAAATTCCATCGACACACATTATAATCAAATTATCAAAAGTCAAAGACAAGGGCGGAAGCCGCGCGGGGTGCCCGGCGGAAGCCGCGCGGGGCGCGGGAGCTCATGCCCCCGGAGCGGCGGCGCCCGCCCAAGGAAGAACGCAC
>NW_006160061.1:686976-695765 GCF_000334495.1 Tupaia belangeri chinensis
TCCTGCTAACCACAAGATGGCTGCTGTGCCGCATCAACTGATGGTCAACTCTGCTTGCCAGAACTGCCTTCCGGAGACTGTATTCCATGGAGACTCACCTACAGTTGCGGAACTGCACGAGACCCACACTTGATCCAACCTTGAATGGAATCTATTTTCCCTATTGTTAAAAACTTTGGACTCCTGGCCCCTCTCCCTCTACTCGCAGGTATCGCATTTTCAATGACCCCTCTGGAGGATAGCTGTCTATAGCAGAGATAGAGTAATTGGGAGAGGGGGAAAGGGCTGAGGGTCAAACATAGGATAAAAAACATATTTATATGTATGAAAGTAGAAATGGAACAGTATTGGTGACGACATGCTTGATTAAGACACTATGCAGTTTATCCTAGATGGGAAACTACACTTGGTGTGTTGTGATGATACTCAGGGAATGAGTGTTAGGCAATATAATTTAATATAAAAATAATAATAAGCAGGAGGAAAAAAAATGCACATTTGATGACTGAAGATAGTTGTATGGACACAACTGGGGTCTACTTTATAGTATGTTCATTCTACTCCCTGGGGTTTATGCCTAGGATCAGATTTGGATACATGTGTAAGGATATGTCAGCTGTGCTAGCTAGAGGATATACTTGGACTAATTGAGTTCATTGGTAGAACAATTGAATGGGGGGGGCGGAAGGCATTGAGGGCAATCATGAATGTTAGGGACAATGGAGGAGGAAGATGGGATATGGCAGAGGATGGGGATGGGGAATCTTGGATGGCAAAACAAAAGGCAAGATATGCAGGACACGGGAATTGGGAAATCATCTGCCGAGAACATGTATGTTGATGTGCTTGATTGAGCCAATGCACAATGTATTTTGGATGGAAAATTCATATGTGTGTTGTGATGAGAAAAAATTTATAATAAAAAAAAAAATTAAAAAAAAAATAAAAAAAAATAAAAACAGAGGGAGCAAGTATTCTAGGAAAGAGGAGACTCTGAAATAAAGATTTATTTTATACCATGAAAAAAAAAAAAAAAGTCAAAGACAAGAAAATTTGAAAGCAACATTAGAAATGACTAGTCGTATACAAGGGAACCTCCCTTAAAGAGCCCCTGAAGCTATAAAACTACCAGGAAAAACAAACAAAACAGCACAAGGCAAATCTGCTAGGGCACAAAGAGGGAGGTCCGTGTGAAGACACAGGAAGAAGGTGGCTATCTCCAAGCCAACGAGAGAAGCCTCAGAAGAAAGCGATTCTATCAACACCTTGATCTTGGACTGCTAACCTTCAGAATTGTGAGAAAATAAGTTTTTTTGTAAAGTCACCCCATCTGTGGCACTTGGTTATGACATATTTATTATGCCTAGATATATTTCCTTGCTAATTAAATTTAAACATTCCAAGTAATTAAAAAAAACTGTTGGACATTGTTTTGAGCAATGATTTTGGGTTATGACCATAAAATCACAGAGAAAAAAAAGGGCACAAATAGAAAACTGGACTGGATCAAACTAAAAAGATTCTATCTAGAAACAGAACAATCAAGAGATTGAAGAAAAAACTAATGGAATGGGAGAATACATTTGCAAATGATACACTGGATAAAGACTTAATATCCAAAAATATATAAGAAACTTAAAAATCTCAGTATTAAGAAAACACATAAGTGGGTTAAAGAATGGGTCAAGGATAGAAACAGACATTTCTCCAAAGATGTACAAATGGTTACCAGTATACGAACAAAATGCTCAATCAACATCACTAATCAGAAAAATACAAAATAAAATCACAATAAGGTATCAACTCACATCTGTTTAGAATAGCTATTATAAAAAAGATAAAAGATAACAAGTGTTGATGAGGATGTAGAGAAAAAGAACCCTTGTATATTTTTTATTAATGGAAAAGTAAATTAGTACAGCCATTACAGAAAACAGAATGGAGGTTCCTCAAAAAATTAAAAACAGAATTACCATATGGTCCAGCAATCCTACTACTAGGGTATAAAAATCAATATGTCAAAGAGATGAGAGATGTCTGCAAGCTCATGTTTATTATAACATTATTTACAATAGCCAAGAAAAACAATCAGTCTAGGTGTTCATGAATGGATTAAAAAGTGTGGTACATGTAGCCACAAAATATTATTCAGCCTTAAAAAAAATGAAATACTGCCATTTGTGACAACATGCATGAACCTGAGGATACTATATTACTTGAAAAGAGTCAGGCACAAAAAGAAATATACTGCATAGTTTCACTTATATGTATAATCTAAAACATTTGACTTATAGAAACAAAGGGTATAATGGTGGTTACTAGAAGCTGGGGTTGGACGCACTAGGGATATGTTGATTAAAAGACTCAGAATTTCAATGAGACAAGAAAAACAGGATCAAGAGATATACTGTGTTTCCTATGGACAATAGTTAATAATAGATTGTATACTTGAAAATCGCTGAGACGTGGGGTGGGGGGGTTCTCACCACAAAAGAAAAATAAGTACATGAGACGATGCGTATGTTACAGAGCTTGATTTAGCCATTCCACTATGTAGATGTGATAAAATGTCATATTGCATGCCATAAATATGTACAATTTTCATTTGTCAATTATAAAATAAGTTAAAAAGAAACCATATCATAGATTTTATTTATTTATTTATTTTTTTGCTACAGGGCACGTGCGCTCGCCCAAAAGACAAAGAGAGACAGAGAGACAGAAAGCGAAAAATCACCCCCCAGGGGGGGATGGCCACGCCGCAATCCCTTCTCCTCCATTCTCCTCTCCGGATCCTGGGCACTAATGCACACGCACCTGACGTATCACAGATATTTTTAAAACACTTTCAATATAGGAAAAAACAAAGGATGAACCCTGAATTTCCACATAACTAGTTTTAATCCCCATTTTACCACTGATTAGTTGTGTAATAATGAATTAACTAACCTCACTGTTTTCTTATCAAAATCTCAGTTTTATCAATAAAATAGAAGTAATATAGTAAATATTTCAGAATCACTTTGATAGTAGTTATACGTTATAATACATTTAAAACATCACTTGCTGTTCTATAAGTGCTTTACAGTGATTAGCCATTATGGATATTATTAAACAGAAAGGTTTGCTTGTGTTTTACATTTAGACTATTATTATGTCCTTCGGTTACAATCCTGAAAGTACAATTACTGAGTCAAAAGGCATGATCATGATTTGATATTAGCAGATTACATTCCTAATAGTTTGGATTTATTTATATTTCAATAGCTCTTAGCCATTAGTAAGAATTTTTTTTTAAGGCTTTTGCTATAGGGCACATGTGCTCACCAGAGAGAGAGAGAAACACTGGGAGGGAAAGTGAGAAATCACACCCAAGAGGAGATGGTTACCTGAATTCTCTTCTCCATTCTCCACTCAAGAATTGGGGCATGTACGCACATATGACTGATGTGATTTTCAAGTTGCTAGGTCCAGAACCACAGTCATCCAAGTAGGAGTCCAGCACCTTAACCACCATGCATCTGCTGTCCTCAAGAAATTTTTATTTTTATTCATAGTAAATAATTAGGCTGTGTTAATTTATTATCAGAATATGCTTTAGTTTTGATAAATGTCACATATTATAAAAGTTTACTGCCATCCCCAAAGCTGAAAAGTAATGCCAGCATTCACTAAACTTACTGAAAAATAAAAGACATCAGGATGAAGATGGTTGTCAATTCTTAAATATCCTGTATTTAACAGATTTAGAGTGCTGTGAATATTATATACTATTTTTTTTACTGTTTTTCTGTGATTAGAAAAATAACGATTGGAAAAACAGTAAATTTTATAATAATATGCAAAAGGAAAAGGAACTTATTTTTTTAAAGCAATTTAAAAGCTTGTTTACTAAAGAAGGTGGCTTGAAAAATGACTGTAATGAGCATTGGTAGAATTGCTACTTACATTTCCATTGATACTAAATAAACGGTAAATCTCAAGAAATTCTATATCTTGGGCTGTTTGCAAATTAGGATCTCATATAAACCTACCTTGTGTTAATCACAAATTCTTATTCTTAGCCACATATTTCAAATACGTCCCTTAATCACTCAGAGGATAGTCCTTGAACATGCAAAACAATGAGAAATGAACACTGTATTTAAAGAAAAAAGAAAAAGAAGTCTTCGGAAATATGTAATTAAAATATTTCAGATAGACTTACATTTTTACAACATCTCAAGTTTCTTTATCTGTAATTCACAATAGTGAACATAAAGAATTCATATTCTAAAGGCAAGTAAATCCTGAATAACCACCTAAATTTTGGGTTGCTTCTAAGATTCCCACTTTAATTTAGATATCAGTAATTTGAAATGTAATTATTCATAATTTTGTTTGTGCATGGAGATTACTGCAGTAGCATCAACCAATAAATAAAAATCTTTAGCTTTAATTAGAGTTCATCTATTCCAGAGATAACTCAGGAAAGACTCTGTTAAACTACCTTTACTGGTTCAAATATAGTGAATCCTGACGTAGTGTATATAAACCCTCATTGAGAGCATAGTCTATTCTTAGTCTGAGAAAGACACTCTTATCATAAGAATAAAGTTCTCCTTTTAAATTTTTATTTATTTATTTTGGTTTCAAGGTTCAGAGAGAAATAGAAAGAGAGAAATTGAGAAATTATGCTCATGGAGGATTGCCAAACTGCATCCCTTTCTCCATTCTTCACTTGGGATTTTGGGCATGCATGCACACTAGCCAGGTACGGTTTTCAAGCCACCATGCCTGGGACTCAAACTACAGTTGACCACGTGGGAGTCTAGCACCTTAACCACCACACCACCTGCTGACCCCTAAGTTCTCTTCAGTTTTGACTTAATAATAAACCCCAACAAATATCATGGTTTCTCTAATTGAAACAGAATATACCCTAATGTGGCCTACTGTATCTTAATTCAATCCAATGAAAATAGTTATCTCTGCAAGTAATGTAGGTTTCTCTGGAGTCAGGAAGTTGTTTTTCTCAATTCTTATTATTTTCTTGAGTGCTTCAAATCTTTCATTTTCTGCTGTTATTCATGAAACATTAGGTTCTAAGTGTTTCATTTATATATTGTATGTACACATGCATGTTAGGTATGCCATTCCTCTGGCCACTAGCTCTCTTAAGACTTCCAAACAAAAGAACAACTCAGAAAAACAGTAAATACAAAGCCATTTTAAGATCCTCACTGAGTCTAAGGTTCTTGCTTCTGAAGACACCTTATACAGTAGGGGAAAAAAATGGTAAAAATGCATTCACATGCCAGAATAAACATCACTTTGCAAAAACCTCTCCAAAAAAAAAAAAAAAAAAACAGAATAACCATCACGTTGGCTGTAAAAATGGTTTAAAGGTTTTTATAACTTTGCTTTTGAAATTATTTGGCCATGAGTGACTTTCTGAAGTTTGACTCTAATTTTTCTGGCAACCAAAGAAGACAGCTGGGAATTTTTGTGACGTGAAAAATATCTAATCTGCCAACAGTTAGAAAATGTATTGTCAAATGCCATGAATTAAAATACTGATAATTTTTTAGTATATAAAATCACACACACACAATTTTACATATGAAGTATGTTAAACAACTCGTACATACCATTTCAGATTCTCAGTCTCACTTGTCTCTTTTTTTTCCAGATTACTGGCCACGGAGAAAAACAAAATATTTCATGGAAGAGGCAGTTTAATTTAACAGTAATTCATTTCATATCCTCACCAGATACTTCTTATTGTCTACTCTGAGGCTTACCCTAGAGACACCACTCAGCACCCAACTAAGCTTAACCTGGAAGTGTGTGGGAGTCACAGTTTGTTGGATAAACTTTTGATCAGTTGGAATAGAGGCTGTTAAATAAACTGCTAAATAAATTCTTCCTTTCTTTCTTTTTGGGTGCAACTAGGCTATAAGATTATCTACATATGAAATTTCTGGAAGAGGTACTTGAGAAATAACCCTTGTTAAATTTTATGGAGTGGGATTAGTAGTAGAAAAGCAAATATATTTTCCTTCATTTCTTTTTGTGCCACTGGAAGAAAATTAACATGTACTGACATTACATTTACACTATCAGTAATTTAGCAGGAGCCAGTCGAGATAGTGCAGGGGATACGGTGCTGCTGCCTAATACTGCAGTTATATGAGAAGGTTTGGATCAGATCCTGGGTCAACCTGAGCACACTGGGCACTCTGGAGTACAGATCCTTTTTATTGCAGACACTTCACATAGTAGGTGGCTGGCTGGAAGGCTGGGAATGGGAAGTGAGCTATAGTAAGACCCTGTCATGCGTACCTGTCTCTCATGAAATAAATATTTTTTTAAAAAATTAACAAATACATATAAAAATAAAGCTGACTCAGCCAGAACCAGAACACAGGAGATTAAGCCCTGTGCATAGGGAGCTGGATACCATGTGGCCCACCTTGGTTGGAATTTCATCTCCAGGAGCTTGAATAAATGCACCAGACACATACATGTATGTGTCTATGTATCCCAAACATGGGTAAATGAAGAAAAAAGGATTGTGGCATGACCATGCCTCACTGGGGGTGCTTTTTTTGTCTTATGAGCACATGTTCCTTCTGGCAAAACAAACAAAAATTTAATACTGATGTCATGAAAGCATAGTAAACCAAAAGAATGCTGAAGAACTTACTTGTTATGATCATAGCACTTCTGATGGACATTTCTAAGAAACTCAACTGGGAAGCCCTATTCAGAAATAACACAAGGAACCTGAGAGTTGCAAAATTTCAAGACTATATAAAATTTGTATAATCTGGGTGCCAGCAGATAGCATAATAATTACGTCACTGGACTCCTACATAGTCAATAGTGGTTTGAGTTCTGGATCTAGTAACTTAAAACTCACTCTGGGTGTGTATGCTTACATATCAAAAATCCTGAGAGAAGAATGGAGGATAAGGGACTGTGGTGTGGCCATTCCCCCTGGGGAATGATTTCTCATTTCTTTCTCTCTGTCTCTCTCTGTCTCTCTGGCGATTCACATGCCCTATTGCAAAAATCTCTCTAAAAAAATACAAATTGTATAGTCTGGACACTGTAGATTTGCAATGAAATCTGACAAATCCTTTTTTCAAGTTTAAGACAAATATCACTTTAAAATGTATAGCATTCCCTAGGAATAAAGCATATTTAACAATCTTTTAAATTTAGCAAGTGAGAAAGATCAAACTGGTATTGATGCCCAAGAACATGTAGTACTTACATCATGTTCTCACTCAAAACAGCAACTACAGGCTCTGTATCCTGAGCTATATTAAGGCTGAGTGAATCAGTACAAACAAATAAGTGGCAACGAAAACAAAGCACATCAACCTAAAATTTGGCTCAATTCGATATGATAGGAGGATAGTGAAGTTCTAATTGACTGGATTTAAAAATATATGAATTGACATTTTTATGAAGGTTAGGAATATCTGGGAATTGAAAAACAACTAAGAATTGAACCAAAGCTACGTATGATGGGAGTAAGTCAAACTTTACTTGGTCTAAGATGGAAGGAAATGGTAATTAATCATTTGTTTTACTCAATATTCTTCAATGTGTAATAGATGCAGAGATATTACCATTGTATGCAAATGACATTAAAGCAAAAATTTCCACAACTTCAGAATTATCCCGTAAGCCAATGTTTCTCATAGTATCTTTTAATAAGATAGAGAAGTAATATTTCTTAGCACACACTCAAGTGGCGGCTTCAGGAATGTATTCTGTCCTATTCACTTCTCTAACTCTAGCAACGAAGAGCTCAGGCACCACATTTCCTTATCACTACCGTCCATTTCATTACATAGCTTTATCACAAAACACTTTCTTGCTATTCTTGCAGCAGTACATCTTCCTAATTGCATCATTAATAATATTCCTTGTATCAGTGAAGATTTTTTAGGTTGCACAGAAATTCCACTCCCAACTAAGCTCAAAAAAAAAGTGAAACACACTAGTCTCGGTAACAGAATAGTCCAAGAGTAGGTCTGTCATCAGGCTCAGCTGGAAGCAAGGAATAAAACATTATTCATCACTAACTTTATTCATTCGCTTAACTCCACTGTCTCTGTACTGCATCCATTATCAAAGGGTTCTTTCTTCATGATTGCAAAACAGCCGCCAGGGCTTACATGATTTACAAACCCAGTCAATTCGGATTAAAAAGAGGTGCAGTACCTCTTGTGCTGAAAATTCCAAATCAACAGAAATTGACTGTAATTGGTTTGGCTTAGGTCACCCACCCATTCCTGAACAGATCAATGTGGACAGGGGAATGGGGCACCATGACTGGCTCAGATCTGTTTAACTTGTCCACCCACAGTCCTTGTGAGCAGAGTATCACAGAGATCACCAAAATAAATGGCAGAGGAGAGCTGAATTTCCAGATTAAACAATGATACTTTAATCAGAATGTACCTGTGTATGCTTAATCAAGGAAGAATATATCTACATTTTACAAAGAAAAACTGTATCCTGTTCAGTTCATCTTTGCCTATGCCTGGTTATAAAGATATTATCACCCTTTTTCTTCTAAAAATCCTATAGTTTTGGCTTTTATGTTTAGGTTTACAGTCAAATGGCAGAACCATAACTAAGAGTAGGTTTTCTTATTTTACTACATAGGCCATCACCAATTTGCCAACCAGAGGCTAAGATGTAGATACTCAGAGAAGATGCTAGGAAAAAAATATATTCAAGACATTTGGAAAAAATATACTCTTTTCCATAAGGCAACATGTAGGGAA
>NW_006160061.1:695908-741858 GCF_000334495.1 Tupaia belangeri chinensis
CCATAAGGCAACAGGTAGGGAAAAAAAAAAAACAGTAAAAACAGGGCCCCCAAACTGTATTTTATTACCTATTATTATTTCTTATTTTCTCTTTTATTTTGTTCATCATTAGATTAAAATATTTTTGAAAAGTATAGACTATCTCAGTTGAGTTATCAATATGAAAAGGTTTTATCACAGTTAACTAAAATCTTTAAAAATGGGGGTAGGTACCTGGTATTATGTGGAAAAGGCAGAGGGCTGACCCATCAAAAGATTCTATTGCAAAAAAAAAAAAAAACTTAGGAATTCTTGACTTTGTTTTAATAGGGATATTTTATCAATAATTAATTTCTCATAGACTATTGAGATTGATTCAAAAAATCAGTATTAATTTAAAAAAATAGTATAACACCATGGAAACAAGTTTCACTATTAGCAAAATAAATATGAATATTCTCCCCAAAGAATTAAAGTTTGTTTGAGTAAAGATTCTCCTTGTACTTAAAATCAGCAGGTGGTGAATCCTAGAACTTTTACATACTCTTCATTTCTGCTGACCCACCAGGAACCTTAAAAATACAAATGAAGCTGCTTATAGGCCTCTGCTGGTGTTGGGGAACGAAGATAGGCATCTCTTCAATAACCATTCAGTCTTGAAACATAAAGTACATTGAATAAACCTTCATTTCCATCACTGCGGCATAAGACCATAGGAAATCAAAGGCAATACCACACTAATGCTTAATATCTAAGGTATTCTCTTACTTGCTTAGTACAAGTATTTTTCCTTCTAAGAGTTTTGAATCTTTCATTCTGTCTCTCATCTAACCTTAAAGGTGAGAGAAAGAAAACTATATTTAGAAAGGAAGAAAATGTAGAAGTTTACATTTATTTGTACTTACCTTCTCCCAAGAAGGATTTCTGTTTTTATCAATTATGGGGACATGTACAGATTTTGAGAGTACAGTTAAACTAATTTTGGTGAATGAAAACATGCAGTAACACAAATTTCTATCAAGATACAGAATATTTCTGACAACCCAGCAGCTTTCTTGATCTTCTACCAAATCAATCCCCACCAAGCCACCTACCTCTCATCTCCAACTGTGCAAGCCTATTATTGCTGAGCAGTAGCTTCTATTTATTCATACTTCCATTGGTGAGCATTGGGTTGTTTCCAGCGTGGCAATTTTATGAATACAACTGCTGTGAACTCCTTGTACAAGTGTCGTTGTGGACATATGTTTTCATTTTGCTGGATAATTGATTAGGAGTGAGAGGGCTGAGTCTGAGTAGGGCTAGGAGTGTCATTTTGTAAGAAATTTTCAAATAGTTTTCCAAAGTGCATCTGCCATTGGACATTCACACTAGCCATGCATGAAAGTCTCAATTGTTCTATACTCTCATCAACACTCGGTATTTTCGGACTTTCTTATACTACTCCACATGCATCTCACTTGCACATCCTGATGACTAATGATGGGGAGCACTTTTCAGATGCTTCCTTGTCACCCTTTATGAAGCACTCTTTTAAGTTTTTTGCTCTTTTTAAACATTTTTTAAATTTTATTACTACCATTACTACTGAATTTTAGGAGTCTTTTATGCAGTCTAGGTACAGGTTCTTAGTAAGATATACACAGTGCCAATAATTTCTCCTTGTATGTAAATTGCCTATTCATTTTCTGATAAGAAGTCTTAAATTTTTATAAAGTCAAATTTTTAAATCCTTTGTACTTATTGAGACTGGCTTTATGACCAATCTTAGTGAATGTCTAATGTGCACTTTAAAGAATGTATATTCTGCTGTGTTTCCGTTTTAGTGTTTCATGAATATGAATTAAGCCAAGCTGATTGACAGAGGGATTCAAGTTTTCCCTTGCTTTCCTGACTTTTGTTTCTTTGTTTAGTTATTCTATCAATAGCTGAAAGGTAAGTTCTCCATATTCATAAATTTCTCTCTCTTGTTTGTTCTATAAATTGGTGCTCCATGTATTTTAACCATTGTGATTTGGTTCATAGTCATTTAGGGTTGTGTTCTGGTCTGAATGTTTGTGTACTCCCGAAGTTTTCATGTTGAAACTTGCTCACAAAAGTGATTGCTTTGGTATTGGCATAAAAACAGACATGTGGACCAATGGAAGAGAATAGAGACCCCAGAAATAACCCCCAAAGCTTATAGCCAACTGATCTTTGACAAAGGATATCAGTCAATCCATTGGGAAAAGGAAAACCTCTTTAGTAAATGGTGCTGGAAAAACTGGGTATCCACTTGCAGAAAGATGAAACTGAACCCCCATCTTTCACCATTAACAACAGTCAACTCAAAGTGGATCAAAGATCTGAACCTAAGACCTCAGACAATAAAACTACTTGTGGAAAATGCTGGGTAAACTCTGGGAGACATTGGAGTAGGCAAAGACTTCTTAAATAAGACTCCCAAAGCACAGGCAATAATCCCTAAAATAGACAAGTGGGACTATATTAGACTAAGAAGTTTCTGCACAGCAAAGGACACAGTAACAAGTGTGAACCGACAACCCTCAGAATGGGAAAATATTTTTGTTAAATATGCCTCAGACAAGGGACTGATAACGAGAATACATAGGGAACTCAAGTGCCTTATGCGAAAAAAAATGATTAACCCGATTAAAAGATGGGAAAGTGAGCTGAACAAAAGTCTCTCTAAGGAAGACATACGAACAGCCAAAAAGCATATGAGGAAATGCTCGACATCCCTCATCATAAGGGAGATGCAGATAAAAACCACAATGAGATACCACCTAACCCCTGTCAGAATGGCAAAGATTAAGAATATAAAAAGTGATAAGTGTTGGCGGGGATGTGGTGAAAAGGGAACCCTCCTACACTGTTGGTGGGAATGTAAACTAGTTCAACCACTGTGGAGAACAATATGGAGGTTCCTCAAAGATCTACAAATAGAACTACCATTTGATCCAGCAATCCCACTTCTGGGTATTTACCCAAAAGACAGGAGAACGCTCAGTCAGAAAAGTGCTTGCACATCCATGTTTATTGCAGCATTATTCACAATTGCCAAGACATGGAACCAACCTAAATGTCCACAAACTGATGAATGGATTGGAAAAGTGTGGTATATATACTCTATGGAATACTACTCAGCCATAAAAAATAACAAGACCCTGGAATTTGATAGAAAATGGTCAGATACGGAGGATCTATTGCTGAGTGAAGTAAGCCAGGCTATGAAAGAAAGATATTGTATGTATCCACTCAATATATACCGACTATCCGCACTCTATAATAGAGAGCAAAAATTCGGAGGACATAAACACAGTGAAGGTACTTAATGAGAATAGGACAGTGTGGAATGGGGTAAGTGAAGAGAAGAGGATAGAGAAAGATAGCAAGTGAACAATAGAGAGACAGGACGTTAGTGAGAAACAGATAGGGCTTATTAACTGTTGATGATGACATGTATAGTATTCTCAACTGGATTGGTCTGAGAAGTATTTCATGATGGGCAAAGTATTTTTACAAGCAAAATGAGAAATAGCAATTGACTGTTTTAAAAAATAATTAGAATAATAAAAATAATGATTGGGGAAAACATAGAAAAGATATTGAATGTTGAAGGGGGGAGATTAATGTCTGTACTGACGGACATGCATGGCATTCCCTTTCAAAAAAACAATGTAATACACTGTAAAGTTATATGTAATCCAATGTAATATAAAGAAGATTATGATGATGATAATAAAAAAATAAAAAATAAATAAAAAATAAAAATTAAAAAAAAAAGTGATTGCTTTGGATGGTGTGGCCTTGAAGAGGTCATTAGGCCATGAAAGCTCTACCTTTATAAATGAATCAGTGCCTCATAAACGAAGTCCTTTCTGCTCCCTTCAGTATCAAGTTAGAAATTCAAGCTGCTACTTTCAAGGCTACTGCTGAGCTGGAATGTAGGGAATGGGACCAGGATAAGTTAAAAAACCACAAAACTCACTGTTCTTACTGAGATTCAGCTGGTTTTTCTTGTTTAAGCACTCCACAGGTGCTACATGATTTTAGTTTCAGGGTTTCCAAAAGAGTTGATTCTCATGGTTTGTGCTCATTTCATTAATATTGCTCTTACAGAGGGACAGGATTTTGCGCTTTCTTACTTCTCCATTTTCACCTATAATTATTTTATCATCCATGCTTGCTAATTCTGTGCCCTCTACTGATATTTTTATTTTCTTGGTTATGCATCATGTTCTCCTGCTTCTTTGCACATTTGACAGTGTGCTATTGTATGATGGAAATGTAGATATTATGTTGTTGAAAATCTAAAGAGTACTGAGTTTTGTTCATGAGATGTTTGACTTACTGCTTGCTTATTTGTGTTTTGTTTTTGTTTTTGTTTTTGTTTTGTTTTGTTTTGCACTCCCCACCCCCCCGCCCGAGGCTTGGTGGTAAGTTTTTGTAAGGGTTGGTCTAAAGTAGCCCTTTTCTAAAGCACTGGCTCTCAACTGGGAGAAATTTTGTTTTCTAGGGCACTTTGGTGATGACCACAAATACTTTAGGTTGTCGTAATTAGGAGAGAACTACTACTGTCATACAGTCAACAGTGACCAGGGGTTCTGCTGACTATTCTGTAATACACAGGACAACCTTCACACCAAAGAGGTGACCTCCCCAAAAAATCGATACCGCTGTTATTCAGTAACATTTATTCAAGCAACACATTTTCTCTTCGTAAAACCTAATTGGATTTGAATATTCTTTCACTTTCAACCAAAATACTTCCAAGTTGCTTGCTCTTCTAGTCATGATGATCTATGTTTAAAAAACCTCCCTTGCCAGGTTAAGTTCTCAGCAACTTTTCACCTTTCGGCAGTATCCCTCAGAACATGGCAACCGTAATAGCACAGAGCTGACCTTGCAGCTCAATCTACACTGTTGTCAGAATTATTATTCAACCTCCCACAGGGTATACCCACCAGAACTGACTTATAGGAAGTCAGCATCCTGGGCAAATGACAGCTCTTTCACATTATTATCAGTCCCTATAGTGATAGATCAATTATGATACAAACCTGGATATTCAGATAATATTAGAGAAGAATCTGAAAATCATCTTGACCATTTATATTATTTTTATTTACTCTGTCTTTGGTTATAGAGCAATATCAGTTTTTGTTTGTTTGTTCGTTTTTTAATTCAGGTCAACTGGGGGGCTAGCAAGTGGCATAATAGTTAAGGCACTGAACTCCCACATGGCCAATCACGGTTTGAGTCCCTGACCTGGTGACTAGAGAGTCATGCCAGGGTTGTATGTGCGTAGGAGTAAAATGGGGGATGGTGTGGCCATCTCCCCTGGAGGGGGATGATTTCTCATTTTCCCTCTCACTGCATCTCTCTCTGGGGAGTGCACATGCCCTATGGGGGGAAAAAGGCTTAAAAATAAAATTCAGGGGTCTAGTAGGTGGCAAAGTAAGTTAAAGCACTACACTCCCATCTAGTTAACTGTGTTTTTTTTTTCTTTTTTTCTTTTTGTTTTTTTTGAGATATTTTTGATATAGGACATGTGCGCTTGCCAGAAAGAGAAAAACAGAGAGATAGAAAGTGAGAAATCACCCCCCCAGGGGAATGGTCATGCCATTTTCAGATTGTGGATTTCCACAAAAATTTATCGACCTTGTGGCAGGAAATCCTTAAAATAGCATTCAATGTGTCCTATCCTGGAAGTCATACGCTTTCCTTGCCTGTACCCTGGACTGAGAGCTTTGCTTCCATGAATATAATGTAGCTGAAGTGATGGAATGCTACTCATAAGATTATAAAAAGAGGTTATAAAAAGACTGCGGTCGACTACATGGGAGTCCAGCGACATAGCCATTATACTTACTGCCGGTTCCCAGCCACAGTCTTTTTATAACCTCTTTTTATAATCTCATGATATTGAATGTTGGAGTGGGGAGATTAATGTCTCTGTATTGACTGACATGCATGGCATTCCCTTTTGAAAAAGCAATGTAGGGAACCAGCAGTTAGCATAATGGCTATGTCGCTGGACTCCCACGTAGTCGACCGCGGTTCGCGTCCTGGACCCTGTGGCTTAAATCTCACGCTGGGCGAGTGCGTGTGCATGCCCAAGACCCCAAGAGGAGAATGGAGGAGAAGGGATTGCGGCGTGACCATCCCCCCTGGGGGGTGATTTCTCGCTTTCTGTCTCTATGTCTCTCTCTCTGTCTGTCTGGCCAGCGCATGCACCCTATAGTGAAAAACCTCTCCAAAAAAAAAAAATTTAAAAACATAAAAAGACTGCGGCTTTCTTCCTTTGAAGCAGGTCATCTGAGGCCTGTCAACAGTCATGTGAATGTAAATGTGGATCTTCCCCCAATCCAGACTGAGGCAGCTGCAATTTCTGCCAACACCTTGATTGTATCTTTATGAGAAACATAAGGTAAAAACACACAGCTAAACTGCTCCCAGTTTCCTGACCTAAAAACTGTAAAATAATACTGTTTGCTGTTTTATGTTGCTATGTTTTAGAGTAATTTGTTACATAGCAATCGATGTCTAATGAACATTCTTATCATATGGTTCTTACATATGTTCTTAATATTTGTTTTGATTAAAACACACTTCTCCTACTGGCATGTCTAAAATATGCATTTCACTCCTCAAATCTTAATGATATCCAAAATACTAAAACCTTAAAACTGTTTTTTTCCTGTTTGCATTAATATTAAAATATTCCTGTGTTTTTCAAATCTTGCATTGCACACGAACTTCTAAGGTTGTAAGTATTGTTTATGATTCTGTTCTACCTGTTTGCTTCTAAAAATTACATTTGAAATATTTATTCTGTCACAAGTTTTATTCCTTGAAAATATAGTCTTGCTTTTCCTATATAGTCTTGCTTTGGCTAATGGCATGTTGGTGAATTTAACCTTTAAAGATACCTAAGCAAGAGCCATCAGGTGACATAGTGGTAAAGGTGCTAGACTCCCACACGGCCAGCTACTATCTGAGTCCCCAAACTGGAGGCCTGAAGTTCATGCTGGATGCATCTGTCTGCATGCCCAAAATATAGAAGGGATTGCAGCATGACCATCTCCCTCGGGGTGATTTTTCACTTTCCCTCTCACGGTCTCTCTCTCTATCTCTTTCCTTTCCAGTGAGCACACATGCCCTATGGCAAAAAACTAAAACAAAACAAAAAATACCTAAGTAGATGTTTTAAAGGCATCAGAAGTTTCCTCCACCACTCTTCTGACACACAGTGTAATGTCTCAGACAGGAGCTGTTCCTTCTGCCGGGGTCCCCAACATCAGGTGGTTCAAAGTTGCATAGAGATGCAGCTAGTCTTGCATCACAAATTTATAATATAAAATTCTTAAAATATTAATAATCTGAATTCAGAAATATTAAAAAAGGAATAACTCAACGTAGCCAAGATAAGCTTAAATACAAGATTGACTCAGCATTTTTAAAAAAGACAATATAATTTACTAAATTAACAGCATGGCAGAATAATAGATGAAAATTATGTAATAAAATCTAATACCCACATATGCTTTTTAAAAATACATTTTCATAAAATATTCAATGAAAACAGAAAATGAATCCCGGAAAAGTTATAGAATATTTGTTATTAAAAACAGGAAGAAAATAAATGTTCAGATAACTATAAAAATCTACCAAGTTCTTTAAACCAAGATTTTTAGGACATGTGTATTTGTCAGGTTTGTTGCAAAAACAAATGGTCCTAAAAATCTCAGTAGTTTATGACCACAGATCATATTTTTTTACTGCCAATAGTTATTGATTATTTTTCTAGGTATATACCTTAAACTTATTTAATCTATAAAACTACATGTATAAAACTACATAAGTAATTTTCCTTGTGATATTGTATCTCAATATTTTTTCAAAAGGTTGCAAAAATGGGAATAAGTAAATTTGCCTAGAAATACGACTTAAAATGTGAAAAAAAAAAAAGAGGCCCCAGAACTGACGCTTAAAGACTTTTAATATTTGAAAGTTGGCAGAGAAGTGCTATTCCACTGCCTTACTTTTGCAACTCAGATTCAAAAAAAAAAAAAAAAAAAAATCTTGGAGGGAAAAGGACTTGTACTACATTATAGAAAGGTAATTCTGGAAATAGAGCCCATACTTCTGAACTCTTACATAAATGTTCTCTTTATTAAAGTGCATAGGCAGGCCTGCAGGTGGTGTGGTGGTTAAGGGTGCTGGACTCCCACATGGCCAACTGTGGTTTGAGTCTAGGGCCTGGCGGTTTGCTTTCTCACTTTCCTTTTCTCTCTCTCTCTCTCTCTCTCTCTCTCTGTGTGTGTGTGTGTGTCTTTCTCTGGCCAAATTAAGAAATAATAACAAATAAAATAAATAAATACTTCTTTTTAAAAATAAAGTGCATAGGTATGACTTTTTGAATTTTTCGACTTCCTACTTACAGTCTTAGAATTGTGACACTTTTGTCTTGAACAGAGTGTATGAGGTTGGTACACTGTGTAGGTTCAGACATGCTTCTGTCATGTGTCTGATATTGACTTCAGAATACCACTATTAGATGTGTCAGTTTTATTTAAAGGCAGTATAATATTATGGCCTTTTCTTTCCATTATTTGGAACCTATAAAGTCTCTGAATTCTTTCCTTTAGTATTGATTGCTATATATCCAGAAAAACCTACATTCTATTTCTATGCACAGATTTTCACATGTGTAGTATTAAAGAGATAAAAACAAAAAAACTTCCTTTCTCTTCTGCATTTTGTTAGTCTGTATAGTACTTTCTGCCCATTTGGAAGACTTACAAATCTTGCCTACTTTTTGGGGTTATTTCTTCCATTCTAATTTACTCATGAGTCTTTCATCAAACCTCATAATCTGAAGAACAAAAATATACATTAACAAAATTTAATTTGCTTACTTATCATCATTTCTCCCTGTTTGCTACTGCTTCTATATTCCAATAGTTCTGTGACTCCATACTTATCAGAGAGCCAGATTTCTGGAAGCTTGCCCCTCCTACAATATGCTTGTATATTCAGAATTAAGTACATGGCCTCCACACTGACAAAAGACCTTTCCAAAAAACTCAAGCCATTTACTCCCTAGAGGAGCCAAGTGATGCACATTATAAACCACATAATGTACAAAGCTCAAGAAAGCTTGCTATAGACTATACCTAGTCTGAGAAAACTGGACATAGGAAATCCAATGAAAGTAGGAGGTGGTCTACTGAGGCAGACTCAAGTCATTTTTTTAAAACAACAGTTGACTGCAAGGGAAGATATAAAGGAATGATAAAGACACAGAATGATATTGGATCAGCAGTGTAGGGCCATAAATCTAAGTCAAACATGGACCACCAGGTGGTGTGGAGGTTAAGATTACTGTGCAGTTCAAGTCTCAGAGAGGTGGCTTGAAAATAATGGTAGGCAGCAGGTGGTGTAGTGGTTAAAGTGCTGGACTCCCACATAGATAACTGCAGTTCAAGTTTCAGACCCAGCTACTTGAAACTCAAGCTGAGTGCATATGCATGTGTGCCCAAAATCCCAAGAGGAGAATAGAGGAGAAGGGATTATGACATGGCCATCCCACTCGAGGGGTGACTTCTCACTTTTTCTCTCTCTTTGTCTCTCTGGCAAGTGAACACCTACTGCAAAAATCTCTCCAAAATAAAAAATAAAGTGATGGTGGACATATGTGCATGTTCCTGAAATCCCTGGAGGAGAATGGAGGCACAATGTGGCCACTTCCTCTCATGGATGCTTTCTCACTTTTTCTCTATCACTCTGTCTGTCTTTAGCAAGTACACACATTCAATGGCAAATCAATTAATTAATAAATAGTAAGTCAAACAGGAAAGGTCTTCTTAAATTCCATGGAAACCATTTAAGAAGTCAGGAAAATGTGAAATACATTTCAGATGGCCATTGAAATATTTGCTAGTGTTTCTTTGATTTTTCAGTTAGAGTACATAAAGATAAGTTTAAGTCTTATTAAGAACTCCTCAGCACTGAGCAGTGCTAGAAGGATGAAGCATTCCTGTACTTCAGAAAATAAAAATAGCCCCTATGTTTTCACCAGTTTCGTCAGCAACATCTTTTTCTGATTATTTTTGTCTTGTTTTTCAAAGGGGATATTGAATAACTATCTCTGTCTTTCACCCACACATGTTCTAATATATCTAGCTTTTTTTCTTCTTTGTATCTATAAATCTGTGCAGGAACATTTTGCATGAAACATGCATACAAAAAGAAAAGTAAATTATATAGTACCTTTACACATCTAATTACATGAGAGAGCTAATGAGTACAAAAATTCAAAGTGGGTCTCTGGCCTTTTGTACTTAATCCATTTGGCTATATTTTCAAAATATTAAAGCTTGTTTTGAGAAAATAATGTTTCACAATATTGAACATTAAATAGAGGAAAATGATCTATGATCTCACTACTGGAAATAATATTTTTTAATTTTTACAAATATCATCTTTGTCTTTTTCCATCTGCACACATATGTTCCATAATTCTAACAATGATTTATTCTGCCTTTTATCTAATATCATATGCTAATAAATTTGCTTTCACATTTTATAGGATTGTGTTTTCTGTGATAAGATACACAACAAAATTTACAATCTTAGTCATTTTAAAATGTATAATTTATAAGATTTTTTCAAATATTCCATTAAAAACTTTATAACTGTTCTTCCAGTAAAAGTAATGTCATTTACTTTACTGTTATACAGTTGCTAGATATTAGACTGTTTTTTCAAAGCCTACATAGCATGATAAACAAATCTGTGAACACAATCATAAGGTCTTAAAATTTTTTTAAAGATCAATTTTATACAAATGAACTTTAATTTACTATGCCAACAACAATGTATATCTTAACAGTTTTAGTGCTGTCAAAGACCTCTTTTATGAACCATTTTCATAATATAAATACTTATTCCTGGTTTACGAGGTTTGTTAATACTTTATGTTTTATATTATCTTAAATCAAGACATACATAAATGGGGGATGGCAGATGACACGGTGGTTAAGGCACTGGATCTCACATGGCTGACTCCATAGTTCCAGTCCCAGACAGGGTGGCTTGAAAAACATCCAGGCTTGTGTGTGTACATGCCCAGAGTGCTGAGAGGAGAACAGAGAAGAAACTGTGGTGTGCTCATCCCTCCTAGGGGGTGATTTCTCATGTCCCCTCTCTTTCTCAGCAAGCCACAATACACCAAGCACCTACGAGTTGGGTTATTTAAGAACCAGTACTTGGTTAACCTTTTGCTCTCTCATTATGCCCAGCTACTCATTAGAAACATATTTCTGAATGGCTGAATCAAACTAAAATTTTAAATTACCCAAAAGTATTAAAATGTACTTTACCCAAATTATAAATGAGATTACAAAATCCTAAACCATACTGCTTTGAAATCTGTTTCTAGCCTTTCCACATTCTTCAACCCTCAACAATCCAACTACAGCTTTCTCCACAATTCCACCAATGTGGCTTCTACCTCTATCCCTCTCCCAAAAAATCCCTTAATTATCAATTGCACCAAGAAAGAATCCTTGCTATTTAGGAGAGGAAAGGATAGAGTAAAAACAGTTTGGAAATCATGGGATTACTATTAATGAGAAGAAGAGAGGTGAAACCTGTGGCCGCGCCCTTTTTTGTTAAGCCATACTTTTGCCCAGCTGAGGGATTGATGAATTCCCAGAAAACAAACATAAGGCTCCCTCTAGCATTTAACACTCCTCTCTAGGACTTTGTCTTCATTGGAGGTGAGAGGGTGATAGGAATTACATGAGAGTATTTAGCTACTAGATAGTCAATATTTATGACAAGTTGCAATATATTTTTTTTTGAGAGGTATTTGCTATAGGACGCGTGTGCTCACCAAAAAGACAGAGAGACAGAAAGCAAGAAATCACACCCAAGAGGGGATGGCCATGACACAATCCCTTGTCCTCCATTCTGCTCTTGGGATCTTTGGCACACACGTACACGCACCCGGCATGAGTTTAAGCCACCAGGTCTGGGACTCGAACTGTGGTCGACTACATGGGAGTCCAGCAACATAGCCATTACACCAACTGTTGGTCCCAAGTCACAATAATTTTGATTTTGCCTCACTGACAGACTACTGAAGGGTCTATATCCCAAAAGACTAACTAAGAAGAGCTCTATAGCTAAGACTAGTAAACCTCCTTACACTTACCCAGTGGGATCTCAGTTCAGGTGTGTGTCAATCTTTAAGAAATGGGGGAATATTTGGGTGACTTTAATTTCTCACATTTGCCCTAGCACCTCGAGCTTGAATTTCATCCTCCTCCTTGACAGTCAATACATTTTCTTTTTTGCCTTAGCCCAATTAAGTTTATCTAGAGAAGGAATTTGCAGGCTCAGCAGAAAACGCTCACTGGTTTTTCCTAAATTCTACAAATTATCCACATATGAAGTTGAGTACGTACTTTTGAGCAGGGACAAGAAATAGATGATGGTAAGAGAGTGAAGATAGTTAAGGTATGTATGTATGTATGTATTTAAACAGAGATTTTTGCTATAAGGCGTGTGCATTCATCAGAGAGACAGAAAGCAAGAAATCATCCACTCCCCCAGGGGGTATAGCCACACTGCATACCATTGTCTTTTTGCAGGTGGCATGCCCTAGCTATTTTAATCCTGAACAAAGACAGACCAATCTTCCCTTGCTCATTGATAGTTACTAATAGTCGTGGTATCTGGTTTCAAGTAATGGTCCAACCTACCATACGCTCAGAGTGTGAGTCAGGCTTCTAAGAAACCCCAGTCTTAGCGACCATTTAAATTTTTTTATCTATTTTATGAAAAAGAAGCAAAAGAGAGAAAGACATTGGGATGTGAATCTGTGATCTTCTCATATGGCCTCAGCATTGCAGAGGGTTGCATTACCACTGTACCACTACAGTTGGCCTCTAGTCTTCTGCTTTTTAGTTTGTACTGTACTTTAGTTTTGGACCTGACAGACTCTTCTGAGAATAGTGGCTACTCTCTGACTCTGAAAAAGCCTATTTCTGAACCATACCATTTGTACAGTATTACAGTTTCATAATGCATAATCATTTCATCTGACTTCTGAAATTGTAATTTCACCAAATGTCTCAGGATTTTGAACACCTATATAACGAATTTCAAAGTGTCTTCATCACAATTCCTATGTCAGCAAATCTCCTGAGGTATCAGATATCAGAGGTGTTAGAAAGAAGCCATGAATACCTCTATCCTATTTCCCCTCTCCCCAATGGAAAGAAAGAGAGAGAAAGGAAAGAAAAGGAAATAGAGAAAGAAAAGAAAGAAGGAAGGAAAGAAGGAAGGAAGGAAGGAAGGAAGGAAGGAAAGAAGGAAGGAAGGAAGGAAGGAAGGAAGGAAGGAAAGAAGAAAGAAAGAAGAAAGAAGGAAGGAAGGAAAGCCACACTGCATACCATTGTCTTTTTGCAGGTGGCATGCCCTAGCTATTTTAATCCTGAACAAAGACAGACCAATCTTCCCTTGCTCATTGATAGTTACTAATAGTCGTGGTATCTGGTTTCAAGTAATGGTCCAACCTACCATACGCTCAGAGTGTGAGTCAGGCTTCTAAGAAACCCCAGTCTTAGCGACCATTTAAATTTTTTTATCTATTTTATGAAAAAGAAGCAAAAGAGAGAAAGACATTGGGATGTGAATCTGTGATCTTCTCATATGGCCTCAGCATTGCAGAGGGTTGCATTACCACTGTACCACTACAGTTGGCCTCTAGTCTTCTGCTTTTTAGTTTGTACTGTACTTTAGTTTTGGACCTGACAGACTCTTCTGAGAATAGTGGCTACTCTCTGACTCTGAAAAAGCCTATTTCTGAACCATACCATTTGTACAGTATTACAGTTTCATAATGCATAATCATTTCATCTGACTTCTGAAATTGTAATTTCACCAAATGTCTCAGGATTTTGAACACCTATATAACGAATTTCAAAGTGTCTTCATCACAATTCCTATGTCAGCAAATCTCCTGAGGTATCAGATATCAGAGGTGTTAGAAAGAAGCCATGAATACCTCTATCCTATTTCCCCTCTCCCCAATGGAAAGAAAGAGAGAGAAAGGAAAGAAAAGGAAATAGAGAAAGAAAAGAAAGAAGGAAGGAAAGAAGGAAGGAAGGAAGGAAGGAAGGAAGGAAAGAAGGAAGGAAGGAAGGAAGGAAGGAAGGAAAGAAGGAAGGAAGGAAGGAAGGAAGGAAGGAAAGAAGGAAGAAAGAAAAGAAAGAAGGAAGGAAAGAAGGAAGGAAGGAAGGAAGGAAGGAAGGAAAGAAGGAAGGAAGGAAGGAAGGAAGGAAGGAAGGAAAGAAGAAAGAAAGAAGAAAGAAGGAAGGAAGGAAGGGAAAAAGAAAAGAGAAGAGAAGAGAAGGAAGGAAAGCGAAATCTTAAGAAGGTGGATACGGATGGGAGGGAATCTTGGGAGGAGGAAATTCCATAGACTCTCAGTTTAATGAATTATCATTGGTTTGGTTATTTAAACATTTAATAACTAATATCAGTGTGGTCTTCAGAACTTTCTTGAATTACGCAAATGCCCATCAATTTGAGTATAATATCCTTTTCTACCAACATTCCTCTCACCTTCCCGCAATTGTTCCAACAATTTGACAATTACAGTATCAATAAATAATCTCTCAGCTCTGGTAGAGAGATGACTTGCACGGCCATGTGCCTGTTTTAAGGACTAGAATTATGCCTGATAAAATAATCTTCAAAAAACGTAATCTTCCTGAGTTTGGTGTCTACATCGTCCTAATCCAAAGTAGTGGCATGGTTTGAAGATATATAGTTAACAACTGAAAGAAATTTTAACAAAGACTCAAAATACTTACTTTTTTTTAAAAAAATGAGAAGACTCCAAATACATAATCCTCATCAATCCTTTTGGCTCTCCTACCCATTTCTTCTATACCTCAGAGATTTCAGACAATCCTATCACAGTTATGCCAGCTTTCCCTCCATCTCCAGCCCTCATGCAAGTATTCTCTTCTTTTCTATTCTCTTGCAATTCTGTCATTGTATGTAGTAACATGACAATATCTCTCTTCTCCATTAAAAAATCGTTTCTGAAAGAGAAAGGGAATGAAGCAAAATTTTTCTTAATATCACAGAATTCTGGAGAAGAGAAAATTGTGAACCTTTCAGCATTAATTTTTGTTGCATTAAACTAGGGAGTGCAAACTAAACTACAGTTTGGAATCATGTTTCTTTTATTTTCCTGATCCTTAGTAACCAAACAACCTTACTCTCTCAATACCAGTAATATGAGGAAACATTAGATGTTTCCTAACAGCTCATGAAATATAGCCTTCCTAATTTTTAGAATAGCCATCGAATCCAAGAATAGCTGTCAGAATACCGCCTCAATTTGAGACCAATTGGCAGCAACCACAACTGTTTTCAGCACTGCAGGATGACATCAGGGGAAGAGAAGGCAATACAATCCTGTGATGCCATTAAGGACAAAATGAAAACAAAAGAAATAGGTGACGCCTTAGGGAGAGTGCTAATGAACCAATGGCTGACACGCTGCAAAAAGACTGGCCTTGTAAACAGAACAATGAGTGATTCAGACGTAATGATGGAAAGGGACTGAATTAAATTTGATCAGGTGTTGGGACCAGCAGATGGCATAATGGTTACGTTGCTGGACTTCCACGTAGTCCACTGTGGTTTGAGTCCTGGACCCAGAGGCTTAAAATTCACGCTGCGCTGGGCACATGTGCATGCAAGCCCAAAATCCCAAGGGGAGAATGGAGAAGTAGGGTTGTGGTGTGCCCACCACCCTCCTGGTGGGGAGGGGTGATTCCTTGCTTTCTGTCTCTGTCTCTGTCTCTGTCTTTCTGGTGAGCTCATGAACCCTATAGCAAAAATCTCTCTAAAATTAATCATTTAATTAATTAAATATATAAATTTGATCAGGTGTCAATGGACAATTGTTTGGAAATCTTCCATTTAGCTTTTCTGATAAATTCCCTTTCTACCCTTTCCCACTAAGCTCTCTTCTCCAAAGGGCAGATCTATATTGATTACATCCACAAACATTTTGGCTTCTCATTAGGTTTTGCCAACAAGAAGAAGGGACAGGAATAGATAATGGTAAGAGAGTGAAGATAGTTAAGGTATGTATGTATGTGTGTATGTATGTATTTAAACAGAGATTTTTGCTGCAAGGTGTGTGCATTCATCAGAGAGACAGAAAGCAAGAAATCATCCACTCCCCCAGAGGATATAGCCACACTGCAATCCTTTCTTTTCCATTCTCTTCTTGAAATGTTTGGGCACATACATACATGTCCCTGGTGTGAGTTTTAAGCCACAAGGTTCAGGACTTGAACCACGGTTGATTACGTGCAAGTTCAGTGGCATAACTGTTATGTATCCTCTTGTCCCAAGGTTTATATTTATCTTTAAAATTCACTACAAGGTGCATGATCTCGCTGAAGAGAAACAGAGAAAGAGAGACATACAGATAGAGAAAGAAATAAAGCATCCCCCTTAGAGATGGCACACCACCATCCCTTCTTCATTTTTCTTCTTGGGATTTTGGTCACATAAGATGCCCAGTGTGTTTTTCAAGCCACCAGGTCCAGGACTCAAACCATGCAATTAGCCATGAAGGATCCAGCCTTCTTAACTCCACCTCCTCTCAGAACACCATGAATGGACTGCATCTTCTGTTTTTCTTTCTTTTTTGGAGAGGTTTTTCGCTATAGGGTGCGTGCGCTCACCAGACAGACAGAGAGGGACATAGAGACAGAAAGCGAGAAATCACTCCCCAGGGAGGATGGTCACACTGCAATCCCTTCTCCTCCATTCTCCTCTCAGGATCCTGGGCACGCACGCACACGCGCCCGGCGTGAGTTTTAAGCCACCGAGTCCGGGACACAAACCGCGGTCGACTAAGTGGGAGTCCTGCGACATAGCGAACCTAACTGCTGGTTCCCTGGACTGCATCTTCTATAGAAGACCATAGGCCTATCAGATAGCTCTACCCATGCAGTTATTCTTTATGGTTTCTTTCTTGCCCCTTCAACCTGATATTGTCCAATAGTTTCCACTCTAACAGCCTTTTAGTACTGCATATCTTTTTGCTGAATTTCCTGTAAGTTCCACCCACTCTTTTATAAGTGTTTTCTTTATTAAATTGTCCTTGATCACCAACTTTAAGTGTGGTGTTTTCACACTAATATAACTTTCTTAAAAGAAAAAAATGTTATCATGCTTTGATACAACAATGTAAATAACTTCTAAACAAAGTGATTTCCTTGTTCTTCTCATGTATCATTTTCTTCCAGTGTTCTCCCTAGTACAACACATTCTCCTTACTCCAAGACAAAGGAAAAAAGTTCTGTCACATAAAATACAAAACAAATATTAAAAAATATTATTATGTGATTTTTGGATTGCATTATTCTTTTGGGTATGGGTAGAAAATAAATCTATCTTCAAAAATGTCTTATGTTTGTGCTCCAGAATCAGTGTGATGGTTGAGAGTGAGATGGGCAGACTAGAAGGTGACTGGATTGTAAAAACACCCACGAACTTCTGACATAAAAAATGTGACCGGTTTTTTAAAAAGATGACCTAAACTTACTTATGAATTCAAGCCATGTTGGCCTCACACACAAACAAAACGATTTGCATATTGAGGGATCTCCTAACTCCCAAATTGTCTCTCTTGCAAGTGCTAAAATGCCTGTAGCTTTCCACTCATTATTCCTTGGATTTGTTTAAGCACTGCCCTCTTCTTTTCATCCTTTAGCTTTTTCTCTGCCTATACATTTGCCTGTATTGTAGGAGCTACACACAATAAATCACTAACAGCTTCATGTGAATTTTCTATCATACCCTTTCTTGTTAGCATGAATAGGGACTAGGGTGCTTAAAAGAATGGGAGTTTATAAATACGAGAGGATGGACTATCAAACAGAGAAGGAACAAGCCGCATGGAGATGCTTTATGTGCTTCAAAATGGAAGTACTGCACAGTTCTTCACATTTCTATGGATGGTCAGCATGAGTTCCTCAGTAAAGCCCTAAAAAAGAAGACAGAGGGAGGGATAGCAAAAAGATACAGAGAAAATAATAGAAAAGGAGTTAGTTCATTTGATGTCTTCAATTTAATCCATCTAGTAACTGAAAGGTCAGTTGTGCTAAACTAAATTATGAATTTTTAGCTCCTGGTATTCACTTCCTGGAATATGATAGTTAATTAATTTCTTGGTAAATATTGAGCTCACAATGACATAGGAAATTACCATTCTCAGAAGCTTTCACATCCACATGGGGTAACAGTAAGACATACACACACAAAAATTATCTTCAAGGATCAGATCTTTAATTAGTGATATGTCAGTTCCAACGACAGATGGTTTGAGCAGGAGCCCCATGTGGTCCTCAGTCCCACTCCAGAGGTGACCAGATAATCTGAAAATATGTCACTCTGCCGTTACCTGGGTGTCAGTGATTTTCTGCATGGCTTCTCTGTAAAGGTCTAATCTAGTTTGGACACTTTCAACTGTTTTATTTTCCATGGTTTAAAGTCACAGACCATCTAAGCCTAAAGAAAGTAAAAAAGTAAGCAGGTCTAGGGAAAGTAGGAGAGATTTGACTATGATAGCCAGGATAGCAACAAAGGCAGCAAGAACAAAACCTTTGGAACAAAAATACACTTTTAATTCTCTCAAGATAACCTGCTTGTTTATGTTCTCTCTCCTAAATAATGTGCTCAGAACCATCCTAGTTAAGCCACATGAAGGCCTCACTGGCAACTCCTTTATGCCTAGTGGGGTGTTCTATTCTTGAATCAGTTTTGTACATCTCTGTTGAATTTGTTGAATCTCTCATTTTGAAGGATTTTTCTAACTCAAACCTCTTTTCAGTTGGCACCTTGTAACGCTCTCATTCGGGGACACCTGCTCTTGCGATCTTCAAAAGGATTATTTCCCTCTGCCCAAACTCGAAGCTACATTTACTATTGTTAGCCTCAGCAACTGTGCTACAATAAATTAGTTCTTTCATAGAGCCTTGAATGACCCTTCATTATTTACTTTCTTTTCTAATTTAGTATCATTTGCAACTCAGAAATTTTGCTTTCCAAACCATCAATCAGCTCATCCTTACAGACCTTAGTAAAGTTAATGCCTAAATGTTCACATTTGTCATTTCAAAGACATATACAATGGCCTACATTTCTAGTTTTTCCCCCCACATTTTTCTAATTCTATGTTGTCAATTCCTTAAAGGAGTATTCTTCTCTCTCACTATTGTATGGTGAAGATAAGTTAAAATTCTTTTCTTTTAATATACTCTGCAATTTCATGACTCTTCCAGTTTCCTCTTTATAAATTTTCAGGTATTTTTTTCAGGCTTTTATATCTTAAATTATCTTTGCTACTTCACAGTTGCAAGAAGAAAAATAAAGACCTCCTCTGGGTTGACATTTAAAGGTTTATTATTCTCTCTTTGATATATGAGCTTAATGCTCATTAACACTAAAATGAACCAGCTGAGAAAAGAAAAAAAGCTGCCTTCAAAGATCCTAGAATAAATAATGTAACACAGTCTCTTTCCTTCCTCCTCACTAAAATGATATTAACCAATACTACATTCCTTCAAAGTAAGCTTTTAAAATTTTAATACTGTCTGCTTTCACTTTTCAAAGGTGTGCTAATGCACCTTCCAGGAGCCTGATTGCTTTGTTAGGGATTCTCATTCCTCAAAGTAGATTTAATACATCCTCTTCCATCCATTTCTCGATGTGTCTTTTAAGATTAAATTTGAAAGAACTCAAAATACCAAGTTATTTGAAATTAAATGTAAGGCCTATAACAGTTTAGGAAGTATCATGATTTCTTGGTTCTCTTGTGCTTTGGGGAGCTTCAACTGTAAGGTAAATTCAAAAGAGAAGAAAATTTAACATGAGTATTTAAATTGGTGTTTTTATTAGTTAAATAAAAACTCAGAATCCCTTTATACTCTATATTTTTACCAGCTTAATTTCTGTGAACAGTTCTCTTTTGTTCTTTTCTTTTCTCTTTTCTTTTCTTTTCTTCTTTATTCATGACAGAACACACACATGCACATGTGAAAATGAGAGCGTGAGATGAGCACCCTCCACAGGGTCTGATCACTCTGCAATCCCTTCTCTAGTCCTCAAGTCCATTGGATCCTGGGCACTCACTAGCATGCCTAACATGTTCTAGGTTGCTTAGTCCATGGACTTGAAGCATAGTCATCATACGGAATCCAGCTTCTCTTTGAGCAGTAGACCGTCACTGAGCCATAAAGTCAGTCCTATTTCTCCCTGCCATTAAAATATTTTAGGTTAAAGTTAAAATTACCCTGTCTCTGCCTGGAACTATTAGGAACACAGTTTGCTTATCTGGCCCTTTAAATCCTACCTTCTCATTCTGTATTAGCCAAGAATACATCCTATTATGTGAGTCTAATGGTAATTTCATGTAACATTTAACAGATCATCTCATGTATGAATTGGAGGTTCAAGAAAGATACTGTGTTTTCCTTTTCCACCATGGCCTTCTAATACTAAACAACATTAAAATGGGGAATTTTCCAATATGGGAAACACTTATGTTTCCTAGAACAAATATTAATTTCCCAAAGAAGTAAAAGTTGCAAATTTTGCAAAGTATGTGCCAATTCTCAGCAATCTTTTCTTGACATCTCAACCTCAATTTGGCAGCCTTCTAGTCACTATTACAGTTTTGGAAACAAATTCTCCAGGACAGGAGGTACAGGCATCAGTGTTGGCGCTAACTTCATTTCCTTCCTGGGGTTCCCTTTCCAGAATTTTCCACATGCTCAAATTCTCCATCCTCAAGTTTCAGTTCTTAATGCTTATCAGGATTCTCTCAGGGTTCAGTTTTGAATAGGAGCCTGAATGTAGAGATAACAAGATAACTAGAGTTTTTGTATCTGATGGGCCTCACTCCTTCAGCAGTCTGGACAATGGAGCGCTGTTTTCCATAAGCTTGTCTGGTACAGAGTCAAAGACCGGGTGGATTCTCTAAGGTGGGTCTTGAAAGACAGCAATGGAATTCAGCTGACTCAATTCAGGGTAAACCAAAAGTCAGATGTAGTAAGTTTCAAAATTTCTCCTTCCATTCGAGGAGACGTTTTATTAGCATTTATCACTGAGGTTTTTGTTATTATCAATGTGCCTATAACTCTGAGAATCTTCCTTTGTGAACTCTGGGTTTGGTGTTAAACTCCCAGATGATTTTGGTCAATGCTGGGCCAAAGACCATAGTTTTAGAAGTGAGAGGTGTGAGAGGCTTAGAAAAAGTTCTCAAATTTGAGCATGCAAAAGAATTTCCTGGGAAACTTGCTTAAAATGCCCAAGACAAAACTCTATATCCAAAAGTTCTGAAGCACAACCCTAGATTCTAATTTTTTAAAAATATTCCAGATGTTTAGGATTCAGGGCATTGGCAAACCATTTCTTAAGAAAAATAAGTTCAGTGTGTGATGGACTCAGCTTTGGATGAAGCATCTGTCCCAGGTGTCAATCTTGGCTTTACAACTTGCTAAGTCTGTGCTCTGAGGTAAGTAATCTAACATTTCCTAGGCATAGTTCCCAAGGTAATAACCAGAGGTTTATCATTTCTGCTCCACTGGTGTCCTAGCACTGCTGTCAGTGTATGTTCTTAGGGTATTACCTGGCAACCCTGTGTAATCATTCCCAGGGTCATTTGATACCGAGACTCTGCCTTCACTTTCTCCCTGTTATGGTCCCAGCCCCACTTTCCCATTCTTTGAGATATTCAGAGAAAATCATAGTAATATGTTCTAAGAAAGTCCTGGAACATCACTGGGGAGCCTCTGATACTGAGAACTGCAGCAGAGCAGCCACTTAGAATCCAAGGGCAAGACGGGCTTCACTTAGCATCTATTTGGGTTGACATTACAGACGAATTTGAACCTTAAGAAAGCCGCAGCTTCCTCAGAGATCACTTTTCCCTTCGCACTCTAGTGAGATCTCTATTCTTTTGTTCTTAGAGTCTAAGGCTTTGGTTTAGGGACATGTATGATACAGTGGACAAAACTTATTTTTCCTCTCTGATGAGTAGAAAAAAAGATCAATGACACTTAACGTCTGCATCAAATGTGTCTCTGAGGCCAAAGGGATGGTGATTTTTTGATAAATTGAAAACAATGCAAGTGTCAAGTGATACTCTAGCTCTTTCATTTCTTCCATTTCACTGAACACCTATTCAATCCAGTAGTTCCAGCAGCCAACAGAAAATACCCTCTCATCTTTCCAAGTGCATCATCCCCTTCCACTCCCAGATCTCTCACATTCGACATCTGTTGTTTACTCAAGACACTGGAAATTCCCTTTGGAGGGAGATCATAATTCAAAGAAATGTGAGTGTACAACCCCTTGGAGATAGTTGTCTGAGTCAATGCAAAAACCCAAGTATTAATTTTAAAAACAAAACTAAGTGGAACAATATGCCAAACTGTACTCCACCATATCCAAAATCCATATTCATGCAAAGAATACAGATACAGGGACCAGCAGTTAGCGTAATGGCTATGTCGCTGGACTCCCGCATAGTCGACGGCAGTTCAAGTCCCAGACCCAGTGTTTTAAACTCACGCCGGCGTGTGTGCGTGTGTGCCCAAGATCCCGAGAGGTGAATGGAGGAGAAGGGATTGCGGCGTGACCATCCCCTCTGGGGGGTGATTTCTCACTTTCTATCTCTCTGTCTCTCTCTCTCTGTCTGGTGAGCGCACGCGCCCTATAGCAAAAATCTCTCCAAAAAAAGAAAAAAAGAATATAGATATATGCACTCAAGAATTTTAAAAATCCTTTCTAACTCAAAAGAATTTTACATGTGAATGTCGCACTGAGCCTAGCAGGTGAGTCACAGGAAGAAAGGTAACTGCCAGGTCCTGAGTGTTGAGAAGGTCTTCAGGAAAGTTCTTCCCATTCTCTTATCTCCCTGCCACATACCTACTTGTACCTGAGATCCAAATATCTTCCCATCTGACTGATTCCTGAAACTGTAACTTTAGTAAGTACTTTTTTTGGAGTTGAGAAGGTAAAGATAATCTTTCCCAGTTATCTATACTTCCATATGTGTAAACCCATCTGTTTTCAAATCATTTATTACTACAGTGACAAATTAGCACAAATTTAGCACCTTACAACAATACAAAGGAACCATGTTACAGTTCTGAAGTTCAAAAGTTCAAAATGGGGAGGGTGGGAGAAGGAAAGAGTATAGGGAAGGAAATCAAGGAGAAAAAATAGAGAGCCAAGACATTTGTGGGACACAGAAATGGTTTATTACCTGTTGATGATAACGTGGTCTGAGATGTATTTCATGTTGGGTAAATTCTCTTTACCACCCAAATGATATATAGTGATTGAATGTTTAAAAAAATAGTAAGAATAATAAAAAAAAATTAAATTTTAAAAATACCCCCCAAAAAGTCCAAAATGTGTTTCACCAGGCTGAAGTTAAGGTGTTGTCAGGACTGTATTCCTTCTGAGGTTCTAGGAACATTCTTTTTGGGGGCTCTAAGGAGAATCAGTCCCCTTACCTCGTCCAGTTTGCAGAGACCATCTGCTCATGGCCCCTCTTCTTATATCATCCAAGACAGTACAATATCATCTCACACACACATACACACATATACACACACAGACATACACACACACCTCTGCTTCTAGCTTCATATCTTCTCTGCCTTTTTCCCCATCTTTTTAGCCTTGTGATTACATTGAGTCAATCTAGATAATACAGAATAATCTTCCAATGTCAAGGTTGATAATCACATATGTGAAAAATCTATTTTGCTATATGTGGTAACATAGTCATAGAATTTAGAAATTAGCATGCAGACATCTTTGAGGGCTCGTTTTTCTGCCTACCATTGTATCTGGAAAGCTATCCTATAAAAAGAGGTTGTTTTGATAATAGGGTATAGGAAATAAAAGAGTTAGGAATCATAACTTAAGTATAAAGGATTGGGACCCCAAAATTCAGATGAGCACCTTAGAAAGAGAAGAATTTAGGGAGAAAAGTCTAACACAAAATATAAACAGTGATGAAGAGAAATTTCTACTCCTTAGTTTTACTTAGGTTGTTTTACAAAATAAAAAAATATATAGGTCGTAAGTATAAATATGCTTATAATAATATATACATATACACACATAAATATACACATATAGTATGGGCATTGTGCTAGATATCTTTCAGTTGTGGGATCTGGTATAATTTTACTTTCTGTTACTTCAGTTGACTCTCCCTTCTAAATAGTCTCTACTCTTGCTATCAAATGCCCTAGTCCTCACGACATCTCTTTTCTCTGGGATTATGACAGAGACCTCTTAAACAGTTTCTTTTTTTATGTTTGTTCATTTAATCCTTTCTCCACACATTATTGAAAAATATCAGTATACTATATCTAACTGCATTTCTGTTACCTTAACCTCAACTGCTCCCCCAACGTCAGCTTTTTGCTGGTTTTTTGTTTTGTTTTGTTTTACCCACATATTGCTTCAGTCACATTCAACTTCTTGATAACCCTTGGACCAGACCTCCTTCCATGTTCTCCCATACACTGAGCCCTGTTCCTAATATGTTATCCTATCTTGATATTTTTTATGAGACATTATCTCCACATGGGCAGAGACTATCTCCAGCATGTAACATATTCAAGCAAGTAATACTTTTTTGCAAATGTGTTTAACTAATAAATGTATTACTTTTAAAATAAAAATATAGGTACTCTATCTTTTCTCTTCTCTCAGACAAGAATGTCGAGGATGATTCTGACCTCATCAGCATCCCTTGCCATCTCCCAGGAGAAAGCCTTAGTGGTGGGAGGCCAATGGCCCTTGACCCACATCCTTTGACCCACAGAAGTGCTCTGAAGAACTAATCGTTAAGGCTGCATAGGAATTACTAATTACATATGAACTGTAGTTACAATCACGTGGAACATGGATAAATGCATAAATAAGCACCAGAAGCATTTCTAGAAACTGAAAGTTCCTTATAACTGCAGTGGCATTATGGGTAGTGAGTTTTCCTTTTCCAAAATGCGCTTTAACTTGGTTTATACATCTCCTTTCGGGGAAAGTGTTGCTGCTACTTACAGGAAGCTAGCTAGACACAGCATGGAACACACATATGAACACACATACATGGAACAAACAGAGAGTAACACACTCACATATGGTTCAATTCAAATAGTCAGTGTTTCTTTTTCTACATGTATGACAATTTAATACAAATTGGACAGTTTTGACACTTTATTTGTTTGTCCACAAAAAAGGGTTTTTTTGTTTGTTTGTTTTGAAGTAAACTGACAGCAAATGTCTAATAACTACGCAATGGACAAGGTTTTTATTCCATGGGGTGGATCATCTGTCAGAAATTCCAGGGCAGGAAGACAAGTCATGCCTTTTGTTTAATCACAAGAAACAGAAGTCATCTTCTTGTTTTGGGTAGCCCCCAATGAGGGGCTGGATGGTAGATGAAGCTCTGGCGGTGACTAGAGTAATGTAAGGAAAAGGGTCGCACGTGAAATCTTTTGAAATGTTATTTGTTTCATATGCCACCATAAGACCCTAACTTATAAGCAAAATAATAGATAAGTCACAGCCCCCAACTCCAAAGAAATATTGAGAAGAAGGAATTTTAAGCTCTACCTCTCTTTATAGTTACATCTTGAAATCTCCTTTTTTAATCTAAAATTCAAGACATGACATATTATATAAATATTACAATAATTTAAAAAATCACCAGGACTGTTTTCTAAAATGATGCAGATGCTATATCATTCTATAATTAGAACCCAGCTGGCTTGTCTTTTATCTTAATCTTGATGTTTCTATCAATATTGTCTGATTAACAACTGTGACTGAGACTGTTGGCCACATTCGGTATTAATGAATCCTTGAAACTCTGTCAGATAAATCCCTGGGGAACATTTACATTTCAAGAAAACACAAAGGATTATTGGTTAAGGCTTTTAATAAATATCTAATAAACAAGTGAAAGATAATAAAACTAGAAAGGAATGTCTAGATTTAGATTTTCTGAATTTCATAATGAACAATATAAAAATGGCATTTTTCTGTGTATATTTTACAATAATTACCTACAACATCAGATTATATTTTCACAAATGGATTACACTAACTAGAACTAATATTGCATTTCTCTTATTAATACATATAAATTTGTAGTGCTTAAATAAATCATCAGTTTTACTAAATAAACTCTCAGAAAACTACTCTACATAAGGTCCAAAATGAGACTTTTAAAGGACAGAGGGGCATAATATGTAGGAATTTTAAAAAAATCATGCCTCGATATGGGACCTACAGGTGGTGTGGTGGTTAGGAGTGATGGACTCTCACATAGCTGACTGCACTTCAAGTCCTTAACCTGGCAGCTTGCTTTCTCACTTTCCCTCTCACTCTCTCTCTCACTTGTCCTTCTCTGGTCAAATTAAAATAAATAAATAATAAATAAATTTAAATTTAAAAAAATTTGAGAGCTTTTTTTTGCTATAGGGCTCGTGCGCTCACCAGAAAGACAGAGAGGGACAGAGAGACAGAAAGTGAGAAATCACCCCCTGAGGGCCACACCTCAATCCCTTCTCCTCCAATTCTCCTCTCAGGATCTTGGGCACGCACACACACACACACACACACACACACACACACACATCTGGCGTGAGTTTAAGCTGCCAGGTCCGGGACTTGAACCATGATCACTACATGGGAGTCCAGTGATATAGCCATTATGCCAACTGCTGGTCTCTAAATTTTTTTTTTTTTTAAATCGTGCCCTGATTTTGCTCTCAGTTACTTTATAAATAATAATGGGTATGGAGAAAAGTTTTGTCACATAAAGTTACAGAAGTGCAAAATAAAGGAAATGAGATCAATATGAAGCAATGGGCTCTATTATCACAGCAGGTGCTTAATAATAACAGCTAGGTGATGGCACACAATGAAGCGACTCTTACAGACCATTGCTTTAACACTGACAAATTTTGGTAATCAATGCCACTAAAAGTCTTCAGTAACTTTTTAGAGTGAATCGCTTTTTAAAAATTTTATAGACATAAAGCACTATGTAGGGAATGGTTCTTGAACTTTAATTTTAAATGATGCTTTCCATGTGAAACAGCCATGCTACAAGATCTATTTGGTACTCCAAACATCCCTGCTTGCATGAAGTACAATGCTAGCCCACCTCATACCAACATTTTTAGCTAAAAATAACAGCAATAATAATATTTCAAAATATCGTTAACAGTTTTGGAGGAAAACAATCAACGAAACATTAGAGAGGTCTCTGTTTATGTCTGGCTGCGCTTATTCACTTAGTGATTATCCTAACTGGGTTTTGAATAGATAATAATGAGATGAATCTAAAGTTAAGAAAGGACTAATTAAAGTGCAAGAACTGACATTTTTTTAAAAAATAAATCAATTTGTTAAAACTGTTCATTTGTGAAAATTGAGCTTCACAGACATAAGTAGCTGCCAGCAGTTACCCAGGATTTTAACCCATGCCCATCTAACTCTATTTCCATGCTCCTAACCGTCATACAATCTGGCCTCCCATTATAAGAAAATGTATTAAAACAATATTCGTATATGATATTTTATGGCATTTGTTTGGTGCAGCAGCCCCCCGTGGAAGCTCATGGTGCCAAGCTGGACTCCAGATAGCCTTTAACTGCCCTGCAGTTTACCTCCTTCTCGCCTCATTTATTGGCCTAGTCCTGGAAGGATCTGAGATGCAGCCTGTGAGATAATATTGCCCGTATTTCAAATTATTTTGCAAATTTCTTCTCATATTGTATTTTCTATGTAGAATAAACCAAAAATAACAAGAAATTCCATGTTATTCCATGTGACATAATGGACCGATACATAGAAAACCTAAATAACTCACCAAGGAAAACAGTATAGAATAGAGAAAAGAGTACAAGTTCTCTATTTGACTCTTAGTCTACTACTTTGAGGTAAGTTACTAAAAGTATCTGAGCCTCAGTTTCATCATCTATAAGATAGGGCTTTTGCTACCATTCCCAGTTAGTATGCTCAGGCTTAAGTTAAATTATACAGACAAATCCTCCAATAGAATATCTAGCATTTAGCATGTTCTCAATAAAAATGTATTTTTCTGTCATTAGTTATTAAGAATGTATGAAAAAATTAGGTCAGTGGATAAGATAATAAAGATCCCTTTTTTCTCTCTAGGGTATGATCCTATGCACCATTATGAATACAGATTAGGAGCTTAATTAAAGTTGAAGAGTAAGATCAATATATTCTTGAGCTAAACGAAAATGGAATCAATGTTTAACTAGATTTTCATTATAGAAATGAGTATACACTCACAGTAAAAAGAAATCCAGAGTAATAGAAATGAAAAATAAGTCATCTCACAAAGCTGCAACAATACCCTAGAAATGATAACTGCTAGTTACACTAGCAGCTAACAAAAAAATTCTAAGATTCTTTCTAAAAGTTGTTATAACATGTGAATATATAGATATTAGCATTTTATGTGGTTTTGTATGTAAAAGACTATAAATATATTTAAATATAAATATAAGCATGCATACAAAGGTATACTTGCATATAGCAGATATATACATATATGTAAGTATAGATACATGGACATATGTGCAAATTTATGCATATCATATATAGCTCATTCTTTATAACATCTGTGTACTACTCCATAATTTCATTTCCGTCATTTTTTAAAACTATTATGGTCTATTACAAACAATACTGCAATAAGCAAAACTTCTCACATGCCTAAGGCTCTAAAGGTCTTATATGTGTTCTTAATTGTGACAGGTTTTAACAACTATTTTCCAAAAAAGTGTATGAGTGTCTGTCCACTCAGTCACAACCTCTCCAGTATCATTTAATATTTGACAATTTGAGAAAAATGGAAGCCATATCATTTCTTTAATCATCTGTGAAGTTCAAAATACTTTATTGGAGTTTGTAAATCCTTTTTAGAAATACTGTTAGCTCATTTTCATATTTTTTAATATGTGAAAGTTTTTCTGGTAAAGAAAATTATCCTTTTAAAGAGTTGCAAATAAATTAAACTTACCCTTTTAAAGTGTAGCAAACATCTTTTCATGTTGTATTTTGTACTTTGATTGTATTTGTAACTTTTTTTTCCTTAACAGTTTTAAAACAAATTTTATCATTTATCAATTCTAGATATCAGCTTATAAGTAGAAACACTTTCATTTAATATTTGACAATTTGAAAAAAGTGGAAGCCATATCATTTCTTTAATCATCTGTGAAGTTCAAAATACTTTATTGGAGTTTGTAAATCCTTTTTAGAAATACTGTTAGCTCATTTTCATATTTTTTAATATGTGAAAGTTTTTCTGGTAAAGAAAATTATCCTTTTAAAGAGTTGCAAATAAATTAAACTTACCCTTTTAAAGTGTAGCAAACATCTTTTCATGTTGTATTTTGTACTTTGATTGTATTTGTAACTTTTTTTTCCTTAACAGTTTTAAAACAAATTTTATCATTTATCAATTCTAGATATCAGCTTATAAGTAGAAACACTTTTCCCACTCAAAGTTATTTATATACACATAAACAATTTTTTTCGTGATGCTCTTTAAAAAATAAAATGTATTCCTCCAGGAGTGAGAAAGATCCCTCCAACAGGCTCCTGATGCAATGACCCACCCCTAGTTTCAGCCATCCCTAGATCATGGGCAGGTGCGTGCCTAGCATACTCAGGGATATCTCTGGACGCTAACTCAGAACTTTCCTATGTGGATCAGCCTCTCCGAGAGCCACATTTTGCTAGTATGCCACTCCTGCCCTTGTTTTCATAACTTTCTTTTTTTTTTTTTTTTTTTGGAGAGGTTTTTGCTATAGGTGTGTGCGCTCACCAGGCAGACAGAGACAGAGAGACAGAAGGGGAAAAATCCCCCCCCAGGGGGATGGCCACGCCGCAATCCCTTCTCCTCCATTATCCTCTTGGGATCTTGGACATGCACAAGCGCCTGGCGTGAGTTTAAGCCGCCAACTGCTGGTCCCACTTTCTCATTTTTTATACGTTTTATACTTTCACTAGCATTCTACCTGGTGTAGAAAATGATACAAGATTTAAATTTTTTCCAGTTAATATTCAGTCATTGCAAAAACAATTATTACTGTTTAAAATTATACATACGCTAAAGTGGTATATACATTAAGGTCTATTTTTGAATTCTCTGTTCTGTTTTATTCATTTCCTTTTGAATTTCTAGACTTTTATTAACTTTTAAATAAATCATAAACTTAGTTATCCACACTAGTTCTAAATTTTTCTAGCTAATCTCATGCTCTAAATGAGCTTTGGTGTTACAACATAACGTCTGATTGATAAGTTGTGGAGACAATACAGCATGTGTGGATTCCTTGGGTTCTTATAAGCTGTACAAATGTGAGAAAGCTTTTAAACTCCCTTTGCCTCTCTTGTCTCGTCTGTAAGGGGTCAAAATACTTACACACTTTTTTTTAAAGAATTATTTTATTTTAACTTTATTTATTATTACTATCATTATTATTTTCCAGTTTGATCAGAGAGAGACAGAGAGAGAGAGAGAGGAAGTGAGAAAGCAAGCCACCAGGTCCGAGACATGAACCGTGGTCGGCCATGTGGGAGTCCAGAGCCCTTAACCACCACACCACTTGCCAGCCCCTACTTACACACTTTTATAAGATTATTCAAGGATTATAAAGAATCAAAAAAAAAACAGTCCATGTCTAGGAAATGGTAAGTACTAATTTTTAGAGATTCTATTAATAATAATTTGTACAACTATTTAGGGGAAATTTCTTTATTTATAATTTCATACTTTCTGTAATTGAATGAGTGGGTTATATCCTTGTATTAATTTGAGGCTTCTTTTACATAATATTCTAGGACTTCATAGTTTCATACATATAGGTTCTAAATAGTTTTGTTGATCTAATTTTGATGAAATCTCTGCTATTAGTCATTACATTTTCTAATACACTAGTTTTAATGTTTGTTTCTTCGTTTCTTTCTTTTTCTCTCTTTCCTTCCCTCTCTCGCTCTCTAGAGAGAGGTACTCCCAGTTGTCTTCCTATTCCACATCCTCCTCACGGCTTTCTAGTCAACCAAGATAGAGGTTCAGCCATGAGTGTTTCCAGCACATTCAGATGGTCTGAGATCTGAACCTGAGGCCTCCCCATAAGCACAAGCACTGTGTAGCAACACCCTATTGCCTGTCTCACTATGGTTGCAACTCATGTGCTAATTTTTTAATTGCCACTTATTTCACTATTTGCAAAAATCCTTGGCTTTATTCTCTAGTGTTTCCTAGGTATAATAATAGATTTTAACAATAATAATAATCTAGTTTCTTTTTTCTAGTTTTTATAGTTATTTATTTCCCTTGTCAAATTACATTGGGTAATTTCGATGAATTAAGCATTTAATACAGAACAATTTTAAGGTTTTTTTTCCTACTGTTAATATCTATTTTCCTTTTTGTTTAATTACATTGGCTAATAGTTTTATAAAAGTATAAACAGAAATATAATCATGGACATTCCTCTGTAGTTCCTATCTTTAATGGCATTATTTTTATTGTTCCATCATTTACCATGATATTAACTTTTAATTTGCAACATATGTTTTACAACTCAATAGAATATCCATTACTTTATAATTTAATGAATTTTTTTACAAATAAGTGTCAAATGTATTGAATATATTTTGCATATTTTTTATTTAATATTTAATTTTTAGTTATTTTTAGCAAAAACTGAATGATTAGAAGGTATGAAAGCAAGGAAAGCAATATTTTGCATATCTTTATGTAAATACCAATAATTCCTTCTCTGATCTGCTAAATCTTTATCTACATGATACTAAACATTCATAATTCCATTCTGTATCATTCTATTTTCCTCAATGAGAGAAAATAAGAAAGAATATGAAAGGGAGAGGGAGAAAGAATGAGTATGGTAAGGAGGATGATGTACGTGTGTGTATGAATAATTGTATATGTATAAAATTAAATTTATTTAATCATTAAATAAGTAAATACACATTTGTGTACATATATGTACCTATAAATGCATGTTTACAAATGAATACTGTTAAGAGAAAAATAAACCAGTCAATTTAATAGAGTTTTAATAGAGCAAATCTTAAATTTAAATCAGACAGTTGTCCCTGAATTTCCAGACAACGCCAACCAATCTCATGGTCAACTCCACATGTAAGTCGTTGGAACAGGAAAGTGACGTGTGCAGTGAAAGGGGAAGTGTCATGCAAAAAGCATAAATGAGGGAGTGGGGAACCAGCAGTTAGCGTAATGGCTATGTCACTGGACTCCCACGTAGTCGACCGCGGTTCGTGTCCTGGACCCGGTGGCTTAAAACTCACGCCGGGCGCGTGTGCGTGCGTGCCCAGGATCCCGAGAGGAGAATGGAGGAGAAGGGATTGCAGTGTGACCATCCCCCCTGGGGAGTGATTTCTCGCTTTCTGTCTCTATGTCCCTCTTTGTCTGTCTGTTGAGTGCACGCACCCTATAGCGAAAAACCTCTCCAAAAAAGAAAGAAAAACAGAAGATGCAGTCCATTCATGGTGTTCTGAGAGGAGGTGGAGTTAAGAAGGCTGGATCCTTCATGGCTAATTGCATGGTTTGAGTCCTGGACCTGGTGGCTTGAAAAACACACTGGGCATCTTATGTGACCAAAATCCCAAGAGGAAAAATGAAGAAGGGATGGTGGTGTGCCATCTCTAAGGGGGATGCTTTATTTCTTTCTCTATCTGTATGTCTCTCTTTCTCTGTTTCTACGTCGCCGCCCCCTATAGGAAAAAAAAAAAAAAAAAAAAAAAAAAGCATAAATGAGGGAGTGAGGTAGAGAAATCATTGTTTACAAATGGAAGTTTGTCTGTATTAACACAATTTAAAAGGCTGGATGCTTGTGGTTAACTGTAACCTAGCAACCAGCTCAGAACAACCTAACATGTACGATTTTAGACCATTTGTAGGAATTCAAGATGAGAGTATAGTGGTTGTTTTAGGCCAAAATAGTTTAATTTAGCAACACAAATATGTGTGTTTACTTATTTATTTAAGACTTATCCTGATGTTTAATAAATATTGAGAAAATTTTAAAGTTATAAAAGAATATAAATGGAAGAGCAGACTTTTTTATAAAAAATCAATTTTTTAAGAATTATTTATTTAATTTTATTTATTATTATTACTGTTTTTTAAAAAATTGCTATTGGGCACATGGGCTCACCAGAGAGAGAGAGAGAGAGAGAGAGCAAGCCACTAGGTCCAGGACTTGAACCACAGTCAGCCATGCTGGCTCTACAAATTAGTATCTTAATGAAGATACAGGGTCATCTGGTGGCTTGATGGTTAAGGTGGCTGGAATTTACATGAACAACTGAGTGGTTCAAGTCTGGGACTCAGTGGCTTGAAAAACACACCAGGCATGTATGTGCATATGCCTATTCTGAAAGAAGAATGAGAAGGGCTTGTTGCAAAGCCATTACCCCTGGGGTGGAAAATGAGAAGGGTTTGTTGCATGCCCATGACCCCTGGGATGGAGGATGAGAAGGGTTTGTTGAATGGCCATCATCTCTGTGGTGGAGGATGCTTTCCTTCTTTCTTTCCCTCTCTCCCCAGTGAGCACATATGCCCTATAACAATATATTATATATTATTAAAAATAAGATACAAAAAACAATAACAAAAAATATTGTTAAAGTGGAATACACTAAATTAAGGTCTTATTGTAAGATATAATGTGGGACCAGCAGGTGTGGTGATTACATCACTGGACTGCCACATGGCCAACCTCAATTTGAGCCCTGGATCCAGTGGCTTGAAAATCACATCAGATGCATGGCCATGTTTGCCCAAGATCCTAGAAGGAGAATGGAGGAGAAGGAATTGTGGCATGGTCATCCCTACTGTAAGGTTCATTCTTATTTTCCCTTTCACTGTCTCTGTCTCTCTCTTTCTCTTCTCAGCAAATGGACATGCCCTAAAGCAAAAACTTCCAAAAAAAGAGGTATGAGTTGGAGTTGCTACCTGGCCTGTGCTTATGCCACCCTACCCCTCATCCATCCAGGAGTGAGAGGGAAGCAAGGGATACCCAACCTGAACTGGTCACCAAAGACCCCTGCTTGGCCTGCAGTGAGGGAGGATGGGGAGGATGGGCTGCTCCAGTCTTCAAGGACCACAATCCAGATCATATAGTCCCAGAGATGGAAGGAGCCCTAGGGAAGCAAAGGCTACCCCAGCCTGATTTGATCACCTAAGATCCTCACCCAGCCTGCCATGGAAAAGAGGCACATTCACCATGCCCCACAGCACATGCTAATTGGAATACCACCTTATGTTCTACCCGTCAGCTCAGCCTCAGCCACACTGGGAGCAGAGAGCTTTGGGTATACAGGAGCCAAACCTATGAAGACAGTGAGACTTTAGAGGAATTCTCTCCCCACAGCTCACCAGCAGTAAACAGAAAAACTCCCCTCAGAAAATCTGAACCCAAAACTCCCACTGTGGATACCACACTCTCATCCACAGTAGAGGAAGGAAACTGGCACAGAGTTAACTCACACCACAGGGAAACACATGAGTCCAAAGCCACAGAAACATACTATTATACTAAGAAGTAGGAAGAAGTAAGTATAACACCAGATGACTAAAAATCAAAGTAGATTCCAAGAAATAGAAGACCAGGAGATACCGACCGCCCAAGGACACAGTAACTTCTCACCAACAATGGATAAAACAGAAAAGGTCACAAAAATGTCAGATAAAGAACTCAAAATATTTATTATAACGAAACTCAGTGAAATGGAAGAGAATACAACTAATTCCAGGAGATGAGAGAACCTTCTAAGGGAGGAATACTGTAAAGAAATAGACTCCCCCCAAAAATAATCAAACCGGTCTGTGTGACAAGTGGAAGGAAGTGTAGATGAAGTGTAGATCTGAGAAACCACCGCCAAGCTGGGCTCCAAGGAGATGGCTGATACAGACCCCAAAAGACCTGGGCTCTGTGGTGCAGACTCTCTTGCAACAGAGGTAAATGAAATTTTAGACCCTGGGGACCAGCAGTTAGCATAATGGCTATGTCGCTGGACTCCCATGTAGTCAACTGTGGTTCTAGTCCCAGACCCAGTGGCTTAAACTCACACCGGGTGCGTGTGCGTGCGTACCCAAGATCCTGAGAGGAGAATGGAGAAGGGATTGCAGCATGGCCATCCCCCCTGGGGGGTAATTTCTCGCTTTCTGTCTCTAGGTCTCTCTCTGTCTTTCTGGAGAGCATATGCACCCTATAGCAAAAAAAAAAAAAAAATTTAGACTCTGTTCAACCAGATCATTGGAAGAATTGATGATATGAGTAGTCACATTGGAAAAAAACATTGCTGAATTCATGACACAGGCAAGGTGGAAGAACTGGTAGGTAAAAACAAGATACCTGCCACACAGAAGATTTGAAGGTTGCTAGAAATTGACACTGAAATCTGGAACACCAAGAGGAGAGCTTCTGGCTTCCTGAGCTAACCACTTTGTGTAGACAGGTTTTATATTACAAAGTGTGCATTCTTAACCACATACTATATAGTGAGTTTAAAGGGTGACACCCCCAGTGTCTTGAACATGTTCTCTTCACATTTTGAGTATTGGTCAGTTGTGATATTAATTATCAAATAGTAAAGAAAAGCAAACAGAACTTCTAGAGATAAAGAATATGATGCAAGAAATCAAAACCTCCCTCAAAACTATTAATAGCAGATTAGACTATGCAGATTAGACCAATCTCTGACCTTGAAAACAAAATTTCTGATTTAGCCAACCAATTGAAAAGAATGGAGGAATAATTATTAAAAATTAAGACAACAGAACCAAGAGGTGACACAGTGATTAAGGCACTGGACTCTCACATGGCCAAAAATAGTTTGAGTCCTGGACCAGGTGATTTGCATCCTCTCTCTCTCTCTTTCTCTCTCTCTCTGTTTTTCTCTTGTGAGTGCACATGCCCTATAGCAATTAAAATAATAATAATAAAATTAAATAAATAATTCTTTTTAAAAAATGAAAACAACTTAAGGGAAATTCTAGACTCCATAAAATGGCCAAATGGATATTACAGAAGGGTATTCCAGAAGGCAAAAAGATAGAAAATCTCTTTCAGGATTTATTAGCTAAAGACTTTCCAAATTTAGAGAGGCATATTGGTATCCAAATCTAGGAATATAAACGACACCAAATAGATTTGACATAAGAAGATCTTCTCTAAGACACATCATAGCCAAACTGGTAAAAATCAAAGACTATTCTAAAGATGATGAGAGAAAAATGTCAAGTTACTTTTAAAATGTCCATTTGACTAACATTGGACCTCTCAACTGAAACAATTCAAGCAAAAAAGAATGTAAAGAGATATTTTAAACTGAAAAAAAAAGCAATTTCAGCCAAGAGTACTATACCTGAGAAACCAGCAGATGGCATAATGGCTAAGTCACTGGACTCCCATGTAGTCAACTGCAGTTCGAGTATTGGACCCCGTGGCTTAATCTCACACTGGGCGTGTGTGCGTGAATGCCCAAGATCCCAAGAGAAGAATGGAGGAGAAGAGATTGCAGCATGGACATCCCTCCTGGGGGGGCATGATTTCTCACTTTCTGTCTCTCGGTCTCTCTGTCTTTCTGGCAAATGCATGCAACTTATAGCAAAAACCTCTCCAAAATAGCAACAACAACAACAAAAAAAAACAAACAAAAAAACCGCTACTATACCTGAAGAGATTATCCTTCAAATGGGAAGAGAAATAAAATAATTTGTAGATAAATAAAGGCTGAAAGAATTCACCAAACTAAGCCAGCTCTTCAGGAAATACTTAAGGAAATACTATACCAGAAAAACTAAAGGGAGATAAATAGAAGAGAACACAAAACAATTTTTAAAAAAGGAGAAAAAAAAAGAGTAACGAAATGACAGGGATAAGTATGCACATTTTAGCAATAACATTGAATATCAATGGATTAAATTCCCCAACTGAAAGGAAAAGATTGGTTCAATGGATAAAAAAAACAGGAACCCTCTATATGTTGTTTAAACACACACATACACCTCACTGATGAAGACATACATAAACTAAATATTTATAGTTTTATAAATAATATGTCCCATAACTCATCAGTTTATTGAGCAGAAATGTAAAAACTTTGAACCTGGGTTTTTCGTGATGAAAACAGCAGATTTTGGAATGCATAAACTGAATGATGAGGTTTATAATGAATGGAAGCCACCTTATTACAGAAGTATAAACCACATCTTTAATTGCTCAGAAGTGCTAAGGATTACTTGAACTGTTGATTTTTTGTTTGTTTGTTTGTTTGTTTGTTTTTTGAAGAGGTTTTGTTTTGTTTTGTTTTTTGCTTTTTGGGTTTTTTTTTTGCTATAGGGTGCATGCACTCGCCAGACAGAGAGACAGAGAAAAAGAAAGTGAGAAATCACCCCCTAGAGAGGATGGCCACACCGCAATCCCTTCTCCTCCATTCTCCTCTTAAAATCTTGGGCACACATGTACACGCACCCAGCATGAGTTTTTAGCCACCAGATCCAGGGCGTGAACCGTGGCTGACTGTGTGGGAGTCCAGTGACATAGCCATTACGCTAACTGCTGGTCCCTTGAACTGTTAACTTTTTACATGCCTCATGACACTCCTACTGATTTTCTCTACTGACTTTATTCAAAGTTTTAAGCATAACTGTCACAACTACTATGGTTTCCAGTAAACCATAAATGTGATTTAAAACAAACAAACAAATGAGAGTTTGTAAGTTAGTGTCAACATGCTAAAAATCCAGGTTTAACTATTTTACACACAAGCAGATTTAAGTACAAATTTACCAAATATTTGATAGCTATCTCAACAGGTTTTATATTACATTTGCATATTTATTATTATAACTATCATTCATTGTATTAAACTAGCTAACAGAGGAGAAGTCCAAAATATTATAAGTAGCTGAGTCTTTCTTTGGAATGAATCTAAAGAAGGCTAAAATAAAGAACTTTGAGAAGCCTATAAATGATGAAATTACTCACTTTACCATGTTTTCACTTTTCAACATCTCTTTTCAATTTTGTTTTTGTTTTTGCTTTTTTGAGGACTTATTTCTCTATGTATAGTGCAGTACTATCTTACAAAAACTCACAGTGAGTTAGTGAAGTTTTATTTTCCTATCTCTTTCTAATAAACCATTGTTATGTACAATTTTAACTGTCTCTATCTAGGCCAATTATGATACCATAGACCTTTTCAGATTATAAACTCTTACCCCTCACAATCCTCTACATTGTAATTATAAATTCTTTTTTTATTGACTATGTTACGATTATCTTTGTTTTAAAAAATCCATCCTCATAATTTATGAGATGTTTGTTGTCCGATTTTGGGGGGTTTTTTTTGGAGAGGTTTTTTCTACAGGGTGCATGAGATCGCCAGAAAGACAGACAGAGAGAGAGACAGAGAGACAGAAAGCGAGAAATCACCCTCCCGGAGGTTGGGGATGGGAGGGATGGCCATGCTGCAATCCCTTCTCCTCCATTCTCCTCTTGGGATCTCAGGCATGCACACACATGCGCCTGGCATCAATTTAAGCCACCTGGTCTGGGACTCAAACCATGGTTGACTGCCTGGGAGTCCAGTGACATAGCCATTATGTCAACTGCTGGTCCCTGTTGTATGATTTTTAATCACTTTGTTTTCCTTTAGAACTATATTTCACAGTAAAGAACATCATTGAAAACTTAATGTATACTTCCAAAATAACCAGTAGAGCAAATTTTGAATGTGCACAACATAAAGTAATGTTATATATTGAAGGCAGTGAATATGTTTATATACTCAAATGGTTTGTTTTGCACCATATACATACTTTAAAAACTACAGTGTCTCCTATGAAAATGTATAATGATTACATGCAATTTAGAAATTACAATAAAAATAAATTTTAATAAATTTAAGACTTATTTTTGTTAAAGAAAAAGTATACTGGAAACCAATCACAGAATGAGAAAAGATATTTCCTGTACATATAATTGATAAAAGACCTCAATCTAGAATACGTAAATAACTTCTTCAAATCAATAATAAAAAGACTAAGGACCCTCACAAGAAGTGGGGAGGGATAATCAATTGGCTAATAAATCTAAGAAAAGGTGCTCAACTGAAGTAGTCATCAGAAACCACAAATGTAATATGTAATGTACAAGTTAGAAGTATTGACTATATTAACAGAACAATAGAACGGAATGGAAACTTTATACACATGTGGGCATTTCCATTTATGAAAGGATAGCATTTCAAATAGATTGGAAAATGAGAGATGATTCAGTATAGCATAGCTCAAATATATTGCAGGCTCAGTTCCAGGCCACCAAAATAAAGCAAATATCAAAGCAAAGCAAGTCACACAAAAGTTTTGGTTTTCAATGCATCCAAAAGCTATGCTTACACTATTCTCATTATTATGTAAGAGAAAATGTACATATCTTAATTTTTTTAAAAATGCTAATGGTCATAAGATCCCTCTGCAAGTTGTAACCTTTCTGTGGAGATTTTTTTTTTTGGAGAGGTTTTCGCCATAGGGCGCGTGTACTCGCCAGACAGACAGAGAGAGACATAGAGACAGAAAGCGAGAAATCACCCCCCAGGGGGGATGGTCACGCCACAATCCCTTCTCCTCCATTCTCCTCTCGGGATCTTGGGCACGCACACGCATCCGGCGTGAGTTTTAAGCCACCAGGTCCGGGACACAAACCATGGTCGACTACGTGGAAGTCCAGTGACATAGCCATTACACTAACTGCTGTTTCCCTCTGTTAAGATTCTTGACTCTGTCGATCTGACTGCTAGCAGGTCAGGATGGTGATTGCCAAAGGTGGGGGTGGCTATGGCAATTTCTTGAAATCATACGAGATGTTTATTACAACAACAGATATTTTCTTTCATGAAAAATTTCTCTATTGCATACAATGCTGTGTGATAGCATTTTACTGATAATAGGACTTCTTGCAAAATTGAAGTCTCCTCTCAAACCCTGACACTGCTTTATTAAATTGACATAACATTCAAAATCCATTTTGTTTTTTGGAGAGGTTTCTGCTATAGGGCGCATGCACTTGACAGATAGACAGAGAGAGACAGAGAGACAGAAAGTGATAGATCACTCCCCATGGGGATGGCTACACCACAATCCTTTCTCTTCCATTATCCTCTCAGGACCTTGCGCACATGCACACATGCGCCGAGCGTGAGTTTAAGCCGCCGGGTCCGGGACTGAAACCACGGTCAACTACATGGGAGTTCAGCAACATAGCCATTATGCAAACTGCTGGTCTTCAAATTCCATTTTTTATCATTCAAAAATGTTCACAGCATCTTCACCATGAGTGAAGAATGTCAGGAAACCATGTTCTTTGATTATCCTTAAAGAAGCAGAAGCAATTCTTTAAGGATAACAATTGCAGATAGTGCAATGGTTATGTTGCTGGATGCCCATATAGTTGACCACAGTCTGAGTCACAGACCTGGTGGCATAAAATTCACACCAGGTGCATGTACATGCATGCCCAAAATCCCAAGAGGAGAAATGATGAGAAGGGATTGCGGCATGGCCATCCTTTTGGGGGGGTGATTTCTTGCTTTCTGTATCTCTGTCTCTCTAGTGAGTGCAACCATTCTATAGCAAAACTCTCTAAAAAATTTAAAAATAAACAATTGCTCATCCATGAATTTTATTATGAGGTTGACACAATTCAGTCGTATCTTCAGGGTCCACTTCAAATTCTCTTTCTGTTGCTATTGTTCTACATTTGCAGTTTCTTCTTCCACTGAAGTCCTTGGATCAACTTCTACCAAACTCCTTAGTTAATATTAGTATTTTGAAGGTTTCCTATGACTCACAAATATTCCTAATAGCATCTAGAATGATAATCCTTTCTGGAAAGTTTTTAATTTGTGCAGATTCATCAGAGGGGTCTCCATCTATGGAAGCTATAGCTTTACAAAATGTATTTTCAAAATAAATAATAAAACTTGAAAGTTGAAATTACTCCTTGATCCATGGGCTACAGAATGGATATGTGTTAGCAGACATGAAAATAAAAATAATCTCCTCATACACTGCCATCAGTGCTCTTCAGTGACCAGATACCTTGTCCATGAGCAGTCATATTTTCAAGAGGATATGTTTTTCTAAGCAGTTAAGTTTTTCAGTATACCATTCTGTAAACAAATGTTCCATCACCTAGGTTTTGTTGTTCCATTGTGAAAGCACTGACATCGTAAATTTAGCATAATTCTTAAGGTGGTAGGATTTATGAAGTGGTAAATAAGCATTAACTTCAACTTAAAATCACCAGGTGCAGTCAGCCTGTTCTTTGAAACTCTGAAACCCGTCATTGACTTCTCCTTTCTACCTATGAAAGTCTTAAGTGGCATCTTCTTCCCACAGACCGCTGCTTTGTCTGCATCAAAGGCTGTTGTGCCGGGAACCAGCAGTTAGCGTAATGGCTATGTCGCTGGACTCCCACGTAGTCGACCGCGGTTCGTGTCCCGGACCTGGTGGCTTAAAACTCACGCCGGGCGCGTGTGCGTGCGTGCCCAAGATCCAGAGAGGAGAATGGAGGAGAAGGGATTGCGGCGTGACCATCCCCCCTGGGGGGTGATTTCTCGCTTTCTGTCTCTATGTCTCTCTCTGTCTGTCTGGCGAGCGCACGTGCCCTACAGTGAAAATCTCTCCAAAAAAAAAAAAAAAAGGCTGTTGTGCCGTGCGGCCACTTTCATGAACTATCTTAGCTGGATGTTCTGGATAACTTGCTGCAGCTTCCACATTAGCACTTGCTGCTTCGCTTTGCATTGTGATGTTTGGAGGTGGTTTATTTCCTGAGGCTTCATGAACCAAACTCTGTAGCTTCATATTTTCCTTCTGCAGCTTTTTATCATCACTCAGCCTTCATAGAATTAAGAATGGTAGGCCCGACTCTATTAGGCTTCAGCTTAAGGGAATGTTGTGGCTGATTTGATCTCCTATCCAGACCACAAGAATTTTCTCCACATCAGCAATGAGGCTATTTTACTTTCTTAACATTTTTGGGTTCCCTAAAGTAGCATTTTAATTCTCTTTTATGAATTTTTCCTTTGCATGCATAACTTGGAAATCATTTGTTGCAAGAGGCCTAACTTTTGGACCGTCTTGACTCTTGGCATGCCTTCTTCATTAAGGTAAATTATTTATAACTTTTCATTTAAAGTGAGAGATGTGTGATTCTTCCTTCCACTTAACACTTAGAGACCATTGTACAGTTATTAACTGATCTTATTTCAATGTTAGTGTGTCTCAGGGAATAAAGATCCTGAGGACTGCACTCATACAACAAAAAAACCTTTTTTATATGTAAAAAAGTTCATCCTATCTTGTTTTTGTATGACTGATTTTGTGTTTACCTCGGCAATGTGTACCTGTGCATATCACTTAATTATAGAACTTAAGTGTAGATTAGAATTCATCACATTTCTTTCTTCCATATTTATTTTTTTATATTTGAGGAATTAATCTCTACTTTTTACTATTTAAGGTGGATCTTCCCAATATCAACTCTGATTCAACTATTTCTTTAGATTCATTAAACTCTTTTACAATGAAAAACTCCTTGATAATCTAGTAAAAAGTATCAGTGCAACCCTTTAAAATCTTCAAAGCACTAAAGAAATGCATAAGAAAATAAATTTTTTACATAGGTTTTGCCATAGGGAACATGTGCTCATCATAAAGACAGAGAGGCAGAGCTCTGAAATTTCTGAAACCAAAAGCTAGAAATCACCCCCAAGAGGGGGTGGTCATGCCTCAATTCCTTCTCCATTCTCCCCTCCAGATTTTGGGCACACATACATATGCCTGGCATGAGTTTTAAGCTGCCGGGTCTAGGACTCAAACCATAGACAACTATGTGGGGGTCCAGCAATGTAATCCTTATGCTATCTGCTGGTCCAGAAAATAATATTTTTACTCCCTGTTTAAAGCCTAAGAGAAGGGAACCAGCAGTTAGTGTAATGGCTATGTCACTGGACTCCCATGTAGTCGACCGCGGTTCATGTCCTGGACCCGGTGACTTAAAACTCACGACAGGCGCATGTGCGTGCGTGCCCAAGATCCCATGAGGAGAATGGAGGAGAAGGGATTGCGGCGTGACCACCCCTCTGGGGGGTGATTTCTCACTTTCTGTCTCTCTGTCTCTCTCTGTCTGTCTGGAGAGCGCACACGCCCTATAGCAAAAATCTCTCCAAAAAAACAAAGCCTAAGAGAAGACAGTGCTACCACTTCACATAGAGGTACTTTTTTTTTTTTAAAGAACTATTTATTTATTTTTATTTTAATTTGACCAGAGAGGAACAGAGTGAGTGGAGAGAGAGAGAGGGAAAGTGAAAAGCAAGCTGCCAGGTCCAGGATTTGAACTGTGGTCAGTCATGTGGGAGTCCAGCGCTCTTAACCACCATGCCACCTGTGGGTCCCACTAGAGGTACTTTTGACTTGGTAGAAGCAGCTCTGATACACTCTTTAGAAAAATATCAGAAGTTCTCTCTAGAAATATATTTAACCTTTGATAAAAATTACTAGCCTCTGATCTGGTTTTTCAACTGAGAGATATGGTTGGACCAAATGATTTCCAAGGCAGTTTATTTCTTATTCTATGAAGAACTTATTCTTCCATTACTCTATAAACTACATTTTAAAGTGATTTATTTTTTTCATATTCTCATTCAAGTGTGGTGGGTGTACCTCATATGATACCTCTAATTATATTTTCACTGAATATGTACTTATTACCCCAAAACCTTTTTTTTTTGAGTTTTTGTTATAGGGCTCCTGAACTCGCCAGAAAGACAGAGAGAGACAGAGAGACAGAAAGCGAGAAATCAGCCCCCAGGGGGATTGGCCATGCTGCAATCTCTTCTCTCGGGATCTTGGGCACTCACGCACACATGCCTGGCATGAGTTTAAGCCACTGGGTCCAAGACTAGAACCACAGTCAACTACATGGGAGTCCAACTACATAGCCATTACACCAACTGCTGGTCCCTAGCCCAAAACATTTTTTTCTCATTTACATTTTTATTCTATTTTCTTTTATACATTCAATCACATTATTTAGGTTACAAAGTGAATATTTCAACATGTGAACATTTCTCCCCACTTCAGTTGATAAAGCTACAAAACAGCTTCAACAGGTAATATCACATTTCTTTGTCCCGTTAATGCTTTGCCTGTCTATTTTTCTTCTAAATGTCCAAACTTTTGCCATAGGATTTTTAATGTTCTCAATATAACAACTGAGAGAAAAAGTACAAATGTTTTCACACTTCTCTCATTTTGAAAAAGGCCCATTCCTTTGAGCAATGAATCAGATCCTGCCTGATGTTGTGGTCCTAACCTTTCCCGCTCTGTTCAGCAATTTCCTGCAATACACCTTTGAGAATTTTGCACTTTTTGATGAGTTACTCCACATCATCAATTACAGGAAAAAACAATTGAAGGATCTCAAGAGAAATCCAATTCCCCTCTGGCAAATTAGAGTTGGTCAGGGTTTTAATTAAATAACCAAAGTCATAACCACTGTGAAACGATAACCAGTTGACCCCCCCATAGAGAGCCACTCCTAAAGTCATAAGAAGTTCTGCAAAATACTGGGTCTCAATTCCTTCCTCCTCATGATTTTTAAACTGGATACCTGAGGTCGTTAAGCAGCTCCTTGGAATCCTGGGCATACATGTCCTCAGTCAAATTAAATTTAAATGTAAACAAGTTGAAGTTCCTGGAGGGTACTCTCCTTGCTCATTCATAGTCAGTCTTATCTGAATTATCTCTAACAAGTCTAGTTACACCCCCATAGTTGGTATTGATAATGAGCATGACTTCCGAATTCTCCAGTGGGGCTTGCAACCACACCTAGAAGCTCAGTGTCCATAGCCAATAATTATATTTTTCAGATAACTTGATGAATTTTCTTCATCTCTTCATTCCATTCAGGTTGTACGCCCAAACTTCACAAACTCTTTGGCTGTGATCTACTGTGGTTACTGACATAGTGAGGGCACAAGCGAGTCTAGATGTCATGCATTAAAACAACATACTTGGCTGAAGATTTGCTTCATAGAAAACTTTATCCTTTATTCATATACTTGTGTTGCTGAGCTCATGCTCCTCCTTCTCCTCACCAAAGAGACAGCACCTCGTACAGGCCAAGCCCAGCCAGTGGCAGCAGGTGACCCATAGACGCCTCTTCCCCAGCAAAGGATCAAGGGACCAGGACAGCACCGCACCATGCTGCACCATCGCTTCTCTCCACTTTTATTCTAAATTTGTCTGTAAATTGTTTCTTTTCTCTCACATTCTACAAAAAGCAGCTTAAGAAGCTATTCAGTGTCGTTAATGTTTTGGTACTTGGAGATTTCACCTGCCAAGTATCCTAGTTTGTCGACCTTAAAATCTGCCTTTCACAGAATTCCAGGACACAAAAACAATTCAGCCAAGTTATTTTCCACTTATATAATACAGAGATCTTTTCACCAGTTTCCAACACCTTGCCTCTCATTTCCTTCTGAGCTCTCACTAGAACTGCCCTTAATAACAATTCATGAGAAGAAGGTTCCACATGGCTCCAGCAAACTAGATATTCTTGCGCAGTGCACAAATGCGCCGTGCGGTTTTCTGTTTTGGGATTTTCGTTTTTTTTTTTTTTTTTTTTTTTAAAAAAAAAAAAAATAATTAAAATTTT
>NW_006160061.1:743264-776763 GCF_000334495.1 Tupaia belangeri chinensis
GGGTGGGAAGGGACAGAGGGTCAGAAAGAGGGGTGGAAATAATTCTAGGAACTAGAAATGGAAAATTTTTTATAATGTGCATGATTGAGTCACTATGCAGTGTGTACTGGATGGGAGATCGCATTTTGTGTGCTGTGATGATGCTTAGGGAAGGAATGTAAATTGAGTTACAAAAAAAAAAAGTTTCAGGAAAAAAATATATCTATTCAATGACTGCAGTAGGATATGTAGCCCCAGCTAGGTGCTACTTTATAGGATGCGTAAAGTTAGATTTGTGTTCATGGAAATGTATGTGTCACCTGTGTTTGTTATGAGGGTATTTGGATTGATTAGGGTCTTTGGTAACTCAATAAAATGTGGGGGAAAAACAGTATAGAAAGCAAACATAGATACCAGAGACAGTGTGGGAGGAGAGTGGGAGATGGCAGAGAGTAAGAGATAGGGAATCAAGGATGGGGGGAAAAAAAGCAAAGCATACAGAAAACAAGAAATGGAAGATCATTTGCTAACAATAACATGTTTGTTGATGTGCTTGATTGAGAAAATATACAGTGTACTCTGGATGGAAAATCTCATTTTGTATGTTGTAATGATGTACAGTGAATGAATGTAAATAAATTGAAAAAAAAATAAAACAATTCATAACGATGAGGTTTTTTTCCAGCATTTACTTTAAAACTGTTCCAGCTTTGACCCCTTACAAATTCTATTGCCACTTCCATATTTTTAGGTATTTATTATAGCAACACCCTACTCCTGGTACCAATTTATGTTTCAGTCCATTTTGTGCTGCTACAACATAATAACTGAGGCTGGGTTATTTATTCAAAAAAACAGAAATTCATTTCTCACTATTCTGAAGGCCAGGAAGCTCAAGATCAAGGTACCAGCACCTGGCGAGAACCTTCATACTGAATTCTCACATAGCAGAATGTCAAAAAAGGGCCCAATTCCTTCTGTCAAGCTCCTGTGTATGGGGACCTAATCCCATTCACAAGAGAGAAACCCTCATGGCCTACTCGCCTTTTAAGAAGCCTGTTTCTTAATACTATCCCATTAGTGACACCTGAATTTTGGAAGGGATTCATTCAAACCGTAGCAAACATAAAGTAATCTCTCATATATGTTGTCAGAGGCCAGCAGGTGGTAAGGTAGTGAAGGTGCTAGACTCCCACATGGCTGACCATGGTTTGAGTCTAAACCTGGCAGCTTGGAAGTCATACTGGGCACATGAATGTGAATGCTCAAAATCCTAGTAGAGGGATGGAGAAGAAGGGATTGCAGGATGCCATTCCCCTCCCCACATCTACTGTTTCTGTCTGTCTCTCTAGTGAGCACACATGCCTTCAGGGTGGGGGGAGGGACTTAAAAATTGTTAAAAATTAAATAATAAGTTGTAGAGAAAATGATAAGCATAGTAAACTGTGTTAGTATTTATGAGATTTAGAAAAAAGAATAACTGAACTAAATGTGTGGATTTCTATTGAAACGTTCTGAATAAATATACACCAATATATTAACAGTAGTCATTTTTGAGGAATTGAGGTTGACAAAACATAGGAAAATATTAATCTTAAGTCCTTAATTATTTGATTTGTTTACATGTATCAGGTATTTACATATTATGTTTGTATTAAGCAAAAACAAAGAATTTATTTATGGTTCAAATTTTCAATTTATCAAATAAGAAACAAATAGAGAGAAGAGAATACTACCATGCCAAGCCTGGTTAACTACAAAATAAGAAATAAATGGACAGAAGAGAATACTACCATGCCAAGCCTGGTTAACTACAATGTGACACTTACAGTCATCGGAAAGATGGGATGTAAACAGCATTTGTGAGACCGTCATCATCATTTACATCTTAGTTCCACAGTGTGTCTCTTTGAAGACAGTAAGATGGAGAAGTAGATTGAGGTTAAGAGCAACTGGAAGTAGAGGGTGTATTAGCATTTAAAACCTTGAGAGAAAATTGAAGAATAAGGAGGCCAGAACAATAATATATTCATGCTTAGAATACTAGGAACTTTGGACAGAGGTAAGAGGTTCTCTAAATGCAAAATCTGCCAAATACAGAAATTTTGACCCATCTAAGACTCATTCTGTATTCCCAGTTCCAGCTACAAAGAAACCAGTGTATAGAGTATTTGCAACTGATGTCAGAAGCCGAAGTCCCTCATTATTTTATCAACTAGCCTCTACCCTGGCCTCTTTTCTTCTGCAGTACCCTGAACTCCCTCAATGTATCTCCTTCTCCTTTACAATTATTCACTGGGCTCTATCCTGCCTGCTTGAAGCAAAATGGTGCTGTCCAGAGAATTTGGTGGTGAAAAACAGTAAAAAGGACAAGAGCAAAGGTAGTGACCAGTTCTACATCATTGCTGCCACAAGCACAAAGTTCCTGTCCCTAGTGTGGTGTCTTTACAGATGACATTAACATCCAGCAAGGTGGCTCTCCAGTAACAGCAGGAAGGCAGTGATTGAAAACTGTGAACTATTTTAACAACATTTATGACAATTACCAGATACACCTATGCTGAGTATCCCTAAGGGAACTCCTGAAATTCTTGCTATGGTAAACAATCAAAAATAGACTGAGTTAAGAAGAAAAATATTTCTGACATTTATTTCAGGAACTAATTTAAAAAATATGAGATGAAACTTAATTTCAAATATTATACAAAATTCAGGGACAATAACTATATAGACTCAGGCACACACCATTATTTAACCAACAGGTATGACATTTGATTATTTTCCAGTGGAGATAACTAAATGAAAAATCCACCCTCCTGTGACCATCATTGAAAACCAGCAGTAGCATAATGTAATCCTCCATGTGATGCCTTCATGAACAAAGCCATTTTAATTCCCAAATTTTATCTTGAGCAATGTATAATTATTTCCTCACCATCTAAGACTCTTCAGATATTTCTCAAATATCACAATTAATTATAATAACTACAACTACCACCTTCTTTTCACGGCATCGTATAAACAGATACTATCATTACATAATCATAACATCAAACAGAATCCAGAAATCATTGAGCACCACCTTTGGGGTTCTAGTTAAGTTAAAAGTACAGGGGAAGTGACATGTTAAATGAAAGACCGAGAAATGGCAGTCACCATCAAACCTTTGCTTCGTGTCCTTCAAATAAGTCATTTTTAACTCATACTATCGAATTCCTCTTTTTTTCTATGTATTGCAGTGATTCACTTTTTTGCCCTCGGAGGGCATATGCACTCACCAGAGTTAGAGAGAAAGGAAAAAGCATCCCCCAGAGGCATGGTCATGCCACAATCCCTTCTCTTCCATTTCTTCCTCTTGCTGAAATTTGGTGCATGCACACATGTGTGCCAATGTGTGGTTGTTGAACTGCTAGGGATGGGATTCTAACACAATTGGGCATGTGGTATCTGGCTCCCTCAATCACTAGGTCATGGAACCATCCCATAGTTCACTTTATATAATCACACCAGTGGGAGCCAGCAAGTGATGTGCTGGTTAGTGTGTTGGACTCCCATATGGCTGACCACAGTTTGAGACCTGGACCCAGTGGCTTGAAAATCACAACAAATAAATAAATAAACAAACTTTTAAAAATTACAACTGTGTAATCTTGCAGTTTAAATTGCGTTTGAAACCAAAGCAAAGGCAGCGTTGTATAAGAAAGATGTAAACACTACATGTAGCAGGTGAAAGTCCAGGGACTGAAATCAAACTATGTTTTTTTTAATTTCAGCCGATGGAGAATCTTAGACAAGTTACTGAAACTTTAACTAGATACGGGACATCGGGTTGATGCTGTAAATAAGTGATCTAATGCATGGGGAGAACTCAGTCTAATGTCTGACGTTGGGTTGTTAGTTCATGGAATAGAAATTCTGTCCTGCTTACCATGATTTTTCCCAATCTTGTTTGACACAGAATCGGTGCTCAGAAAGTATATCACATATTATAATGTTTTCTTGGAAACATAGTATCAGAAGTTTTATGGATTATTACATATGGACTATAATTTACCTGTATCAGCAGCTGAAAATCAGTTCTCAAAACCAAATGCTGAAAGATAGAAACTGGATCTTTTGAAAATATCTTGTCCAAAAAAATAAATAAATAAATAAAGGAAACTACATCAACTTTAAAAAAAAAAAAAAAAGAAAGAAAGAAAAAAAGGTTTTCCTCTGGAAATCCACACTAGAGTTTTATTAGCTTAAGCTTCCTTTTATAAGTCCCTATTTCTCCAATTCAAACTTCCACTTTGGAACTCTAAGGTTGAATTGTGGAAAGATCTTAGTGGCACAAGGAAGAATGTTCTCTCTAACTTATCCTGATATCTCAATTAAACATCCCAGCTGAGAATTTCACATAAATTTTAGCAAACCACTCACTCCTCTTTGTACTTCAGTGCATATCAAGCAATCATGCTGCAGCCACATGTTTCAGTATTAGATATAATCAAAATTTAATTTTCTACATCTGGCTTACATAACGATGGGGCATGTGGGTCCTCATGTGAGAAAAAGGGAGGGGTGAGGTAGAGAGGAGTGCCTCCGCAGAATCTGATCATGCCACAACCCCCTTCCCCTGATCTGCCTGCCCTTTCCATCCTGGGCACTCAGTGTGGAAACTGGGCATGTTTCAGGCTGACCGAGCTGGGCATTCACTTGCCATGTGGTATAAGGCTTCTCTTCAGCAGACCGTTACCTCTGTACCACCAAGCTGGCTCCCATCCACATTACCTTCCTGAAAATAAGTTTCTTCTCTTATTGTGTAAGGTGATTGCTCTAGGGCAGGCTTTCTCGTGACCTCCCAAATCCTAATACCATACAAAGATTCAATTAGACATTCGCTCCTTCAGATTAAGCTATTGTGAAACCTTGTGCACAGACCATTCTATGGTATTTGGTCTACAATCAATACGAATATATATTTTAGCCTATCAATCTGCTTGTGTTCTTTATATTTTGGCTTGTAACAATTATGGTTTGGGAATTATAGGCTAATGTCAAAGGTATCATCCAGATCATTTCCTGACTAGATAGGCAGTTATCATTGAACTAAAGGTAAAATAATAACAGTTTTTAAGTTCCCATCATCAATTCATGTGACACTGAGAATGGGACCAGAGACCTAAACGGTTCCACGAGCTCCCACTGAGATCCTATAAATGGCTCTTTAGATACCAAAATTCAGATAGGAGTCAGAGATAAATTTGAATACCTATATGAATCAAAAATATTAATACAAGCGGCATTGGCTGGGAAATAATCCTAAAGAGTATCAAATCTATGGAAAACCAGAAAGAATATCATCTTCCTGCTTAAGAAAGCAGTTGTCAGTCACTACCAGAACATGGTAGCTCTGCAAGAATCATGTCATCTATTGGTTAGTGAGGATTTTTACTTTTTAAGGAAGGAGAAGTGAGTATCAATTTTTTCATGTGAAACGTCCTGTTTTAAATCATGTAAAGAAACACATCCATGTTTATTGCAGCATTATTCATAATTGCTAAGACATGAAATCAATCCAAATGTCCAGGAACAGATGAAAGGATTTAACAACAAATACCATGGAATAATAGTTAACCCCAAATAACAATGAGATCCTGTTGTTTGATAGAAAGTGGATGAATGTGGAAGATTTAATGCTAAGTGAAGCAAGCCAGACTGTGAAAGAGAGGCACTCTATGTCCTCATTTAATATATACCAAATATCGGCAATCTGTAGAAGAAACTGAAAGATCGGAAAGTAAAGAGCATGGAAAGCAACTGTATACGTTAGAGACAGTATGGGAAGAGGGTAGGCCATGGGGTCAGGAAGGAGGGAATCAAGGGGAAAAAAGGCAAAACATTTAATGGACATAAAATTGGAAAATTATCTGTTGATAATGTGTATGATAATGTCTTTGGACTGATAAGCAGTGTATTCATGCTGGGAAGATTCATTTTGTGTGCTGTGGAGTTGTATAGTGATTAAATATTTTAAAAATAAAATGTTTACATAAAAAAATAAATCATGTAAAGAAATGAAAAAAACTTTAAGCATTCTATGCATTAAACCAAAATGTATTTGTGGGCCAGATGTGCTCTCTAAGAGTCGGTTTCTAATCTCTGGTTAGTGCTGACTGTACATTACACAGAAACTATTCTGCAGTTTAAGAGATACAGGTGACCCCATGGGAGTCATGAAGGAAAGTTTTTAGCAGCTACTTTGGAGAGCCATAACTGATAGGAGTAACCCTGGTGGCTTGGCTAGTAGGGGAGACCACTAGCACTAGGCTGATGATACTTCAGTTGTGAAGAGTCTCCCAAGACATTGGTTCAATGTGAGCCTCCTCAACAGAGGATAGCTGTCCGATTCTGCCAAAAAAGGCAGTCTGCTGCTGAGAGCAGTAGATCAAAGAGTTAGGTAGGGGAAGAACACTCCATTGAGGATCTATCAGGAAATTCTTACATGTGCTATTTCCATGACCTATCTCTAGCTTCTCAGCAATGCTGGTATCTGAGGGCTGTGGGCATTATCATTTTTCCAATATATAAGGGAACTTTAAAAACTTCGTGGAAGGACCAGCAGTAAGCGTAATGGCTATGTCATTGGACTCCCACGGAATCGACCATGGTTCAAGTCCTGGGCCCGGTGACTTAAACCCACACCAGACACATGTGCGTGTGTGCCCAAGATCCCAAGAGGAGAAAGGAGGAGAGAGGACTGCAGCATGCCCATCTGCCCGGGGTGGTGAATTCTCCCTTTCTGTCTCTCTGTCTCTGTCTTTCTGGCAAGCACACATCCCCGATAGCAAAAACCTCTCCAAAAAAAAAAAAAGAAGAAGAAGAAAAGAAAAGAAAAACTTCACAGAGAAGTGGAATTAAAGTACAAGTTTATTTTGGTGCAAAAATTTTGAGGGCCAGCTCCATAGCACAGAGGTAGAAAACCGAATCCCACATGGTTTACTACAGTTCAAAACCCAGCCCTAGTGACTTGGAAAACATGCTAGGTGCATGTGCATGTATGCCCAAAATCTTGATAGGAAGGAGGAATGGAAGGGAAAGCATTGTAGCATGACTAGGCCCCATTGCAGGATAAAGAAGTGCTTTCTCTTTCTCTTTTTATCTTTCTCTCTTTCTTTCTCTGCCTCTCCCTCTCTTCCTCACCCTCATGAGAATATACACTCTCTATTAATTAAAAAAAAGAGAGAGAAGAAAAAACTTTGAAACCCACACATAGGTTTTTTTCATTATAAGCATTTATTTTTATGAACTTTCAGAAGACCCCTCATGCTGTTGAGATCAATAAATTTCCTTACAAGAAAGCAGGTAGAATAAAATTCTCTAAAATTATAGAGAAGCTTTAAATGATAATTGGACTTTTACTGTGGTGGATGCAGGACGAGAGAAGAGGGCTATACACAAAACAAGAAAATTCACTTTATTAGAATTTCTACCCTAGTAATGTAGAATGGAAACACTCTTGCCTAGGAGGTACCATGTGGCCAATGAAAATTAAGCTCTCTCTAATTAGGCCTCAAGGATTTTAAACAGTATCAGAGAATCTATGGTTTTTAAATAATTTGTTTTGTTCATTTCCAAATTCAAGGTTTAGGTTTTATGACCTTGCAACATGTACTCTGTGCTATGAATAAGGGGTCTTTCTTATGTCTTTATCACATATTATTTTACTAAAAATCTATTAATTCCTGAGCACATCAAAGTAAATACACACGTGTATTGCATTGAAGTTAATTTGAAAAAGAAACAAAATAAAACAGATGCACAAGTTGGAATGAATGATTAATGTTATTCTGACATCCTTCCTGAGCACTGACAAGGGTCAGTGCACATTTTGGCATTTGTTTTCCCTGTAAATGAAAACGACCACTCAGCACCTCAGAAAATTACAGGGCATATGCGATCAGGGGAAGAGATCTCCAAGGGGCAGGACCTCAAGGATCACAAGAATAGTTGCTGAAACCAAAGTGATTTGACCACTAAATTAAGCATTCTATCCTGACAGGAACTGTTCATAAGAAGAGATAAAATTTCCACTGTCTGCATCTAGGAAGAATATGCCATATTTTGAAACCCAGAGGAGGAAAATGATATATCTAAATTTCTAAATAATGCTAACTATAAACCACCTATTTGTGGTTCCTTCAATAAGAGACTAATTCAGATAAGAAAGGATAATAGGGCAAATAGATGAAAATTTGAAGCTTGTATCATTTATTTCACAAGACAGCTTAACACAACCCTATTGGGGTAATAAAGAGGTATCTGCCCTATTATTAATACATACATGTAGGCTAGAATGCCAATGGTCTACTCTGATAACTATTAAACTTTTATAAATTCTATTATTAAACTATTTTATTTTTCTCTTGAGAAGAAGATGCAAATAGAGTGCATAATAGTAAAAGAACATGACTTTTACCGTGTCCAAATAAGAACCTTATTCTATGTTGACATCATTATCACATCTCTTTGAAATCTGAAAACTCTCCTCTGAAAAGGACAGAGCAAAACCAAGATGTGAACTCTCTATACCCTAGAGCTAATTTGCCTCTATTTTTTAAACTGAGTTCAAATTTCAAAATTCTCATTTAAAAACTTCAGACGATTGGTTTGGGGTGGGAGAAGAAACCTAATGCGTCTGCTGGCACTGCTCCAGCCTCTGTGTCATCGGCCTACATTCCTGGGAGTAGCTCCATTAGCTGGAGGTGAAGAAGCTAAAATGCAGTTTGAACTGAAGAGACTAGAGAGGAAGAAAAACATCCAGCATCCAAAATAGTGGAGGAACATTAATCAACAGCTTGGTCAGTCATTGGTTAAGACAGTCAAGGAAACCATCCTGTTTCCATGTACAGATCCAGAAGAAATGCAGACAAACCTAAAGGAAAACAGATAATATTTACAAATCCAGGGATTTCCTCAGATAACTTGATAAAGTCTATAGTATTTCTTATGTATTTCATAGGAATCACAAGTAATATTTGTGAAAACTCTCTAAACTCAAATCCTCAAAGATGGAAAGCCTATGTTCTTCCTTTCTGAGTGTCAAATATCTGCACTGTATGGTTGAAACTCAGGATTGGAAGATATAATAGCAGGAAAAGCAACTATAGATACTAGAGACAGAAGAGCAGGGGGTGAGTAATGGAGGGTGGGAGAAAAGGGATCGGGGAAGGAAGAAACAGTTAACAGACACAAAAATGAAAAGGTACCCGTTGACAATAATGTATGTAGTAATATCTTTGACCTGACTGATAGGTACTGTATGCATGCTGGGAAAGCCCACTTTGTATGCTGTAAAGGTGTACTGTGAATAAATGCAATAAAACCAACACAACACAAAACAAAAAGTTTGGAAAACAAGAGGAGAGGAATTTGAAGGGGAAAAAAATAAATAGGATATGAGAGCGGCTGGTAAACTTGCTAGGACGAAGAAGGATCTGGATTTTAAATTTTCAAAATTACATTTAGATATGTCCATCATATAATGTTTAAATTGGGAGTTCTAATCATTCCAGGGAAAGACGATTGCTTTACTAAAGTGTCTGACTATCTTCTACCAGTAATTGTGAGCAAAATAAAAAAACTTACAGTCATGACATCACAATGAATTATTTGAGGTCCCTTCATATCACAGCTAATAAAATTATGGCTTTATGCCATTATTAAGTCAACATTAAGCAGAGGCTGATTTAAGGAGACAGATTTATCTATTATCAGAAGAAGAACTGCTTAAGAATAGTACACAGAGCAGGAAAAATTACCACAATTGGATTGAAAGACAAAAAGTCCATGTTATCATAATACCTTTATATTTCTGTGCATATCATATTGATCTAATCCAAAAGGAGTCATGTACAACATCCTTTTAAAATAATTTTTTTTTTAATTTTCAAAAATTCTTTTTAAAAATTCACAAGTCTTTGATTCTCTTAACCCTATCCCCAAAACAAGAGAAATCTTCAGGACATAGAAATCAATAAGCAAGTCTGACAATTCACTGCTTGAGCCATTTCCTCCCCTGACCCCTCCACATGGCCACCTAAGCATAAACTCAGAAGCTGGGAGAGAGAAACCACATATGAATTGATTTGATCTAATATTTAATGCCTCTATCAAATTTCTTAGAAAGTCCAAAGCAAAACTGAAGCAAATGATTTTATGGAGCATCTCAGTACCAAAAGTGCTGAGTATACAGTAATGAAACTCCATTAAGGGAAGGGGTCAGTCAGTGTTCCTACCTACTCTCTCGTTGTTTAATAGTTGCTCCTTCCTCCATCCTCCTATAAAACTGCTACAGTGCTTTCCTCTGTCGAACGTCACAACAACTTATGAAGTGGAAGACAGGTCTAAATACTTTCCATAGATTTTAATTGCTTTTCTGGGAAGACAGAAATTGGGAAGCACTATTTCCTGACTGACCCTCACCAACTGCATGCTTTTCAGACTATTATCAACTCATCCGAAGAAAGGAATGTACATACCAGTCTAGTAACGCTATTCATACTTGTAATAAAAGAACAACTAAAAATGTGTGATTAAATTAAATGTATCCTGTCCAGATCCATTCAACCAACAATTATTTATAAGAAATCCAATTGGTTTTCACTGAAAAATGGCAGATGATTGCCTCAGATAAGTGGTCTGTAATTCACTTGCACTTTACAAAAGGCTCCTGATTAAACACTATATAAAGAATTTACCCAGAAGGTTAATAAATATGGACTCTAGAATAAGACCTGCTGGCATGATAGCAGTAGCCTGGCTAAGGAGTAGAGTTATAAGGAGGCAGTTCAGCCTAGAGATGAGTGACCTCCCAAATGCCACAAATGTCAATATTGGAACCACTGTGCTTATTACTTGAAAGGGTAAAGTCTTTAAAAAGAAAGATGTGAGAGTGATGACATTTCTGATATAAAACTCGAGAACCAAAGCCCCCCATTCACAGAAGTGTGACATGCAGGATAAAGTTATGCCTTTTTAGTGCATGTACCACCTATAACTGAAAACTGGATCTGGTACAAAGGATGGGCAGAACCAAAGTCTTGTTTGTTGACTGGACTGACCAAGAGCAAACAGGTAGAATAGAAAATGCATGCACGCATATATGCATGTGCACATACACACGTGTACTCGTTGACACTATGGTATCTCAGAGAGCCTTCAAACTCCAGTTCCTTATTGTTCAGTGAATATAAAGTTAGCCAAAGCAGTTTATTGTCCCAAACATCTGGACTGTATGGTAACCAATTACAAAGTAACTCATTACAAATCTTATCTACATCCTTAAACATCTCTTATTCAGAAAGTCCTAGCATGTTTAAACACTATGCTTTTATTTTTTCTATCTAAACACACACAAAAATCTTAGACATGGAATGAAGTAAGATTCAATTTGAAAGCTGATAAAGATTGGTACAACTGTGATGATGTGTATCACAGCATAATCTCAGTTCACCAAGGTGCCCCAAAAATTTAAGAATTAAATGTGGGCATTTTTTAAGAGCTGTTTTTTTTTGTTTTGTTTTGGTTTGGTTTTTTGTTGTTTTGTTTGTTTGTGTTTTTGTTTTTTGCCTTAGAATGCAGGTGCTTGCCAGAGAGGCAGAAAGAGACAGAAAGCAAGAAACCACTCCCTGGAGGGAGTGCTCATGCCACAATCTCTTCTCCTCCATTCTCCCCTTGGGATCTTGGACACACTTGGTGTGAGTTTCAAGCTGCCAGGTCCTGAACTCAAACCATGGTTCACCACATGAGAGTTCAGCACCCCAAACACTACACCACCGGCGGGCCCCAAATACAGACATTTTAAACATTTTTAAAAGACAACATAATCTCTGGTTATGGCATAGAAGAGTAATATAATTTCAGAGGTAGAAAGATCTAATACAAGTCTTTAATCAATCTAAATGATGAAACTATAGCCTTGAGTGTCACTTACTCAGAACCAGGAAGGATTTTAACAAAGAACATAGAATTCAGATCTCCTAATTCCTATACTAGACATCTTTCTATCACAGGTATGCTTAATCTGTGTTCTCTCTTTGCTTTACATCCTTCAACAACTCCAGATGGTGTATCTTAAACCCCAATATTCTGTCTTACGTTACTGTCTACATTCGAGTACTGTTAGACATTGTACCAATCCATAGTCAGGTCCAATTTGTAGGGAATAGAACAACTCAAATTAATAGTCTCTGCTGAAAATCTTGTCATTCCTCTAACTGGCCTTAATTATGCTTAGGCTATGTATAGAAATAATGAATTTTAAATTTCTCCTATTTTGAATTTATTCTACAGGAGCTACCATAAAGTGTAGAATACATTTACCACAGGACTCATTAATAATTTTGTCACAGTATAATATGTAGAAAAGTGGACCATCTAAAATTTTTCATTTTCTTTGGTTAGCCAAAACTGCAACCAAGTTAGGACTACTTTTTTTTTTTTTTTTAGAGGTTTTTGCTAAAGGGCACATGTGCTCACCAGGAAGACAGAGAGAGAGACAGTAAGATAGAAAGTGAGAAATCATCCCCCAGGGGAGGGGAGATGGCCATGCCGCAGTCCCTTCTCCTCTATTCTCCTCTCAGGATCTTGGGCACGCATGCACATGCGCCCGGCATGAGTTTAAGCCACCGGGACGGGGCCTTGAACTGCGACCAGTTACATGGGAGTTCAGTGACATAGCCATTACACTAACTGCTGGTCCCAGGACTATCTCTTATTACAACCCATAGATTCTCTTTGATTCCCAGAAAAATTAGGATATGCATACATAACCTAAAAAATGCAGCCAAGCATATATTAAAGTACGAGACAAGCAGAAGGCTTTGAGATACCAATTTAGTTACTGTATTCAAATGGGATGGTAAAAGTCTGAACAAGCTTTAACTAAATGGCTACACAATTAAACTACTGCAACTCTCACCCACATTAACACAATCTTTGCCAACTCTTGGCATCATCCTAGAAGACTGCAGCAGCCATGTAATCTGTTCATCCAAACCTTTTGATTTTTTTTTACCTTACCCACTTTGAAATAACATTACACTGCTTCATGTGTAGTACAGATACCTGATAAAAGAGTATTCCCACTTCCTCCTGCTGATCCCCTATGACATCACTGTCATTCATTTTACTTATCCATAGCCTATAATCACCATTATTCTATTACTGTTTATGTTGCTTTACACAGTAACTTTTAGATTAAGAATTTTTGAAAGATTTTATTTTACCTTTAATTATTAGTTCTCTGTGTCTCCTCCTTTTATGTAGTCATGATTCTGACTCATAATATTTCCTTTCTGCCCAAAGGACTACTTTTAACATTTCTTACAAGAAAGGTCAGCTGATGATGAATTCCCTTGGCTTTTGTTTGTCTGAAAAATTTTTAAATTTCTTTTATTTCTGAAAAATAATTTCATTGTATATTAAATTCTAAGTTGGTGAGGTTTTTTTCTTTCAGTCAGCACATTAAATAATTTACTCCTCTCTGTTTTGGCTTCATGATTTCTGATTAAACGTCTGCTATAATTTTTCTTGCTCTTCTATAGTAAGATGTCCCATCTCCCCTTGCTCCATTTTCTTTTAAAATTTTCCCTTTGAAGTTAAAAAAAAAAAATACACAATTGTATGGATGTTGACTGTAAAACCACCAACCAGTGACTCTTCTACAGGACCTGCATGAGAGGCTGATGGGCAATGCTATGATTTAGAAGTGGCTAGAATTCTGCCTCCACTCTTTACCTACAATCACACATTTCTTTGAACACACAATGTGTGACCTGGTATCACCTGATTGCACACCATGACTTCACAGTTTCCTGTTACTGATCACTTATGCCCACATCCCTAGTCACCTCGTTTGTGGTCTTTAAAAACTCCTAACTTTTTTGTTATGGTTTGAATAATTGTTCATTCCCCAGTTTTACATTTTGCAACTTGAGTTTGATGTTTCAGAACTTAATGTTGGGAGATGGTGAGGTCTACTGGGTAGTAATTAAATTATGATGATTACATCACTCGCAAATAGATTAATGATATCTCACAAGACCCAGTGAATTCCAGCTCTTATGAGATGGACTTAGAGTTTAGGAGAGCTGGTCACTGTAAGAGAGAGAAGCATCTCTTTCTCTCTCTCTCTTTCTCTCTCTCTCTCTCTCTCTCTCTCTCTCTCCACACATCTACAATCTTCTGGGCTTTCATCAGCCATGTTGCAGGCTGGCCTGATGCCTGGCTTATACTTTCAAATTTCCATCTCCCAAAATTATGAGCCAACTAACTCCTATTTCTGTGTAGATCACCCATTGTCAAGTATTTTCATTAGCAATGCAATAATGAACTAAAACACCCTTCAACTGGGGAGGTGAATTAGAGTTTTAACTCTTACCTTCTTACTGAGCTGCTCTTTGAGGTAAAACCTTTCCCTCCTATGCACGTTTATTTTCAGTTATTAGCAAAATGAGCAGCGGGCAAATAAACTTAGATTCAGAAACAATATCTGAGTTTGGTTGTGACCATCGTTTTGTGTTGCAGATTGTGTTTTCCTTGACTTTGTGGTGCCTTGTAATAGAAAATAGAAACTGAAATAAACAGGACTTAACTGTAAGAATCTATATTAATCTGGCTAGGATTTATATTGTGTTTAGTGTTTGCCAGTTGTTTCTTTGTTGTTGTGTTGTTGTGTTTTTGTTTTGTTTTTGTTTTTGTTTTGTCTCTTCTTCACCGTGGGTTCCCTAAGTCACTAATTCAGCTCCTTTGGGCAATTCTCCATCTTGTAAATTTTTCTTTGTTTGTTTATGTGAATGAAGAGTGATACAGAGGCCTGGAATGGAATTTTTTTTTTCTTTCTCTAGCCAGAATACATCTAGCAAAGTCTTTTCCATCAGAGAGCAGAACTTTGCTATGGAGAACACTGTAAATGTCTTAGAATGATTACTCACTCCTCTTGTCAGAACCAAGAGGGAACTTCCTCATTTCTTCACCACAAATTTTTGGAGATAAAGCTCATAAAAGTGGGGAGAGCCTCTAAAACTGTGTGCCCCAGAATTTAAAGCTATGTCCCAGAGTAGGAGAAAGTTAAATAATGTTCCTATAGCATTTAGCTTATTGCAGGCACATATTTTTTTAAAAAAAGAAATGGTTAATTTTATCAACATGGTAATAATAGCTCTAAGTATAGGAAAAGCAGTTGGCATAATAATAGCTCCAGATTTTACATTGTATTTGAGGAGTACACAAATAATTAAAACTACTTTTGAGCAGTCACTGTCTAGAAGAAAAACAAATAGCATATTCTTAATAAATTTTATGATAACTTCTATAATACTGATGTATACTAATTGCATTTAACTGCCTGAGAAGAGGAAGAAAAAGTAATTGAGAGTATATGATTTACTATTTTCTAATAAATTATTAATATATTAGAATTTATTAATTATCAATAAATTAATCAAGCAATAGATAGTGTCTATTACTTGGCTAGTGCTGGGTTAAGGTATTTCTAATATTCAATCCAGGGCCAAACTTGTTTATTGCAGCATTATTTACAGTTGCTAAAACAAGGAAGCAATCTGTGTCCACAAACAAATGACTGGGTTGAGAAACTGTAGTACGTATATGCCATGAAATATTATAGAGCTATAAGAAACAATGAGATCCTATCAATTGACTCAAAATGTATGAACATAGAAGACTTAATGATGAGCAAAGTGAACCAGATTTGCAAGATACACTTATATGTCCCCACTCAATTTGTACTGAGTGCTATCACAGAGGTTGAAGAAACTTGAAAATGTGATGGTGGAGAGAGTGGGTATGAATCCACTCTCCCAGTGGATTGTAGAGAGTGGATGGTCGAGGATAGATATGAGGTACAAGGGAAGGGAACATCTGACAGAAGGAAAAATGTAAAAAAAAAGAAAAATAGAGCAAGTTCATTATGAAATTAACTAAATTGTATTGTGTAGCAGGTTATTTCACAAATTGGCTTAATTATATGCTTATTAGGATTAAAATATGCCTGATGACATTTCTATTTATCCCAATAATTTCAAGCTAATTGTTGATTTGTTATGTATTTTTCATTTTGTATCCTTGACTATATCTTGATTAAATAAGAAATAAAATGAAACACTGTACTGTAGAGTTCCACTTTGTAAATGATGACTACACATAGAAAAAAGAGTACACACCAAAACAATAGTTTTCTCTTGGTGGCAATATTAGAAAGATTTTCATTTCCCTTACTTAAAAGGAACATGTATTTCTGCTGTGTATAAATACAATTAAGTGAAAGTGAAGCAACCACTGGGGAAAAAAAAAATGGAGACCAGAATGCAACACATATAAGTTTAAGATCAGTTACTTATCAGGGCCAGCAGTTGGCATAATGGCTATATCATTGGACTCCTATGTAGTCAACTGCAGTTTGAGTCCCGGACCTGGTGGCTTAAACTCACACCAGGCAAGTGTGCATGTGTGTCCGAGATCCCGAGAGGGGAATGAAGGAGAAGGGATTACGGCATGGCCTTACCCCCTGGGGGTGATTTCTCGCTTACTGTCTCTCTGTTTCTCTCTGTCTTTCTGACGAGCACACTTGCCCTATAGTAAAACCTCTCCCAAAAAAAAAAAAAAAAGTCACTTATCAATTGTGCAAAACTGAATACTTTTACTCCTATATAAAGGAAATAAGACATTCTGTTTTTTTTTTCTTACAGATTCAGCAATCACTCAACTTAGAGAACATTGAAGAAAAAAAAAAATTCCCCATTATATCAATGATAGTTTTCGAATCATTTTTTTTTAATCTGAAGCTTCCTATATCAGCTACAAATGTTCCATTGAAAAATGACTGTGTGCAATAACTAGTTGTTCTAGATACTTTTCTCAGTTCTAAACTCCATCATGTCCCAAGTTGATATTACACTGAACACTGCAAAATGAGTGGGTAACTTGGTCTTCAGGAGTTAAAATATCAATATAGTCTGAAGTGGGTATGAAACTGGAAAATTGGTGCTCACTTAGCTCAGCACTTAAATCACCTGCAGTCAGAAAAGGCATTTCTGAAATCCTTGAGACAGCTGCTCTGCTGAGAAATAATGGATTAAATCATGGGTTGGTTTCTCTGTATTAGTGATCATAATACCCTAGGAACAATGAAGAAATGGCTTTAGATTTCCCTTGAAGTGAGTGAGAATAATGGTTTGAGCACTAAATGAAAGTTTGCCACTCTCTGTCAAGTAGCAGAATACATTCGACTCACAGAGATTTTACTATCTTGCAAAAAATATCTTTAAAGCTGAATTTTGTAAGTTCCTATTTATTCATATTTCTTAGAGAGAGATTTTTGCTATAGCGTTCATATTCTTGCCAGAGAGATAGAGACAGAAAGAGAGAAATCATGCCCCAGGGGAATAGCCTCACCACAATCCCTTCATTCTCTTTTGGGCACACACACACACACACACACACACACACACAGTATGAGTTTCAAGCCTCCAGGTCTGGAACTTGAATCGCTGTCAGCCATGTGGGAGTCCAGAGATGTAACCATTATGCCATCTGCTGGTCCCAAGTTCCTATTTATTCTTAATAATAATCATGCTATTATGGTCTCAGGTCTACTAGTGTACTGCAAATTTCTTAAAGAAAATTTGAAGGAAATGACTGAATAGGCAAAGAATAAGTTCCTTATTGGACTGGAAGCTTGGAAACACATTGTTTATTAATTATCCTATTAAGTGGCCATACTAAAGAGAGACACTGAGATGAAGTCTGAATGGAGGTACAACTCTTCCATTACATGTACATAAAAACTAAAATTGAGACATACTTCACAGTTTCTACTTGTAATACAGAAATCTGTAGAAAGTGTCACACTGTCATTCCTTTCCCCACTGCAACAGCAAGAGCTAAAGAATCTTCAAGTTTCTTGACCAGAGAGCTAATGTCACAGGTCAATCCACCAGCCTAAAATCTAAGGAGATGAAACACAGAAAATGAGTACTTTCACACCAAAGGCAAATGCTGCCAGAGGAAGAATTCAGTTGGAATTAACAAATTAGAAGAAGTAATGTGGGTTAACGAAAGTCTGGATTTCTGAGGGCTAGCAATGCACATGGAGTTCACTACACTTATGAATTCTTCTCCATGAACCTCGCCGAGCACCCTAAAGCAAACACCACCACAACTACTGGGCAAGTCTAATGAGGGCATTCCTCGGAATACAAGCTCAAAAGCAAGGAACATTAGCCACTGTGCGAAGAACACAAAACTTACGCAGATCCTTCTTTCCCGTTACCCCTAAGGATCAAAAGCCTTGAGGTGGGAAGGAAGGACAAACATTGGTTAAAACTCACTCTAAGTGGAGAATAAAGTATGTGGATGGGTGAGGAAGCCTTGCACCCTCTGGGAGGAAATATGGGCTGCACCCAAGACACTGGTGGAGGAGGGTCAGGAGCACTAGGAAAGTTACCCTGGAGAGACTTAGAAACACAATGCATACCCAAGGCTTAAGCATTATCAGAACAGAGTATTTCTCCCCATCTACATAACTAGGAAAACAGTTATTGAATGGCAGGTTACAGTGGAATACTGCTAAAGAGGCGCAGAAGGTAGAGACAAGGATGGAGAGAAGTTATCTGAGGCAAAGCTTACAGGGAAGATCCATGTTGAATGCTGAGCATGGAACAGACATTGAGAAGACCTGGCAGATTAGCCCACACCACAAACACAAAATATCCTAAGGCAAAAATCGAAACTTGTGGTTCTCTCAAAATATCCATAGCAACAACAAACCTGCACTCAGCTTAACTCCAGACTAGGCAAACTCAAATCCCCTCACAAAAGGCTGAGCACAAGAAAACATGTGACCATTTCTAAGCGTAAAACTATTCATACATTATACATAACGCTTTAACAACAAATATACTGAGAGGTATGAAAAAACAGGAAATACCGCCTTGTGAAAAGACCTTAAACAGGATCTAATTACACCAAAACTTAAAATAACTATAGTTAAAGATTTAAAGTATAGGTAAAAAATATTCAGGATAAAAAGGATAATTACACCAGAATTGGAAACCATGAGAAAGAATCAAGTGAAAATTCTCTAAATAAAATTTACAATATGGGGAATGAAATATACTTTGATGAGCTCATTTCTGGGCTTGAAACAACAGAGGAAAGAATTAATGACCCTAAATATAGGTCAAGAGAAACTATTCAAATTGGAACACACACACACACACACACACACACACACACTCACACAAATAAATAAATAAATAAAAGAGAGAGAGAGAAAGGATAAACAAAAGTAAAACATCATCCAAGAGCTTTGAGATATCAAACTATCGAACATGCACATTACTAGAATCAGAAAAGGAAATGAGACAGACAACAAAGCAGTTGTTAGTAAGTTATTAATATTTTGTTGAACAATATGGAGTTTACAATTAGACAAAGAGGCCTCATTTCAAATCTTCTCACCTTTTATGTTATGAGATGTTGAATAAGTTATGAACTTTACAGCATCCTAGTGTCATCCATAAAATGGCCATAAAAATGCTAATGTGTAAATTGTTTTCTGTTTGATAATGCACTGTGTTGTGAGGCTGTGTGGAAATAGACACCTTCTTACTTCCATTTACTCACATTTTTAAAAAATCTCTAATAATAAGAAGGTAATTACAGTGACTACATCCTCAGGGTGTGAATGATGGGAATTAGGTGGAAAGGAGCAAGAACCCAGAGGGAGAATTTTTATTATGTATCCATGAAATGTTTGATAATAAATCATGTGAATCAATTAACTAAAATATATTTAAACAGGTAAGCTACAAAGCCCATCCCAGGACCTGGACTTAAGAAGCTACTAAGCTATTCTAGAGGCAAAACTCCAATTCCAGGAGAGGCAGTGGTGGCAAGTTTTATCTAATAAAGCTGTTCTAGGAAGGATTCAAGAGGATGGTGCTCATCCTAACATGTAAATGCTGCCACAGAAGATCATCTTTGCATAGTCGTGGGGGGAGGCCATTTGGACAATCAGTAGCCTGTAGGTGATTTCTGAAAATAACTAGACATTTAACTCTCATTTTTCTAATAACTCATTCTTCTAATCTAGCAAGTAGATTATTTATTGCTTATTCAATGTTTTTCACAAATCAACTTATAATTCTTATTTTTAAATAACCACACTATGTTATTCCAAGTATTATTATAATACTGGCCTTGCTATCTAAAGTTTTGAGTAAATGCCTAAAATCCCATTTACCTAAAAAAATAAAATCAATGTTATGATAGCAGCTATTAAAAGTGAAGATTGAAGGGTGGTGGCCTGTAACATAACAGTACATGACATTCAATGTGGCATATTATAATTGCTATGACAATGTGTTTCCATGGGTCAACAGATGCAGTCTGGTTTTCATAGCAATTGATTTTACAGAGTGAGTGCATTTATACAATAGAAAATATGATGGTGGACTATCTAGCTTTTTATTACCTCTTGATTAACTCTTCCCTTTCTATTTCAAGTTGTTATTGACTCATTGTAAAAATGTTCTTATTCAAAAGAACTATACAGGATATTGCTGTTATCAGTTAAAGTCAGATGTTCTTAGGCAAAACATTTTCTTGCCTTGAGTCTACCATCGCCCAGGAAATTCATGGTATCATACACTGTGAGATATTCCATTTTACGAGACCCTCTTCAACATACTACAGGATTCATGTAGTGGATAAAACATTGTAAATTTTAAAAACTCTTTTTAATTAATTTTTTTAGGTTTCTGCCATAGGGCGTGTGCACTCACCAGAGAGAAAAGATACAATGTCCATTCTTCTCTTAGGATTTTGGGCACATACATAAGTGTGTCCAGAGTGATTCTAAAGCCACTGGGTCCAGGACTCAAACCAGGATTAGCCATATGAGAATACAGCTGGTTTAACCACCATGCTACCTTCTGGCCTTTACTTATCACTTTTATTTTTTTTTAATTTGCTATAGGGCATGTGTGCTCACCGGAGAGAGACAAAGAGAGAAAAAGAGAGAGAGAAAGTGAGAAAGCAAGCCACCAGGTCTGGGACTCAAACTGCAGTCAGTCATGTAAGAGCCAGCACCTTAACCACCACGCCATCTGCTGATCCTGAATGAACCATTTTTTTCTTAAATACTTGGATGGCCAGACAGTGGCATGGAGGTTAAGGTGGCTAGATCCCACATGGCCAATAACACAGTTTAAATCCCAGAACTGTTGACTTGAAAAGCACAGTAGGCACACATGTGCCTTCCTAAAATCCTGAACGAAGAAATGAAGTAGAAATTGCACTATGGTCATCCCCCCAATTGGAGGGTGGGGTGGAGACAGGGTGCTCTCTCACTCCCTCCTGCCCCCATCTCTCTCCAGTGAGCATACATATCCTTTAGCCAAATTTAAAGTAAATAAATAAATATGAATAAAATAGTAATTCTTAGAAACAGTTCATGGGACAAACAGTTGGCGCAATGGTTACGTTGCTGGACTCCCACGTAGTCAACCTTGGTTCAAGTTCCAGACCTTGTGGCTTAAAACTCACACCAGGCATGTGTGCATGTGTGCCAAAAATCCCAAGAGGAGAATGGAGGAAAAGGATTGTGAAGTGGCCATCTCTTGGGGGGCTAATTTCTTGCTTCCTATCTCTCTGCCTCTCTCTGCCTCTCTGGCGAGCACACGTACCCTATAGCAAAAATTTCCCTTAAAAAAAATAAGAAAAAAGAAACATTTCACTCATTCATATTTGGTGAACAAGAAAGAAAAATTAAAAAATTAACAAAAAATATGTCTAGTGTACATGATTATATATAGAAGCATTCTCTCATTTGAAAACACATACATTCTCTCTTGTCTAACATTCGTGCTGCATCAAGTGACTTAGGTCGCCTCTCTCCAAAGGCAAACTGAGTTATGTTCAGCATAGGATCGTAAAGTCTTTTTTAGTTTACTTATTCATAAGCAGTGCTGCTCTTAATGAATCCTAGTTCTCATTAATGTCTCAATACTTCCATTGTATCAGTCAAAGAATCTCTAGTTAATCACATATTATTTCATTTCATCCTCAAAGAAATCCTAGAAGATAGATCAAGTCCATTTTACAGATAAAGGAACTCAGGCGCAGAGAAACAAAGACAAATCACACAGCTGTAAATAGCAGAGATGGGATTTAAACCCCAATGTGTGTGACTCCCCAAATAAGCTCTTTCCGATATATTGCTTCCTGTCCTGAAGACCATGGCATATCCCCTGGGTCCTCCCTCTGCTCTCTACCTTATAGCATCTAATATAACCAGATCATAATGTTGAGAGACAATTCCTGATGGTTTTTCTACACATTCTTCACATAACTTTCTTATGATGTTTGTATAGTAAACAACTTTGAAAGACAGAGGTAGCATCTATTTCTGGGCCAGAAAAAGTATTATTTCCTGACCAGGATAATAAAGATGATGTCCCTGAATGGAGTGAAGCTTGGACAGCTTTTGCTAGCAGCCTCTCTATAAAATTGGGGGTATCTTGGGACCAGCAGTAATCATAATGGCTATGTCGCTGGACTCCCATGTAGTCGACTGCGGTTAAACTCGCGGCTTAAACTCATGCCAGGCACGTGTGCGTGCCTGCCCAAGATCCCGAGAGGAGAATGGAGGAGAAGGGATTGCAGCATGGCCATCCCCCCTGAGGAGTGATATCTCACTTTCTGTCTCTCTGTCTCTCTCTGTCTTTCTGGTGAGCACAAGCGTCCTATAGCAAAAAAATAAATTAATTAAAATTGGAGGTATCTTAAACTCAGTTTTCCTCAGCTGTGATACAAGCCCACTATGTGTGCATCATACATGTGGACCATTCCCTAAGTCCCCCATGGAACTTGGGGGAAAGGGGACCAAACCTTTACAAATGTAAGGCTCATTCTTCTTGGTACACTAAGTGACAAAGTGCAAGTGTCATGTGTAGCCTGTGAGCTGGCAAGTGGGGCAAACATCACAGACCCTTCACAGCTCTATGCATACCTGCTGATTTCTTAGAGTATATTTCATTAGACATGTTCAGATACTTTGCAATTTAGTGAACCATAATGTATTAAAAACTCTGTTATGAATAGCATTTCACTGAAAACAAATTTACTCAGAAAATCCAGGTCCTGATACGTGGTAACACAATTTGATATAACCTGCTGAGAGTCACGCACATGCCTTATCTCTTTTTCAATCTTAAAGAATAATTTCTAAAGAAATAAATAAATAAAACCTACTTTCTATTCTCAGCAGCCAGACTGCAGTGTAAACTAATTATATCTATCAGATTAATAAGAGAATCCTTGATTCCACCTGTACAAAACCAATGACAATGGATTTCAGATTCTATTTTAATTCTTAAAAGGCAGCACAAAATCTATCACTCTAGAAAAATACTTTTTCCTAACACTATTTCAAATCAATTATTCACCTCATAAAAATTCTGACATCAGTTGAGTCATGAGTAATTTGTCATTGTTTTTAGGTTATTTAAACTGTAAATATCAGCAACAATTAATGATCCTCTATTTCTTTTGCTCTCCGATTATCTTCCCAAATTAAAGGCCTCTGATCTTCTGCTTTCTTTGACTTAACTGACAAATATAAGGATCTAAAGTGCACAATGGGAAGAACACATTGTTCTTTAAAAGACACTATATCATTAAAAAATTATATGATGCCAGTAAATCAAGTCAGGCTTAGAGAAGGGGATGGGTAAATTGGGATGAAAAGAGTAAAATCAAGAATCTGGGGGGAAAAAAAAAAAGAATCTGGCATTAAAGGAATTAAGTGCAGTTTAATCTTCTCCTTTCTGAGTTAGTTTTTAGACTAACTACATACTTGTACATCCTACTAGAGTAGTAATTTGAAAAGGAGTGGAGACAGATGTGTATCTAGAAAGAAAAAGACAAGCTTATTAAATATTGGCAAGTTTTTGTTTATTCAGTAGGCATTTGACAGTGGAATATGTGGCTCTTGGGGAAAGCACGGAACAGAAACAGCGCCCAGAGCACTGAATATTAACTATATACACATATGTGATCTGAACATGATTCAGATCATTCGGTCACTACAGAGGATGAGAAATATGTAAAACATGACGTGGGAAGGCAATTGGCATAATCCATACTGTGGAAAACTCCAGAGAAAAGTTTTCTTTCTCTAACAAATAGCAAAAAAGAAAATGGGTATAATCTACAGACTGAAAAAGCCTTGAAAAACACAACAGCCCATTGCCTAGACCTTATGATTCAAATAAGCAAGCTGTAAGTAAAAATAGGACATTTGTTAGTCAGCAATGCAAACCGTGGATAATATTGAGTATTGTTAATATTATCTGACAATTATATTAAATTTGTGATGATGAAAACAGTGTATCTGTTAGAGATGCATACTACAATATGTCAGAAATGAAAGAGAGTTATGATCTAGGAGTACAGATAAAAACATGGATTGGTCATGAATTTGTAATTGTTGAATATGGGTGATGAGTACAATGAGGGCTCATTGAACTATTCTGACAGCTTTAGTAAATGTTTAACACTTTCCAAAACAACAACAATTTTTTTTAAGATCTAGAAGTGCACATAAAATGATTCTCAGGATTATTTTAGTGGCCTTTCACAATCACATTGTGATTTCAAACCTTAATATAGCCAACACTTGACAGTGTGAATAGATTTGACCTTTCTTATTTTTTCCCTTCAGATATAAATTTTCTTTGCCCTTTCTAATCTTGTAGCTAATGAGCTCTTCAGATACACTTATCACTCAATATTTTAAAACCATGATTCCCTTTAGGATAACCCTTCAAAATGACCTTTATCACCACAAATTTGCTTCTCGGTCTGACTCCCGCATTTAGTACCTGAAACTAAACATTCTTATACTATTGATTGTAAAATGTCCACTTTGAAAAGCAAATTCTAGTGAATAAATATCACAACAAATCTTTAAACTGTTTTATAAGTAATTCCAAATGCTGTCTCTTTATTATGATAGCATGATATAAACTTTAGGCTCTACTAACTGAAAGCTATAAATTATTTATGAATGAAGAATTCTCTTGTTTTCTGTTTCTTACTAAATGGCTTCTCCTGTTTTTTGCCCAACAAATATTAAGAAATATTGAAGGCAGTGAGGAAGAAAGACAATATTTCCCTAAAATAGTAGAAGAAAAAAGATTTTATAAACTAAGGATTATTGGAATATTAGTAAAATATGTAATAATATAGTCTGATACATATGTAAACTTAGTTCATCCTAAAGATTCTGTATAACTTTTGAAAAAAACCAGTCCTGCACAAGGTTTTAAAACTAAATTATTTCAGTCTATGGAGATAAATATAAACAAATTTCAGGGCAAAGTGAAATAGCACTAGATCTGAAAAATGGAAATTAGTATAAGTTATGAAACAGCTTTTGTTGTGCAAAGTGCTTGATAAATTTTATTGGAATGAAACAGAATGAAAATGACATCATTAAATGTAATCAGTTAGATTGATTACGTGGATTGAAATGCCAGGTTAGTCTTGTTGAATTGATTGGGTTCTATTGAAATGAGAGGAAAACCTTTTCTTGGAAATGGTAAGAACAGGAGGACAATAGATGTGAAGTAGTCAGAATGAGGAACTTGAGTTTGGCTGGTTAGGTAACTGGAAAGAACCACGCAGTCCTAAACTACACTTCACCAAATTAAAACTTTGACTCCCAGTCAATGGGCCAACAGAGCTCATGGAGGTGTGTTCCAGGAACACAGATAAAAGCCTGAACCACGATATGGGGAAATGAAGGGTGGGCTGGCGGTTGAGGATACAGGGAAAAACATAGGTCTGGTAAGTGCAGTGCCAGGTAAACACTAGGCAATCTCTATGCACAGGTACTGGGCTGTGTTCCTTGTGGTGTATGTGGCCCTTACTAGTGATATTGAAACCATCCAACAATGCATGTGCATTCTGTAGGCGACAGCATGTTAATACTTTGAAATACTTGATAAGAAAAAATGTTACTGTATTCATAGTCAGCTCATATTAACGAAAGAAATCTTCACATTTTATTTATTAATAGAAAAGAAAGAGCTGCACATTTCTTCTAAAATAATTTGCACAATTATCATATAATTGTGAAGAAATTTTATCGCTATCAGTTGAAAATATAGATAATAGAGAATTTCATTCCATTATTCAACATATAATCATTAAGCATCTATTATATACTAAATATTGATCTAGGTGCTGAGAGTATAGTTGGTGGTCAAGTATGGTCAAGATAAACAAGTAAATATGTATATTTGGAGAATACTAATGATGATAATTGATAGTAAGAAAAATCAGGGAAAGTGATGGCAATCACCATTTTATTTATTTTTAGGATAATACTTTTTTCTTAAGAATTATTTTTTATTTTAACTTTATTTTATTATTATTTTCCAGTTTGACCAGAGAGATAGAGAGAGAGAGTCAGAAAGTAAGAAAGGAAGCCACCAGGTCCAGGACTTGAACCATGGTTGACCATGTTGGAGCCCAGTGCTTTTAACCACCACACCACTTGCCCATCCCATGGGAGTCACCATTTTAACCAGGACCACAGGGATAGTCTTATAAAAAAGTGATGTTTGACTCCAGACCTGAAGGAAATCTAAGCGGGAATGGTAAGACCAGAGATATCCAAAATAAAACCTGATTTAAAAGTTATTTTCACAGCAGGTAGCATGATGATTAAGGCACTGGACACTCCCACATGGCCGACTATGGTTCCTGTCCTGGACCTGGTGGCTTACTTTCTCACTTTCCCTCACTCACTCTGTTTCTCTCTGGTCAAATTAAAATAAATAAATAAATTAATTAATTAATTAAATTAAATAAATCTTTTTAAAAAGTTATTTTCACTTGAATAAGCTCAAGTTCTCTTTAAAATTGTAAATGATGTTATTAGAAAAAGTTATACAAATTTAGTGATTAATATCTTTCCTAAATCTGATTCTTTTTATAATATTGTTCTAGTCCATTCTATTCCCAATGGCCCAAAACATACCTGAGTTTGGGTAATTTATAGAAATAGTTATTCAGCTCACAGTTTGGAGGTCCAAGGTCCAGGGTCACATCAGAATCACAATATGGTAGATAGAGAGCAGCAGCTTGATCAGGACAGAGCATTTTTGGTATCCCAGTGGGTGTCTGTCAGCCTCTTTTCATCTCCTTATAGACTCACCCTAATCACCCAATTACAATCTTCTCCCAAAGGCTCTACCCTTCAATACAATAACTGGATCAAATTTTCACCCTCTTAATTTCATTCTGTCAAATCTCAACATATAGGCTTGGGGAGAACCCAAATGATACAAAATATTAAATAATGAAATTAAAGTACTATGCTGAAAAGATTATCTAAAACTGTTTTCACAGTGATATGGAGAATGGAGATAATTATCTAGATATTTAAATGATTATTATCCTTTGATTATAAAGATTCTTAAGCTAAAAAGTGATATTTTGTTTCCTTTTTAACCTGAACTTTCAAGTAATTTATCTACTTTCCACAGCACTCTTTGAAAAGAGAAGTAGCATAGGTCACAGACTCGACAACACAACTTTTTTTCTCCACTGAACCAACTGCTCCTTAAGAACAGAAACCTTGTCTTATTTGTCTTTATATTCCCACTCCTGGCAAAGACTGACTCGCCGCATTAATCAGCACTTGCTAATGCATTAACTTTGTTTTAAATATTTTCCTTATGTCTACAAGTAATATATATTCACTGTAGACCTTTGCAGAAAGGTTAAAAGATAGAAAATTGCCCAATAGTGACATTCGGTGGGGACAGGACCAGGATGCCAGGTGCAGGCCAAATGTCAGGCTGAATCCACTAGCAGCAACAAAGTATTTGTCATTCCCACCTAAGAAAATACAGTCAGCCAAGAAAAACCAGGAAAGAAAGTTGGCCAATGCCATGGTGTGCTCCTACAATCTGCACTTGAAGGTTCCCTTTACCCTGCTTTTGTGACCATTCATAAACCCATGAAGACCAACACTAAGGTCAGACCCTTTCTTCCAAGCCAAAGTTGAAATCTCTAAGATCCAAGTCCCTTCTCTGTCCTGACAGTTGTCAGGCTCATGAGTCCTCCATATAATTCCTTTTTCCTTGGGCATATCTTTAAATATAAAAACTCTCCTGTCGGGACCAGCAGTTAGCATAATGGCTATGTTGCTGAATTCCCACGTAGTCGACCATGGTTCAAGTCCCGGACCCAGTGGCTTAAACTCACACCAGGTGCATGTGTGTACGTGCCCAAGATCCCGAGAAGAGAATGGAGGAGAAGGGATTGCAGCGTGGCCATCCCCCTGGGGGGTGATTTCTCGCTTTCTGTCTCTCTGTCTCTCTCTGTCTTTCTCGCAAGCACATGTGCCCTATAGCAAAAACCTCTCAAAATAAAATAAAATAAAATAAAAACTCTCCTGTCTTCTACTTGCTACCAGTATTCCCGTCATGTTCATGCCACCTTGTACTTCCTCTTCCCTTGCTCAACTTCCTGCTTCTATTTCCCATTCCCATATTGCTTAAGAGGGGAGTAGAACAGTGATTAATACATTCCTCTTTATCTTCCATCTTCTTCAATGAATATTGCCTGACCTTACCAGAAACCTGAATCTCCCATGAGGACTAGGCTCTCAGCAGAAGCCAGCTAATCACACCACATCCTATCTATATAGAGACAAAAGTGAAGGACCCATGCCAGTCTCATTCTCTCCAGTACCACTTCCAATCAACTACTTTCTCAACTGTATATCAAGCCCTCTTTCCTATAAACCATCCAACAGACTCTATAGCTGTTGTCTAGCATCTCCTGGTCTCTCCTCCATTTGTGAAAATTTTGACATAGTTCATATTTTTCCTCTTCAATTCCGGTCCTGCCATTATCCTAAGTTAATCTAGTGCTTAAATAAATTAACTCAGGCAATATTCTAGTCTCTCACATTCTTAAGTACCTCATTTCCAATGGCAATTCATTTTACTCTACTGGCTTCATTACTTCCCAGGAGCATATGTTGAAATGTATCATCACCAAAAAATAAATTTGGTAAATCAGGTATCCTGGTCGTTTATACCCAATATCTCATCCACCCAGTGAGTTTATCCAATACTCTAACAAAAGATCTATAAACTCATAATAAGCACAAGTAGCACCAGACCAGAATTCCATCCATTCTTTTTTAGTATCCTAAACTTTTTTTTTTTACAGAGATTTTTGCATAAGGCACATGAACTCACCGAAGAGACAAAGAGAGACAAAAAATGAGAAGTCACCCCCTGGGGGGATAGCCCCACCACAACCTCTTCTTCTCCATTCTCCTTCGGGATTTTGGGCAAACATGCACATGCACCTGGCATGAGTTTCAAGTCTCAGGGTCTGGGACACAAACCATAGTTGGTCATGTGGGAGTCCAGCAATGTAGCCATTATGCCATCTGCTGGTCCCAGTATCCTAAACTTTTTCCTCCATGTCCCTCTCATTCTTCCCATGTAGTAAAACTCTAATCCACAATTAATTCAAATGTCTGCCTTCTTCAAACCAGCACCCAAATCAAAACACAAAACACAAAAAGCAGACAGAGCATGAAAGACTTCGAGAAGAGTGAGCAGGCAAGTTTGTAGAGTACAGAGTTACTCATAGGACAGGAGAACTGCAAGGAGAGAATATAGATATAAATAAACTATCCCTAATGAATTTATTGGCTAAAGAAAAAAAGCTCATTAATTCCTCCATACTCATTAAGAAATTTATATAGCTACTACCAGCTAAAATTCCACTTTACTCCATTTAAAAAACTAGCTAGTTGTGGAAACTACCAAAGGCAAATATGTACTGTGATTAAGGTTGGAGGCCGGGAAATTCATTTCAGATAACTATAAAACTACATTATGGGTTAAAACTTCTAAACATGGCTATGGTAATTCCCCAAAATGCATTTGCATGATTCTTAAGACATAGCCTAGTTTTTCCCTTCCTGCCTTCCCCTCTCAGTAATATTGCTATGGGCATTTAAAAATAATTAAATTGAATTTTTAAATAAATGTTTTAAGTCAATTTGTCACACTAAAACACACAGGATTTTCTTCCAATTAGGGTAATTTAGTCTTATTCTACTGCATTTAGGGAGGATTTTAAAGACTCCACACTTCTCTGTATGCAGTTATGGTCAACCATAATACATTTCAATTGCTCAAAGAAACTGAGGGAACTATTAATTTGAATAAAGATCATCATTAAATGTCATGTTAGAAGTTATTTGGTTTAATTATTTCCAAGTACAGTTGTAATCCTAAGTAAGGAAGCTGAAATTTGTTTTTAATGAGAAATCAAATGTGCATTATCCTTTACCTGGAGACGCTGTGCACATTTCAAATTACATCACTGTTACTTGAAACTCTATCTGAAATCTTCTGTTGGAAAAGCCTCTAAGGCAAGTTCCTGAGTCTCTCAGAAGAAAATAAAAAAATGAGTTAGAGTACTTTTACTGTGATGAGAAACAATGATATTATTTTTATTTTTCGATTTTGACAACAAAAGGAAATTGACTATTTCTACCAAAAAAAAAAAGAAAAGCCTTTTAAGGATATGATCCTTATTAACTTATTAAGACTATTCAAAAGAATATACTCTAAGTAGTCATTTTAACAGAAAAGCTTCAAAAATATTTTGAACAATTAAGTTAATTAAGTTATTTAAATGTGTAGCATCCCAGTGAGACTATGGAAATAATGCATATTGAGGGGCCAAAGTTCTACTATGTTTGTATAAAGCTTGTTTAGCTAGATAGTCACAGCTTTATTCATTCAATAAATATTTATTGAACACCTATTTAGTGCCAGCACTGTGCTAGGAGCTAAATTGACAATAGTAAATAGGACTCTACATTCAAGAAACTTAAGTGTAGTGGGGGGAAAAGTAATAGGTGAGAAAGCAAAGAAATAAATTCTTATAAATTGTGCCTGCCACAAAATGAGAGGATAGAGTGAGAGGGACAGAGAATTTCAGTGGGACAGTCTTAAGACAGGGTAGTTAGGGAAGGCTTCTTGAGGGTACACATATGAGCTGAGATCTAAAAGCTGAGATGGAGCCAGCCATTTGAAGAAGGGAAAAGCTCAGCCCAGCCTGAATAAAGAATCAGATGTAGGAAACACAAGGTGATTCCTAAGAACTGGAAAAAATACCAATGCAGCCCAAGTGCCGGAAGATAGGAGGGTAAGGGAGTAGCTGTAGGCCAGAAAGACAGATGGACTGGATAATCCAGTGAAGCCCAGTTAAGAATCCCTGGCACTATGATACATATTAATGGTGCAGAGAGACTACAAAATAGTCTGTACTCATTGATTAAAACATTAAGCAATGATGAAGAAGAGGTCATAGAAAACTTATAGTGTTTTAAGATGAACTTTTACAATATTTTGATAGTTTTATAAATACTCTGTAAAATGTGTTAATTATACCATGATTACATTTTAGATAAAGAAATGGGTGACTAATGTACATGCAAAGCTCATTTTCTCAACTAAAGATTGATTTTAAGACCTTGACCATGCTACTTATGAGTTACAGCAAACACCTTTGGCACTTTACCGAGGTCCTATCAGATCCCTCTTATCTTTAGACGCTGACTCTCCAGAACCTCAGCGTGTTTCTGCTAACTGCTCATTTCAGAAACCTTGCATCTGCCCTTAGAATTGCCCTTAGACTGTGGAGCTGCCTGCAAGTGAGAGCCAGAGTCCCTAAGTGTTTAATGCCTTTCCCAATCCATGCTGAGAATAAATGTCCAATTCATTTTCCCCAGATGACAAACTGCAGTACGATTTATATTCCAAAGTCCCAGGAGGAATAAGGCGAGGCTAGAACATTCCTTGATCAGTTTGTCCTTTCACTTCTTCCTGGTTTCCCTTGAGAACACTTCCTTAGTGCACCACTTGTTTTCAAGTCCTCAGCTCTAAGGTTTTTTTTCTGGGATAACTGGATCTAATGATCTCTTTACATAGGTATGCTTGTATGCATTCATCTATGCATTCTTTTTTAAGCTTATTTCTTTCTTCTATGAGTGACAGAGTGAGAACAAGAGACAGAAAGAGTAAGAGTGCAGGAAAGGGAGAGAGACAGCACACCTAACAAGGTCTTTGCGTTGCAGTCCATCCCAAAGCTTCAGCAGCCCTGGATGATGGGCAGGTGTGTGCCTTGCAAGCTCAGGCGGGGTCTCTGAACTTTAATCAGGAACCCTCCTACATGATCATGATATATATATATATATATATATATATGCTCACATACACATGCACAATCACTGTATATCATTACAACATGCAAAATTCCATGCATTCTTTTACCAGTTTTTATTGAGCGTCTTCAAGGTGTTATGCACCACATAATGTATTTAGTATATGTTGAAAAAAATATGTCTTAGCCCAACTCTACACCCAATTATCATATATCCTAGTAGATAAGTTACTTATCTTTGATTAATAATCTTGTATTTGATTATGTTTAATGAACTCACCCAATAAAGAAGGTACAACTAAAGATGTAATGTTTCCTGAAATGTTCCTACTCTAAATTATTCCTCTAATAAATACATATTAAATAGACGCAAAATAGATGCAGTATTTTTAAAGCCTTCACAGCTACAAAATTACTTTGTAAATTTAAGATAAAAATGGACTATGTTTAGCATAAATTACTCATAGTTATGTGTTTGTTACAGGCTCAGATAATAGCTCCAACTTATTATCTAGTTGCACTTTTAAAAAGCATTTGTATTATAGTGATTTGCAGAATACATTTCCCCATAAACCCAATGTTACTGATTTCTAGGTTAACTAAAGCAACTCATCATTAGCTGTTTACTCTATAATCTACCTGAATTTTCCATATTTTCCTATGGAAAAATAGCAAATACTCATGGTAGCAGAATATTGTTATTTGGTAAAGCAAGTATACAAACAAAATCCCATAGGAATAAGAGGAATATCATTTTTACCCTTCCCTCGGTGTGTGCCCTTCTTGTACGTGTCTCTGTTCTTCTCCAGGGCCACACCAGGCAAATGCAATCGTCATTCTGCTTCGACCAGCCCCTCTTCAACAATGGCATTTCTCATTCAGTATCTGTCATCCTCAGACCTTTGCCTTCTTAATCTTTGGTTATGCTTCCCTTAAGCCCTCTAAATTAACTAATATTCACTTGAAAATGATATCTCTAATTTTCCTATGTCTTTCCTGAGCATCATTGTGAAATGAAGAGCCAAAGCGTACACCAGAGGTGGCTAGAATCCTGACAAGAGGATCACAGTGATGAGAAACTCTAACTGCAAAAGCTAAAGAGTTTATTTTCATTAAGCACGTTTTGAATTAATTATATAATTTATTTTAAAAGTGCAATGCTGTATGCATCTTT